>NC_050603.1:12372433-12684100 GCF_013368585.1 Megalops cyprinoides
TCTCAGATTTGCTGTGGAAGAATCTAGAAACTGTCAGCATGTGAATGGCTTTGATTTGAATTGTGCAGAAGATTGTATAAAGACTGTACAACAAATGCACAAGGAATTCTGTTAACACCCATCCCCCCTCACCCACCTCATATGGGACTTCTTTCCCCTCTGCATCTGGTCCCACAGTTCTACCGACCCCTCAATGTGCGCGTGGCGTTGCTGGGTCTGGAGATCTGGAGTGACGGGAACAGGATCCAGGTAGACGGCAGCCCTGCCGCCACCTTGGACCGCTTCCTGGAGTGGCGTTACCATGAGCTACTGCCCCGCCTGCACCATGACAACGCCCAGCTGGTCCTGTGAGTCCCTTATCTTCTGAACTGGCCAAGGTCTAGACCCAGAACTGCTCTTAGCAGCGCCAATCGCTGTGCTCCAATTGGACATTTGTATTTGACAGGAAAATGGCTTGAAAAGTGCCACAAATGTGTACGAACAAATATTACACTGAGAAGAGTTGTTCAAGGGGAACCCACAGAACACTGAGTCTTACAGTAATTGCCATAATTCAATGAACAAAATGTCAACAAAAGATTTAACAAAAGATTGTTAAATCTCAGTGTTTATTGTAAGAGATAGTGTTAGTGGTAGTAATATATTGAGAAAAATGTTGTTCAAGAGTATATTGTGAACATGTTTAAACTGTATCAATGCAAAGCAGAAATACAGTATATTGCAATAAACTGAAATGGTAAAATTTACTTATTTTCAATATATCCATATAAGTACAGAAGTATATTCTCTAAAATATATTCTGAATATTGTATTTTTGTATAGGATTGTTCTTGAACAGCTTTTTGGCCTTTTCACCTTCATCCCACTGTACCTACACAAAAGTTGTACCTTGATAGGCAGAAATTTGTATTTAATCTTTTACACTACTAGGTCATTATTATATTATGTCACTCTCTGTGTGTAAAGGGTCCTAGAAAGTCTACTGGAAGTTGAGTGTTGTTATATGGTGAACTGCTACAAGGGAAACCTTTAACAATTGGCTCTCTGGGCTGTTATTTTATTTGAACCTCTGTCTCAGCTGCTCAACTAAAAGCCAAGGTGCATAAATAGCTTTATGGTATGTGTGTTATGTGAAATTAGAAAACCTTGGCATTGACCACAAAGGGGCTGGATAGTAGATTTGAGCACAGTGAGGGATTTTTTTCTGGCTAAAATGAGATTGTAAGTGGTTTGTTCTTCCAGGGGGGAAGCTTTTAATGGTCACACTGTTGGAATGGCTTCCCAGTCCTCCATGTGTTCACCAGACAGATCCGGTGGAATCAATGTGGTATGTGGCACAATGTTCTGTTTGGGTTGAGTTTCCTTGGTCACATTCACAAAGCCTTTCCAAGCCTGAGTCAACTTAAAATATTATTACAAACCATTGCTGGTCATGAACAATTGGAATGGGATGAGTAGTGTATAACCACACTGTATGCAAATCACATATACAGTGCTGAAGTGGTGGCACCTAGGGGTTTTCTCAGGGATGCATTTTAAGTCTGATTTCATTTTTGCTTAACTATGGAAAATAATAATAGTACAGTTCTGAACTATTCTGAGAGTGACCTCAGGTTGACTTTTTTAGTTTTATGGTAACATTGCCTGCAGTACTGATTAAAGAAATGGGTTAAGCTGGATTGATGTAGCGGCAGAGAAGGTAAGACCCAGTAGTTGGGAATTGACTGGCCCCTTGTGACCGTTTCACTGTGGTGCACCCGCAGGACACCCTGGTAAGCGTGCTGGGCGTGGCTTCCACTGTGGCCCATGAGCTGGGACACAACCTTGGAATGTTCCACGACTTGGCCAATCGGCAATGCCTGTGTGAGATCTCCGCCCAGCAGGGAGGCTGCATCATGGAGCCCTCCACTGGGTGAGTGCTCAGAGCTGGCACAGGGAGAGGGGCGGTGTGAGGGTGGAGGTGCTTGGCAAAGAGTGTTTGAAAGTGTTCTATGTATTTTTTTGAGGTGGAGGTGTTTGGAGAAAAGTGTGAGGGTGGAGGCATTGGATCTCCGCTGGTAAAGGATATTTGGGTGTAGGTACTTAGACAGAGTTATGAGGGTGCATGTGCTGGGAGACAGGCAAAAAATAATACATACTATTAAAATATTTTAAACAACATTTGCATTTCTGTTAACAAAGGGCTCATTAGCATCAGAACAGTAGTCTGGAGACTGAAAATAATGTAAATTGTCAAGTTAAATGCCTTGCACTAGACTATACCGTATGTCTCGACACATCTTGTACTGTAAGAGAAGCGGGTGCCTGGAGTCACTGTGCCTCTCTCCTGTCCCTCTCCTGCTCTGCTCTGTCACCCCTAGGCTTCTGCCGGGACAGATGTTCAGCAGCTGCAGCGCACGGGACCTGTCCGTCACCCTTCTCCACGGCGGCGGGAAGTGCCTCTTCAATGTGCCCCGGCCCGAGAGGCTGCTGGGGGGGCCGCGCTGCGGGAACCTGTATGTGGAGAAGGGCGAGGAGTGCGACTGCGGCCTGGCCCATGTAGGCACCATGAAGCAGAAGTGCAGCGGAACACACAGCTTAGGGTTGCGAGTTTAAATCCCAGCAGCCTTGCTATGCATAAATGAGTGATAGAATGTACAGGATACATGAAACGTTTGGACATCCTTTGTGCATTACAACATTTTTACATATAATTAATTATAACCTAATAAACAGCAGGTTGCATACATGTGAATATGGTATTGGGAAGTCGCCCTAGTTAAGGGTTTTTATTAAGGGTAATGAAATAGCAATAGCAATAGTACTGATTGATAACAGTGTCCTGTCTTACAGAGTTATGTACAGAACCTGTATAAACTGCTTGTAGCACAAACATAATACCTAGGACTGGGTTATGATAAACTGAATTTTCTGTGTAATGTGTTTCCCTATAAAATCATTCGGCTCAGCTGCATTCTTATCTCCTGTTCATGTGAGTTCAGGAGTGTAAAGATCCTTGCTGTAATGCTACCACCTGCACATTGGCTCCCGGGGCACAGTGTTCCTCTGATGGCATCTGCTGTGACAACTGCAAGGTACCCTCAGTCTCTCTCCCCAGCTTTGGCTATTCTAAGAACCCACAGATGTCTCTTATAGCAGGGACCGTTATTCCTCTCCTCTTTCTGGTTACAGTTTTGCCTGTGATGTAGAAAGCTGCCCTAGATAACATAGAGTTTAGCAAGGAGAAGGGCAAATCCAAGTGCAGAGATGACTCAAGACACAAAAGGCTTGATTCAAAGAAAATAAAGTTTCCTTTACTGAAGACTCAAGAGAAACAAAACAAGCTTGGTACAAGAGTTTACGCACACTAACATGGCAACTCAAAACTAAACAACTACATCAGCGATGTCCAACCCTCTCCTGGAGGGCCACTTGTCCTGCATGTTTTAGATCTCTCCCTGATCCAACACAGCTGATTCAAATGATCAACTCGTTATGAACTCCTGAAGCTGCCTAATAACAAACTGATCATTTAAATCAGCTGTGTTGGAGCGGGGAGAGATCTAAAACAGGCAGGACAAGTGGCCCTCCAGGAGAGGTTTGGACAACGCTGAACTACATGAACAAAGGACAGAGCTTAAATAACAGAGAACACAGGTGAAACCAATAGCTAACTAACATAGGTGGAAGAAATAACTAAATGAGACAGAACACAGGAAATTATGAGGTCATCTGGTGGTCATCCACCACCAGAAGCAGAAATCATATCCCTAATATAAAGTCCCCCATTCTGACTTAATGAGTGGCTGCCTTAGTTACAAAGATTTACCACTAGAGGAAGCCATTGAACATTGTTCAGTTAATGTTTTTTTTTTTTTTACAGATATTCACCTCCATTTAATTAATCCCTGTCTTTCTCTTTTTTCCTTTCAATTTCCTTGTTTATCTTCCTCACATTTTCTCCCTTCATCACACAACCCACACTCCTCCCTGCTCCACCTCTCTGCACCCACATGCAGCTGCGCTCCCCGGGCTGGGTGTGCAGGGACCGCCTAGGGGAGTGTGACCTCCCAGAGCACTGCACTGGAACCTCCCCCCACTGCCCCCCCAATGTCTTTCTCCAGGACGGTCAGCCCTGCAAGGGGGGACAGGCCTACTGCTCCAGTGGCATCTGCTCCAGCCTCGACTCACAGTGCCAGATACTGTGGGGGCCCAGTGAGTGGGCGGCTCTCTGTCTGTGTGGGCGGGGCTCTGTGTGTTGGTGGGTGGGGTGCCCTGTCACGATGTGGGAGTGGCTCATTGATTATGAAGGCGGGACTAGGAGTACAGGCGGTTAGGACGCTATGTTGTGGGTGTGGCTCTTTGTGGTGTGAATGGGGCTCAGAGAATGTGCAGGTTGGTGTTCTGTAAGGGACTTGGGAGTGGCTCATTGATTGTATGGGTGTGACTTTGCTGCTCTGTGTCCAGTGTAGTGCAGTTCTGTATGCAGAGTCAATGTGGATGTGACATACCGAGCTCTCTCCCTTCTCCCCTCTCTTTGCCTTCCCATCTCTCCCCCCCTCTCTGCCCCAGACTCCACACAGGCTCCGGAAGTGTGTTTCTCTTCTGTCAACAAACTGGGCAATAAATACGGCAACTGTGGCCGCATGCCCAACGGCACGTATGTGCCTTGCTCAGATGTGTAAGTGGATCAAATTAAAAACCATGAATGAGGTATGGGTACTGTGTGTTAATTTCAGTGCTATAGAAGTGTTGGATATACCAACACGAGACATATTTGCCAATTCAAAGCTGTGGAGGCGTTGTGAACATAGTGTGTCAGTGGTGAAAGGAGATGCATTGAGTACAAAGGGGCTGGACTTAACTCATCATATAACCATTTCCTGTGGCAGTGACGTGTATTGTGGGAAAATCCAGTGTCAGGGAGGCAACAGCCGGCCCCTCCTGGGTGCCAGGGCCCAGATCCTCAGGACCACAGTCCGTCGGAACCACAGCGAGTTTGTCTGCCGCGCAACATACTTTGACCTTGGTGACGACGTCTCTGACCCTGCTGTGGTGGCACAGGCGACCGCTTGTGGTCCAGGCAAGGTGGGAATTTGTAGGGCAATATGAATAAAAATGTTATTCTTCACATTATTTATTTCAGAGGATGAGTGTGTATCTACTTGATTTGATTGTTGTGTACACTGCAGTATGGATTAGTGCCTGTTAACCATTAAAGTTTAACACAGTGGTTGCAGCCTCTAACCAGCCTTGTCCATCTTTGTGTCCCAGGCCTGTGTGGGCCAGCGGTGTCGGGATGTGGCCGTGTTTGGTGTGGAGGAGTGTCAGAGGAAGTGCAATGGCCACGGGGTGAGTGACATTGGTGGGATGGGGGCTATGTCTAGTGAAGGGTGTCAAGTGCGCTGTGTTTGTACTGATCTCATGTCTCTCCCCCCTCAGGTGTGCAACAGCAATAACAACTGCCACTGTGACATGGGCTGGGCTCCTCCAGACTGTAAATACCCAGGGAATGGAGGCAGTGTGGACAGTGGGCCAATCCTAGCACCCACAGGTACCCAGACTCTCACCACGGTCACCTGTAATGTCCCTACCAATACCTCAGCTCTGTAAATGTCCTGGGAAACCAAGAAAATTGCTTACTGGTTACAAAATGTAGAGAGATGTGTTAAATGGGCTTAAGAAATAAAATTTAGCTTCTGTACTGACTGCGCAGGCATTTTACTCATTAGGTCTGTGGCTACCCTCTTGCTGACAATCTATCCCGTTTGCACTTTGTTGTAACCATAGCAACAGCAATTAAATCAGGGGACTTCAATTTAAACCTGGGGCTTTAGTTTAAATGCTTTTAATATTGTTGACTCCTTATGGGTTTTTTTTGCTTGTGTTGTACTCTACCTCTCTTGTAAGTTGCTTTGGATAATAGTGTCTGCCAAATGAATCAATGTAAATGTAAACCAGTTACCAACCCCACCACCTGTCCCTGAATATCCAATTTCCAAAAGCATAGTCACCTTACTCTAACTGACTGATTTCTCCATAGAAACCAACAGATGCATTTCAGAGTTATATCAGTCATTGGCTGTAGCAGAGGTCTTTGAAATGGCACTGAATTACTGTAGTTCTGTGATATTCTTACTTACATATGTGATTGTCCTTTTCCACCAGCTCATCTGAGTAATTAAAATGGCAAGAGTCATTGAAATAATCCTGTTATGTTAATAAGCCTAATTAAGCATAATAAGTTGGCTCCTGATTATAGCTCTGTTTTTTTGTTTACAGCTAAACCTGCAGGAAGCTTCACATTTAAGTTGTAATCTCAATGACCTTTGCCATGTGGATAGACGTAATGACATACAGACAGATTAATATAGAAAGACAACAAAGTAAATACAGAATGGTGGTGTAATGGAAGCTCACAGATTGAACTAGAATGGTCATAGAATTCCATCTATCTGTTTGTCAGCTGCATTTTTTAAAATACCCTTTCTCTATCCACCGCCCAGACGTGGTTCGAGTGGCCCTGCTGGTCATTGTCCTCTTTATCCTGCCTCTGGTGCTGCTCTTGATGGTGGCAGGTTTTCTTCACTGTCATCGTCGCCTCCTCTACCTCAGCAGCAGCCCCTTCCTAAAGGCTCACAGTCGGCAAAAGAACTGGTAAGAGCCTCATCTCATCACAGCGCCTGCTAGAGTTACCCTTTGGTATTGCGGGTGCAAAAGCTTTGGCGATTTGTCTCACCGTAGTCACATCTCCTGAGATGAAGCAGCAGGATTGTTGTCATGTTGTCATTTGTTTTCAGCTTTCCAATTAATGTAATTATTAGTCACTAGGGACTGTAAGTGTATCCTGGTGTACAATACACAAGTGGCAGTAGTACCAGAATAAGATGACAGAATGAAATTGATGCTTTATCTGAAGAAAGAAAAAAAAATCACCTTCTGTCAAGTGAATCAGCTGAAACATGTTCACATCTGATGATCTTGCTGATCCTTGAAGACCAGCGACCTAAAATCTTCCACCAGCATCTGAGTGTTATTAGTGTTGTCTGAATTAAGGTCAAAGCCACAACCGTAGAAACTGTGCAGTCCAACTGCCAGATACGAAACAGAGTTTACTCAATGCACAAATTTTCCATCAGTAGTGGGCACACATAGACACTGATCTATGTGACCTGAGCATTTCAGATGCCCTAGATAACACTAAAAACACCTACACCTCTGATGTGGCAAGCCAATTACACCTTTAATATAGTAAATTAAGTAAATTGTTGAATAAAAGAAAACATGACTCATTAGAACCATGTATTTAATCCCTGTTTTCAAAGCAGGGATAGTGACATTTGTATTTTTTCCTGAGCAGCAGTTCTGCACAGGTGTCCTTGGGAGTCTGATGGATGTGTGCATGTGATGGTTCTGTTCTCCAGGACTCGGGCCATAGAGGAGGGCGATGCCAGGAACAGAGACCAGGTCCAGCCACTGAGTTGTCCAGCGAACCAAAAAAGGGACATTGTTCTGACCCCTTCAGCTGGAAAGGTGTTATATGAGCAGGGCACACCAGTGAAAAGAAATAGTCCTTTTTTCCAAAGCCAACCATTTAGGCTCCCCCTTTGCTCCACATGCTGTGGTGTGTCATATTTTTAATCTTTCCGTTGATGACCGTCAGCATCAATGGAAAGCTCAAATTGTGAAGTTACGTCATTCCTGTATTCCGCCAACCTTTACCAAAATGTTCTGGTTTTAGGCTTGTTACTTCCGGCACTCATCATTATCTAACAGAGATCTTCCAGGAGAAGTCTGATGTGCCCAATGGCTTTGGCCTTGTGAACAGCACAGTGTGGAGTTGGCTGAGGAAATGGTCACTTACTACAACATGGATGTCTATGTTTCCTGAAGAATTACATATTGCAGGTGTAGTTTGCTGTTGAGGCTGAGGCTGTGGTTCTGCTGATGTTCTTTGTTGTTTGTTTAAGTTGGTGATTCTGATTTGGTGACTGAGCTGTTAGGGAGAGAACTTGGGGTTGTTCAGTGGAGATGAGGTTGCAGAGTCTTGGTTTCTGTCTAAATTCATATATTATCTGTAATGTAATTATCCCTTTATTTATGTTTGAAACACTTCTGTCACTATTTAATTTCAACAGATTTTGAAATAATGTTGTTGTAGTTCTGTTAGTTAAAAGCAATTAAAAGTCTGGCTCTGTGCACTATACTATACCTATGATGACATATGCACCTCAATTTCAGTATGACAGGTAAGGCATTTATATACTTGGTTACTTGTCAACCATTGCATGTATAGAGCATGGAAATCCTGGCAAGTACAGGCTTCTATGTGATGTAACTTGCATTGCATAACAGAACATAGAAAAGAGCATAATCAGCATGACTGTAAGAGATGTTGAAGCAGAGACGTGTGGTGCTTCATTCTGCCCCTGCTGTAATGAGTTCCAAACTATCACCTTCAGGGATGGCAAACTTTCTGTCCTCTCATTGTGCAAGCCTAATCTGGGCCTACTGGCTAATGCTTGACTGACACAGGCTGTCACTTTCTCATGTGCTTTTTTCCATGTGCCTTCCTAACTAGGCTGAGGACAGGCCTCTACCTCCTAACAAGCCGCTGCCACCTGATCCGGTGTCAAAACATGTCCAGGTACAGTAATCGCTCTCTGAGCCACAGGCATTAAGCAGTGTTTGACAGGCCAGTGCTGCCATAGGCCATTTTTCAATTCAGTTGGATGTGAGAAGTAGTCGGCAGGGGAGAAAGTCTCTAGGTAATCATTTATCCAATTACAGCCACCCTTGTACCTCAATTTTCACCTGTGTGTACGAGGACTGTTGCCACGTGACACATACAGCATACACGAAAATCATGGATGGTGTCTGTGTGAGGCATGTGTGAGAGAGTAGCTGCTTGTTCCAAACTTTGGTTGAAAGACCTCTGACATTTTAAATATCTGCATGTGACACCACCTGGGTTCATCCAGTTCAAGGCTGTCTTAGTCTGCTAGTATTGCTGTCAGACATCATTTTTAAATTTAATTTTTTTTTTTTTTTGATTTTCCTGTTTTAATTAGTTACATTTATGGAAAGAAAGGACAGAAAAGAGGTGAAGGAAAGGACAGAGAAAGAAGGCACAGTTACGATGTACTATCAATACTGCAATTGTCTGTAACAAATTTGTTTGTAGACTGCTCTTGAGTAAGGGCATCTGCAAAATGATGCAAACAGTAACAAAGGTTACATAAGAACTGACAGATATGGCTCTCAGCTTAATTCCCTATTAAAGTTTTCTCAGAGTTTAGGTCTAGATAAGACTTATTACCAATATTAAAAAGTTGATGCACGCTGCATAATTAAATACACATATTGTAATTGATTGAGTTCTACCACTGTCAGCTAGTCTAATGTCAGTCAGCCTCAGATGTTGGGTTGACTTTATATGACAGAGAAAAGAGTGAAACCAGGACGAGGTGAACTCATTCCTTGTTTCTCTTTCTCATATTGTCTCCCTATCTGTTATTGCAGTCTGTAGGGGAACGACCACACCCTCCAACCAAGCCCCTGCCTCCTGACCCCATTCCCAAAACTGGCAAGGTACGAGCAGAAGAAGGGGGCATGGGCGTGTGTGTGTGGGGGGGGGGGGGGGGGGGGGTCAGTGAGCATCATCTAGGTGGAGCCCCTGAATGAGGTGTTCATCTTGATCATCGTGTATCCTGCTGATTCCATCAAAACTTTCAGCAGAAGTCTGAAATCCTGCAGAAACACAAGGAACCGTCTCTGACTGGAGATTCCCCGTCCTCCCCTGCTCGGTGGCAGATCTCTTGCAAGACTCTCAGCATTCCACCGAGTCACTCATACCTGAGGTGGCCAGCAATGGCCAGGAAGCCATTTGAGGCTTGCAGTTCAACAGGTTTTCCAGCTCTCACGTGGCTGACAGTATCATAACTGGGCTTGTGCGTGTTTGCTGCATTTAAGGTAATGGTTAGTTCGGACTGAATGAGTAAATGACAGGAGGAAAAAAATGGACTCAGTGGATGTACGACTGCTCTCTCAGTGCAGAGGGTCCTAGTGTACAGCTGGCTTTATTTGGTGATGCATGTAGCTCTGTGCAAGAATGTCTTTGTGTTCTGTGTTTGCTTTATGTGGCCGCAGTAAAACGGAAACTGTGGTGTGTGTGAAGTGCATGGGAGCTGCAGTGTTCTTATGTTTTACTACTGGTGTGTGTGTCTACGTGTATATATAGATGCCGAAGTGTATATATATCGAGAGAGAGAGGGAGAGTGATTATATAATGAAATATTGATAGATATCACCCAAATCATGTATGAACATGCAGTCACTGCCAGGTGATGGCATGTGGGCCACTGTATCTCCATTGACCCCGGTGTTCCTGTCATTACCGTGTGGTGTTTGTGTGGTCTGGCTCAAGCAGGATGTAAGCATGCAGCCTTCACAACCACGTGACACATATTGTTAACCATCTCTAAACTGAAAGGACTCTAATCTGAATAAGCCCTTTTACTTGTGGGATGGGTGATGCCATTGGATATGTGTTGCAGTTGTCTCCCAGTTGGCAGTTTTTTGTATCAAAAGATTGATATGGGGTAGAACAGTGCCTGGAGGGGGTAATTGGTGAGGTGGATGCTTGATCCATGGTGGTCTTACTCACTTTTCCTCTCTCTCTGTCCTACTACTGTCTACTGTTTCAGACAACACTGCGCCGACCAGCCTGTCCAAACAGATCTCTCCCCCCTGACCAAGCTCCAGCAGATGGACAGGTACCGGGGGTGGGGAAACGGAAGTGGGCTGTCCCATGTGGGGCAGGGAGCAATTATCAGATCATGGGCTTGGATAAACCAATCAGAAGACTGTATGTCTTTAGTAAAGCAAAATTCTATATTTAGTTTAAGTCAGTGAATCCCTGTTAATTTATGATGGCTCCACCCATTTTGGAGGTCATGAAATCTCATTCTCCCACCACTAACACTCATCTGAACCCCTTTAAAGAACTTTGAATTGTGTCATGTGCCCCATATTCTGCCTTATTAGACCTGCGTTCCTGCTCGGCCAGCCCCTCCCAAGAGACGATTGCCAGCAGACCCCCCGTTGCCCGCGATTTCTGAAGTCCCGGTGCAACATGGGACTGGTTTGTCCTCCATTCCCACTTCCCGCTCAGGAATCGCCATCAAGCCAACCAGGTGAGTACTGAAATCAGGTCTATTTTTACTTGCCAAAAGATCATCAGACATGTTTGTCCATGATTCAGATTATCCCCATGATTCCTCTTTGTTCCTCTCTCTCATACAGGCCTCGTATTCCTCCTCCTCCTCCTCCTCCTTCAAAAGTGATGTCACCGTCTTAGCACTGCTACTTACCCTCGAACAGTAAAGCCAGTGAAAACCGGATGCCTATCAGGATTGTCTTACTGTGCTCATTCTTCAGGAAGGTTCTGAAGAGAGGTGTCTTCAGACTGGCAGGCCTAAGCCTCCTAAGGGCGTCAAGTGTAGCCACCTGCTAGTTCAGGTCTGTTTCACAACGGCTAAGGATGGAGCCTGGTGAAACGCTGAATTCTCAAAATTGTCATTTAATTTAAAGCAGCTTCAATAATCTAGGCCTGCTGAATTGAGAATGGACTCCTGGCATTGGCTATAGGGCATGTGGGCAAAGACTGGACAGCCATACTTATAAATGTTGTATGGGTGATGACAATGGAATAAATGCTTAAAGTTCCTGTTTTTGTATAGAGGGATTCTGCATCAAGACAGCCACCAATGCTCTCTTACGCAGCTGGATCTCATACTGAATTACCAGAAACAATCATCAGAAGCAGAGCCAGGATGTGTGAATTTCAGAAGAGCACGTTTGTGGTTTGTGTCTGAACTGTGATCTGTGAACAGTTGTGTATCCTGTCCTAACGGTTAGCACCTCAAGAGGCCTCTGTCTGTTTGGGTCTCTTCGACACATTGGCTTTATTAAACACAATGTGTCCACATCATGCTCCAGCCTACAATCCCCTTTGAAGCTGAACATTGACATCCATCTTCGACAGCAATCTGGCAACCATTTGGAGGCTCTAGAATTGTGTTTCTTTATAGATTTATACAATCAGATCATATTGATTTGAATAATGAAGAGAAGCAGAGCTGTATTTTGTATGCTTGATCTTAACAAACAGACACATCCTGACTGGAACATCAGATGCTGGAATAAAAGCAAATTCACGCTGTGTGCTTGGGGCCACTGTATGGAGACTGTTGAATGAGGCTTGCAGTTGGATGGCCATTCCTATTGTCCTCTTCAATGGACCTTGAATGGAATCTTTTTTTTTAAATTCAATTTAGCATGTGTTGGACAGGATTCTGTTAGAAGTGAGACCCAGGAGTCCTTCCCTAAAGTTCAGATCTCAGCTCACTCTGGAGAGTGTGCATATACAACTATGGGGGCATAAGAATACACTAAGTGGAGATCGGATCACAAAAACAAATTATTGTGATGATTGAAATATTTGAAGGTGCATTTTAATGCAATTTAGCAATCACCTGTGTGGCTGCTACAATAAACGGAATGAGATGAACAGACAGCCTGCTGTTGATGTTGTGACATCTTAATTGACATCTTAAAAGCATTGAAGTGGTTTACCTTGATTGTCTCCTTTAAAAGAAGTGATCAGTACCGAGAACGCCATAGAAACTGTATTGCAAGATGTTACCTGTTAAACCTTGACTTTACTGCAGTCTTTCCTTCAGAGAGACCAAAGAAAGAGCATTAGCCACAGTGATAAATAAAGGAAACATACACAACAATCACATGCCCCTCTCCATAGCAGTTAATAAGCTCTTACAATCAGTGTTGTGTAATCTTCCATATTTAAACTATTGACTTCATTATTGTCCTATTTGTGTAATCTGTTAGAGATTACACAAATCTCTAACAGATGGAAATGTAGGGATTTATGGCTGAATGTCCACATATGCACCTAAGATGTAGACCCACTATAGCAGACAGATCAGGAAACTGAACCAAGACAACAGCGTGTTGGCAAACCTCAGATGCAGTTATACTGTAGGTTATTTCAGAACCCAGGTTAATCAGTTTTGCATTCGTGTATTATTTGTTTATTTATTCATAGTAATATAACCAGAGAGTGTGTTGCTTAGTGTTGTTCACATATGGTTCTCAATGGCTCAAAGCTAGAATATAAACACTTTTACCTCCTGATCTATATTCTGTATAATCAGCAACATTTGCTGCATTTTATGTTATGGTTTGTGAAAACAGGAACAAAAAAGCCTGGATGTTTTCCTCCATCATCAGCTGTTAATCAGTAGCAAAAATTTGGTCAGCGACATGATAACAGGCAGTTGTTGAAGGAAATGGAAAAATAAACAATAAAGATGGATTAAAATACAGTATATACAATGTGTGTGTATTTCAACATATGTGTACATATGCTGCCGATTCAATACTTTTTTATTGAGTATTTTATTTTGTTAACTCAAGCATGGTCTTGACTGAAGCTGCTGTGCATCAATGGAAAACCTCATCCTGTTTGAGAACCAGTGGCCCCATCTGTTTCAGTAGAGGAAGTGAGTGTTCATTAGCCTTAACTATCATTATCTACCTGTCAAGCTTACTGTCTAACTGTCAAGCTGACTTATTTTTTTGAAGATGTGATCAGCCAACCTGTCTCAGTTACATTTCCTGTGTTACTATTAATGATTTAACTGGCTAATTGAAAATCAGTGAGTCATTGTATTCCCTAATTGAGCCTGTAGGATCATAGTCTCCAAGGATAAACTCTTCTGAACAAAGGGCACTGCATCTGCATTTGCTCTTAAAATGTGTTACTGTTGCTTACTTCTTCATTTTGACCAATTGTGACTTTCTACGTTACAGGCTGCACCTTCTACCTGACCAGCTATATGTGGTAACTTATTGAGTGCTTTTTGTGTGAAGGAGTGGTGGACATGAACCTGAAGCTGCCCGTTGACTGTAGAGAGACATATCTTTGAGGTTATCTCTGTGTACCCTGTGGTTAAACATGGTATGAGCGCAATGCTGCAAAATCTTCCACTGCTCATGCATTGTGGGAACAAACCCTAGCACGTTGCCTTAGCTAAGGAAGTTGTGTCATGCTTGTGCACACTTTCAACGGAAACAGCTCTCCGATTTTCTCAGCGCATTTAAAGATCACATGCTGGTTGTTATACTGTTACATCTAAGAACATATTGTTCAGTATTTATTGTTCAAGTATTTATTCTAATGTTTCTCTGTGTTCAGAATTATTTTGCCTATCATTGTTAAGTTGTACTTTTTGGAAAGGTACATTATATGTTTTTTTACACATACCTTGTCTTAACTTTAATTATATGCTAATTCAAGACAAGTTACCACACATATTTGTTGAAATATATTCAGTTTAAGATGTTTGAAAGCTTGGATACTCAGTTTAAATGACTGGATAGTCCAGCATCTTTTGTTAAATTTGAACTCTTCATCCCTTGGCCTCAATCAATGGAATTAATTCCAAATTTACCGATTTTGAGGACAATGGACATGTTAAGAGTTTGTTCTGGAATGAAAATGTTTTAATTGCAACTGAAGAATATTTTTGACTTACTCGTACTGCATATTCTGATTAAATAATGAAGTTCTGATTAAATGACATTCTATCACATTTCAGTATAGTGCATGCAAAAACTGCACGTTTCATTTACATCTATGTTTTTTGATTCTTATTTTAGCTGCATGCCTCAGATGAAGAAGAAAGCATGCTACTGCAATATATTGTTTCATATACTGATTCATTTTCTCTATCACAGGGCATTTATTTATTTGATTATTTATTCATTTTTACCTAAAATGGAAAAACTGGCATACATTGAATGTACAGTACCTAAAACCTGAAACTATTATGATAAAATACCTGCTTTTTTATTGAAGCTGACTTAAATAAATAAGAAAGAAATAAGAAGAAAGATTTTCAGTTATGGATTTAGTTGAATGAAAGAGTCAAGTTAAGAAAAAGGCATAACATAAAAATGCATTAATGTGGACTGTGGTGATAAATATGGAATTTCATATGATTAAATAACAGTTACTGGACTCCATTGCACAGGTGCTTATCATAATATTACAGTGAAATTGGTTGTTTCTGTGTTTAAATTCACTCAGTTTACCACACTTAAAATCTCTAAAAAGTTATTTTTGCATTTTGCACATACAAAGCATGTTTGAGTATGGTGGCCACATTTCCTGAATTTCTATTTGATCTTGTCATCTGTCGCGTACACACCATCCAATAAATAGTCGCCTCATAAACAAGTCTGATTTCAATGTCTCACCTTTGAATTGAGTGGATGTGGCCTCAGTAGTTTTGTGCAACTGCCAACATGATGTCCTTGATATTCCTGCTGCAGTGTGTCCTTGAATTGAAAGGTATTTGCCATTATTTTTACAGTTTTTCCTAGTTTGTTTGCTTTAGAATGACGTAAGATAACATTTGATCATATGTTATTTCTTCAGAGTGTCATATGACAATGGGTATCCATCTTACATGGTAGTTTTTTGAGCAAAACAAGTAACATTTTAAAATCAAAAGTACTTATATTTGTCTGGACTGTATAGTTTTTACATTGGTATGTTGTATAATTATTTTCTTTCATTTACAGCTCAACATGCACCTGTACCCCAGTTCCCAGAGCTGGCAAAGGTCCAGGTTGGTGAAACAATCAGTTTACAGTGCGACCTGAAGGGGTTAACTACGTACTGCTACACCATAGCTTGGATGAAGACACATCCCAGGACCAGGAAAATGGAGGTCTGTAAGAACGGCTACACTGACAGCAACACCGGTGCCAAAGCGGGAAGTCAAATATGTCATTTTTCTATTCAAAAAGCAAAACTTGAGGACTCCGGTACTTACTACTGTTCAGCTGTGCATGGACAAATAATCTACACTGGCAATGGGTCAACCGTGGTAGTAACAGGTGAGATGGCAAACCATAGGTAAAAAATAGACTGCAGGTCAAAATTCAGCCAAGTAAGTATTCTTAGCAAATGAAAAAGTTTTCAAAAATCCTTAACATTTTAAAGCAAAAACAAATCTACACTGCTACCAAGAGTAAAAACCTATAATTGGTGAATAGATGCAGGGTAGATTTATATTGGATTTGTATTTTGTATTTTGCTTTCCTGAGTATCCTGATATTGATCACACTTTTTAATTCCATCGTCAACACATCAAGGATGGGTTCCAGCTGGGACTATATTTTTTTGTTTTGTCACTTCCTGCTGCAGAAAAGAGAACCGAACCCCCGTCTATCGAAATCCTCTGGCCGTCGGACAACTCCCTCCATTCCTCAATCCCTCTCTTGTGCTTGATCTCTGGAGCTGTTCCATCTGAAGTCCGTGTGTCATGGAGCATAGACGGGAGAAGTGAAAGCGGGCTGACCGAGTCCATTTGGACAGGTGAAAGTGATGCGGTCACAGAGTCCGTCATGAACCAGGTCCTGGTTCCTGTGGAGGAGTGGGAGAGAGGAATTACGTGCACCTGTATGGTGGACATTGATGGGAAATATACCTCCAAAAGCGTTCAACTTGGAGGTAAACTTTATGGATCTGTAATAGAAAATCATTCTTAATCACATAAAGATGGTGATAATACCAATGCTAACAACAACAATAAAAGCATTACTTTTATTATTACTACCACTACTACTAATAATGATAAAAATAACATATATTATCAATAGTAATATAAATTATAATAGTATTATGACAAACCAGTTTAAGCCAGTTTTAATTTTGATGTTTTCTAATTAAAGGTCACTCTTTGCAGTTCTTTAGATGCTTAATTGAAGGATCGTGCTGTAGATATGTTAGATAGTAATATTAATATTATAATATTAATAATAATATTATATATATATATATATATATATATGTTCTTTTCCCCGCAATAGAACAAAACTGCTACAATTGTGTGATAAACTATGAATTATTATCTGAATATTGTAAATAAATTCTATTTGTAGATATATTTTTAATGTGGAGAATGAATGTTTGAGTTTAATTTTTATCCCTCCAGACTACCAGATGATGTGTTATGCTGCAGTGAGTGTGTACAGGATACTGGGTGTTACTGCTTGTCTCCAGGCTTGGATAATAATGGTCATAGTGGCCATCTGCTCCCGAAGAAAGAAAAAGTCAGGTGAGGCTTTTGATGCAGGCTGAAAAGTTACTGAGCAGCTATGCAGAACATGTATGAACTGGTTCATTTTGATTTATATTTATATAAACTATTTATCACTTGATGTGATAGCCTACATTTTGCCCGTTACATAACTTTTAACTCGGCAATATTGTTTTATTCACAGGCAAACGCATAGGAACACCGGCCTCTGGAGAATGCAACCCAGAGTAGATGGTATCTAATGGTATAAAGGGAGTCACAAACTCCAGTTCCTTTCTTTCATTTGTTACGCGACTGATATAAGTTAAAATAATTTAGGAGTAAAAAATTAAGCTGCAGAAGGAAATGTCTGTAGGTATTGTAACTAGAACTCTGCCGTCCCTGTTCACAAAGACAGTTATTGCTGAAAATTGAAGATTTCTGGTAGCCACACATCTGTCTGTAACATATGCATATCATATCATAAAGTAATCGACTTTACTGTACATTACATTGTGTATTACGCTAGTGTCCTTAGAGATGCATAGAAGGAATTGGTCCCGTATTGATGAATGAGGTTGTGATTTCATCTCTCAACTTTTGAAATATGTGAACTGTAAGGTTGCTTTTCCCCACGACATTTTGCGCATCACCTCACTCGCCTCATTTGCTTTCCTTTACTAAAGTGTATAGTAGTGTAGCATAAATGAAAGTGTCTCCATCCACTTTCCGTGTCGTCATCCTCTTTGTAGTTGTGTAAAAATGTGTCAGCTAAATTATGCCCTTATATTGAGATTTAATACAAAGTCCATATTACACAAAAATAAAAAAGATTAACTGAAATTTACATGGCTATTTAGTTTTATTTCTGAATACTACAGGTGTTTATTGTGTGGTTGGTGAACAGTATTATGTGACAATTCACTTGTCTAAAATTAAATCATTTGGAATTGTAGATATCGCTGATCCATTAGCAGTCAGACGGTCTTGTTTCCACTAAGTCAACATCTCTGATTGCTGCAAGTAAGACACATTGGAGTTCTGCTTCACTACACTTCCCCTCTGTCTTTCTGGGTGCTACTGTTTCCCCTCAAGGATACCCAACATACACTATATGGACAAAAGTATTCGGACGCCTGACCATTACACCAACAGGGACTGTAATGACATTGTATTCAAATACATATACTTTAATATGGAGTTGACCCCCCTTTTGCAGCTATAACAGCTCCCACTCTTCTTGGAAGGCTTTCCACAAGATTTTGGAGTGTTTCTGTGGAAATTTGTGCCCGTTCATTCTGTAGAGCATTTATGAGGTCAGGCACTGATGTTGGACGAGAAGAAAGTTGGAAGCATAGCATTGTCCAAAATGTCTTGGTATGCTGAAGCATTAAGATTGCCTTTCACTGGAGATAAGGGGCCTAGCCCAAACCCTGAAAAACAGGTGTGGCCAAATACTTTTGTCCATGTAACAAGCTGATCATTTAAATCAGTTGTGTTGGAGCAGGGAGAGATCTAAAACATGCAGGACAAGTGGTACTCCAGGAGAGGTTTGAGAAACGCTGGCATAGCATATCTCACCATGTTTACCCCATAAACACGAAAATCCTGCTGTCAGTTCCATTATTTGCCAATAGAGGGAACTGTTACATAGAATAGCTTTCATAGGGAAGAAAATTGTTACTCTCACAAATGTATCACACAGAGAAAAATGTGAATTAAGTTTGTGAGCAGGAAAACTTTTTTTTTTCTTTGAAAATCACATTCTCAATAAATGTGTCAAAATGAGTCAAATATGAGTGTCGGTATATCATGTTTAATAAATATATCCTTGTTAGTGCACAGCACAAACAGAACACTGGCAACACTTCAGCCGAAGAGGCGAGGGATCCAGTTTAGTTAATTAAAGTAGGGATGATTAAAATAACCGGATTTAAAGAGCCAGGTTGGGATTTCGGGCAGGACACGAGGGAACTCCCCGCAATTTTCAATAGTTTCAATGGGAATTTTAATGACCACAGCTTGAATTTCAATTTCATGTGTCATCTCAAAGGCATAGCCTCCTTGAAAAGACCTGTCTCCACCACTTTGCAGTAGCACTGGATTTTCAACTTGGTTCAGGGGGAGGACACATCATATACCAATAGCACTTCCAGAAACAACCTAGTTCCCCAGGAACTCCATCCAACCAAATGGGAGGCACTAATATGTGCCAAGACTGGATATGATGTAGATGGGAGGCATTTACATTAATCTCAACTCAGATTAAACATGTCACAGACGATCTGCCAGTAAAAGCAAAAAACAGTCTCATAACATCACTAGAAGATACCAATCAAACCTTCAATGTGACTTCCTGTGAAGCAATGTGGATCTTTACGTAGAGATGGAAATAACCTTTTCAGCAAACTGGCCGACAGGGATATGCATGCAAATGCATGAAATAATAATGATTTATAACTAATTTCATTCTAAAAATTATCTGAATTTTTATTTTAATTTAATTTGAATTTTAATAATTTTAAATAAAATAATGATTAATGAATGAATAATTCTGGTTAAATTACTTTTCCTCAAGCGATTTTTCTTGACCCTTTTCCTGTTCTAGCAAATCTTGAAAAACAATTTAACGGATGGTAATTTGTTAGAAGTCACATGGTCACATTGTCTCTGTGCCAGTTCACCTGCTTGCGTGCATTGTCCGTCTGTGCGGACATTTCCTACCCCCGGCCCTTGAGTTCATTACAATTTCCAGCGGAAATTCGAGGGAGGTTGGGCGAGCGCACCAGCGTATTTTCAGTGCTTTCCTGTCATTTCCCTGTTTTTTGACGGAGCGGCACTCGGTCTCCAGCAAGCAGCCCAAAGCGACGAATTTTTCCAAATGCGCAACACACCTGATAAAAAGTGAAACTTTGAAAATACATACACGCGCACTAGTTCTAATAGGAAACGAGTTATAGTTTTGAAATTGCGTGGACAGTTCTTTACTTTTGTTTTTATGCGGTGAACTTTTGGAAATACTTTTAGAATTCAGATGCCGTGGACATGAGACCGTTTTATTTGTTTTCCAAAACTGGAGATGAATAAGACGTTTGTGAAAGAGCAAGGTTGGCTTTATGGTGTTTAATGTTCATTATACTTTATCGCAAAAAACGTGATCTGAGAAAATAACATTTGGAGGGCCCCTGGGAACTCCGCAAATGTCCTAGAAAGGTAAGATGCCCGTAATAATTTTGAGTTTTATTTAAGCAATGTCGATTCTTTATGCAGTAATTATAAGGATTTTCATTAGGATTTTCTCACATATGATTGTTTGTGTAACGTTGATCATGTGACAAGAACACTAATTGAATTACTACACTTATTCTTAATTAATTAAGCCTACATTTGTTACAGGCTGAGAAAATCTTACAGCTTTAGGCTGTTACTGTTTTCTGATACCGTTCTTATACCGTATGTTGATGTGTTGGTTTATACTGAATCGAGTGACTCTACCTTATTTGAATTGACTTCGCTTTGTAATCCTTTGTAATTTACTTTGTAATCGGCGCTCATCATAACACATTTTGTATACCGATTCCCTACGGTGATTCGTCTGTTGCCTTTCTTTGCTACGTGCAGGAATTATGTGGAAACTGTAGCATAAACATGTAACACTTTTAACTACAACAACATATGTGTTGTTCTGCTCAGAACAATCGCGATTATATTTTCCCCATTCACTATCGTTAATCTTAAAATTTTAATGAAACACTAAAAACAAACGACATTCAAACACGTGCATCATACAACATAACACAATCAATTGCCGTGGTACATTCGTCTCTTCAATTAGCATTTGTACTTCCAAAGCAAAGTTGGATGTGTCTTGGTTTAAGCATACTATGTACACCCTTATGGTCCTGTCAGATCCTCGAAGCTCCCCCTCTGGAGAGAGGACAGCTGTAAGTCTTTTTCCATGCATTGCATTTCTTTTGAGTAATTAACAGAACATTACAGACAAACACCTGATTACTTTTCATTCCTCCAAAATCTCTGAGCCTGTGATTGGAGACATCAGCACTGGCTGCATATATTATCTTCTTTAAAAGAACAGATGAGGAGCAATGCATAAGTATATTACTGAGGCAGTGATTGCTCTGTAATAACAGTAAAGCTGTGGATGAGTCACCGTGCTTGAACCCAGCAATTCATTGGCTGAAGCCACATAGGGGGCAGTACTGTTTGTGTTGAGGAGAGGTTTTTGCAAGTCACTCAGCTGGGTGTAAAGTCAACTTAGCTGGGTAAATGGGGCCTCAGAATATTTGAGACCTAAAATACAAGCCCTGTCATCCTCGGTCAAATTCTGTTTCAGAAGAATAAGTAAGAATGGTGGAAATAAATACTGCATGTCTCTCCTATCATAGTATTCTTCTTACCCCAGCTAGCATCCCAATGGAGACTGGACAGGAAGTCTGTAGGAGGTGGCCTCCTGTTGTTTCCTGCTTGGAGGGGATCTGGCAAAATTCAAACGTTTTTTCTGCGATGGCAGTGAGATTCCTCAGCAATAAGAAGTGGGCTAGACCACGTAAACAGCAGGAAGCAGGCTCAGGGTTTATGTGTTATTTATGATCGTTGGTAGAGTGTCAGCTTGTGCCAATTAGATTGGAGACTTTAGATTTTCAACCACTCTGTGGGTGTAGGACACCCATAGAGTGAAGGGATGAGACTGAGTATTAAATAGCTTGTATATTTGACCATGAGATCACAAATAGATTCTTCATAGAATTCTTTCAGCATTCAAATGGTTGGTAGTTACCACCAGAATTGTATTTTGTCTCATCTCTGTATTCCTAAAGGAGAACCTAATGTGCATACAAAATAGATAATTCATTGACATTTTAATATTGCTTGAAATTGTGAGGACATAGCTACTTGAAGTAATTCATTATTTTTGATTGTTTTTCTTATACTTGAGTGTTTTGTGGGTAAAAGAGGGTTACATTACTTCAAATATGGAGGACCATTCAGTGATATTTTGACATTCAATGATTAAAAGTGTATAAGTAAATAAAAACACAATAAGAACAGGGGCCTTATCCAAGACGAACAGTGTGGCTGTTGCATATAAACTGCAACGTTGTCAACAATATGGAAAAGCACATTTTATATGGTGTATACATTACATCCTTCACTGACAAGTTAGATAAATCACAGTATTTACTTTAATTTATCCAGTCTTTTTGTCTCCCCTGGTTGGCTGAGGATGCCAAAAGCAGGAAAGCCTCCCTGGACTTCTGGTTCAAAGCACCTGATGTGAGTAGTGAAGCTGAGAATTCTGGGAGTCTGCTCCAAAAGAGAATGTCAGTGTGTCTGAATCAGAATGCGATTGGTTCTTTAGAGTGGGGCCCTGGGTCTTTAGTTCAGTTAGGTAATCATATATCGTGGTGTGCTGTGTAGATGGCAATGGATAGATTGTTTGAAACCCACAGCAGGCCTATCTCTGTCATACATACACCAGTGGAGACAGGAAGGCAGTGTTGCTCTGAGCATTGATAGGCACTGATGGATATATCCACGCTGAGTCATTTCAAAGGCTTTTCCGTCAGTAGAGGCAGTATCATCTCAAAGGATCGGACATGCACAGTTGTATTCTAAGCTGTACCCTTGTAATGTTTGTATTTTCTTTGCTCAAGAACCTTGAGATGCTTCTTGAGCACAGAAAGATGTGAGGTTTTAGAAAGTTGACCGAACTGAACCTCCCACACATTTGGGTGGACACAAAGTCAGGACTGGGGAGTCCTAACAGGAATTTCCAGTGGTGGATACAAGCAGTTTCCTTCTCTGCTGCTTCTGTGTTTACAATTCTCTGGCAAATATTTAGACAGGGTTAGGGACAGTGGTTTTTAGAGTGTTTGTCTTTCCAGGTACATCTAAAAAGTTAAAAAGGCCCCTCACAAGTCTCTGTGGCCACAATATATGTGGTATATGTGGTACCTATATTGTGTTTATAGGCTGTGGTCATATTTCCTTGGTTGCTGATTAGACCTGGTTCACTCTGGTTCTGTTGTGGTCCTCGTTCATAGTGCAAAACACACCCCTCTCATCCAAGGCAGGACTTCTTCTGCATGACATGCATGTGAATATATACAGAACCACAATTAATTCTGCCTGCTGTGTGAGGTAGAATTATGTCCTGTGACTGCCAGATTTTCTGTGATCTAACCTTGAATGATAGCTCTGTACTGTGGCACCAGAAACACTGCCTTTTGTGTTCGTGGTACACTGTCACTGTTAGTGAGTGACACTTAAGTGTTTTTCTTTGCTAGAATCCTGATGGAGTAGTTTAGTCAGTCACTTAGTCAGTTCCTGGCATTGGATACTGTATCAGTGGGCTTGTAATCTGTTGGGTGGAAATGTTAAATGCCTTTTCTTTTGTATATGTCTGTAAATGTTAATATACCATACCTCAGGTTTAACATAGTATGTTGTTGAATTCAGTTCTTATTCAATATTTCCATAGAGAATATTAATTGTGTTTGTAGAAATACATTATGTTGGTCAACGTACATCTTTATGTGACTCTGGTTGTGGAAAATTTTACAAGCAGCATAAGCAACTGCACTGGAACGGCAGTGTGGGAACAGTCATAGTGTAGGTTAATACTCACAAAAACAACCAAACCTCAAAATGGCTTTACTCTAAGAAACAGAGACATATAAAATCAATTGATTTCAAAATAAAGTAGTGTTACTTAATATGGCCCCCACAGGCTTAAATCCGGTGAGCTGTTGGAAGGCATGCACTGCAGCCACAGAGCAAGATTTTGGAGCAGATATGACTGCTGTAAGCCAGTGGTTTTGGGGAGGGGACCAGTTCTGCTTCTCTGCTCTGCTTCCGTTTGTGTTGTGGAACACTGACAGGCAGGGCTTGGCAGGCCATATTCAACAGGGCATGTGGGAGGGGCTGGGTGTGGATGTGGGGGAAGGGTGGGTGTGGGGAAGGGGGTGGGGGTGGGGGTGGGGTTACTGTGGCCACATAATGTTGTACTGTGGTGAGGGTCTGTTCAGTAGTCATTTGGATGATAACTGCTAGTTAGGGAGGCGGGTGGGTAGCAGCAAAATTGGAGTCTGGATTCGGTGCCTCTGTTTCCATGCGGTTTCCATTGCAGGACGGGCTGCTACAAACAGATAGCTGTGGATTCATATCAACCTTATGAGACTGGAAATGCAGGACCATTACAGACCTCTCTCAAGCCCTTAAGGCTTGTGCTGTCCATTTGATACTTTTCAGCTGTGTGTATCATTCTGATTGTCAATCATAAATACGTGATTGTAATAACCTGACTGGCTGTGAGCAAACAAATACTAAGCAGCAAACAACTAAACAAGGAATTTTACAAAGTGATTTTGCCAGTGTAGTTCATGTACTACTATATGGGGGGTATTGATTACACAAATATAGGTAAATTTCAGTTTTCTTCGAGGAATCTGAAGCTGCTGTTTTGCTACTCGTTGTATGACCTAAGAGACAAATCTTCAATCAGTGTTCACTTCTGATTCCAGAATGCAGGACTAATATCCAATGCACATTTTGTACTGGCCTAACTGGGATTTTGGGAATTCTGAGAGTGGAAGCACATTCAGAATTCTTATCTGTCATTGTACCTTAATTGTTCCATTCATCTGAAAGGGCCTGCATTGGAACAAACTCCATCCCCATCTGAATGTGAGCCCATATTGTCTCCTGCCGGATTACTGAATACATCAACACACACAGAGTCACTGAATCCACTGTTTCCCAGTTCTATTCCTTGCCCAGCAATGCATTACCATGATCCAACAAGCACTAAATCACCCTTTCAAAGCCTCGCTAAGACTCAGGAATCACCAGAATCGGGGTCATGCACTGAATACGGGACCTACCCTCTGGACACAAGCAACTTTACAGTAAAAAAAAAAAAAAAAAAAAAGATACACTGCAAAATAATACTTGAAGTTGGGAGAGGCACAAATGCAAGCTTTGTCCTTGGATCCCCAAAGGAGCAAGAAGGTTTGAGAAAGTCTGGATGCAGTGCAAGTGTGGGCTTATAAGGGGGCTGGCACTTTCCCCCTTGGCTGTGCAGCGTACTGCAGGCCCGAGGGAAAGGATGTTCCCAGGCAGCCGTGGATTTGCGCTCAAGATGTTTCCTATCAGCTTCCTGTTTCGTTGTTTTCTCGCAGTTTGCTTGTTCAGAAAGATGGTGAGGCATTGACAAGAGAGGATGGGGCTCGGAGGCTAAAACGTGTGGCTCTTTCCTCAAACCTGATGTTCTATTTCATGCAAACTGAACTTTGCTTCCACTCTCTTGATTCAAATGATGTGGGATAGGAAATGGTGAGAAAAAAAGAAATGTGCTGCTTAAATGCGGTTGCATTGTTAACTTGTCATGTAGGAAGCTATTGTGAATAATTAAAAAACATAAATAATTACACTTTTCTTCAGATAATAGGAATGCATTCAGTTAAGGTCACTAAGCATTTGGAATGTAACCCCAGTGAAAGTATTTACTTGGAGATACAAGTACACATAATATCAATGTCTAATATGTGCATGCTTGGTATGTCCAGCCTGTTATTAATTGTATTTTTATTATCTATCTATGGTTATGGCATATGATCAGTTCCAAAACAGTGAAATTCCCTTTTCCTTTTCCCCTTTCTTGATGAGATTAGGATGTCTGGAGCTGTGGACGTTTGTGTTCAGTTAATCTAGACTGTGTGTGGCTTCGAGCATCAGTTGTCTGGACCACACTGCTTTGCAACTTGGGAGATTTCCGTCCTTGAGCTGCAGTTCCCTAAATTTTGACGCCTTACGGCGTCTGAGCCATGACTGTAGCTCAGGAAAATGTTGCAAGGGTTCACCTTCAAGTCACCTTCAGGGGAGAAAACGGGGGTGGAGTTTCAGAGGTAGGAAAAAAAATGCCTCACGCTTCCACAAGTCATGTGCTTAGGCTAAGGCACATCTGGTTAGATAGATTTTCCTCCTGTGCGATAAATAGATCACATTAATGAAGAGCAGATTTCCTCCTCACTCTCCAGAAGGCCAGTAAAATATAGGGGTTTAATGGGGAAGAATTTACTGGCAAGGCCTGGACTTCCTAGGGAGAGAGAGACGGAGGAGGACGTGAGAGACAGAGACAAGACAGAGAGACTTGGAATGAAGTTCCAAGCTTAGATGAGAGAGAGAAAAGAGAGAGAGATAGAGAAGTACAAATGGAGACAAAGATGGAGGGAGCAAGAACAAAGAGAGAAAGATGAGAGGAGTGGAGACCATTTATTTTTATTTGGAAAACCTCTTTATCGAGTGGACATTAAAAAGGGCATTAATAAACAGGAAACAGATATAACATTGAAAAGATGACAGTGAGCGTGAGAGGCTAGAGGACTGATACCATATGGTGTCTAAGTCAGTGATGGATCAGTCTGATTTCAATAACATCCAGATGAAGCAGGCAGTATCAAATAGAGTACTTTTTGTATAGCTTCACATTCAATATTTTTATATTTGTGTGTTTTTGGGAAAAAAGTTGTAATATGTAATGCATGCATAACAGATAAATATATGCCTACAGTTAAACATCTACAGATGTGTCGAATGTATGCATTTGCAATGCTGCCTATCCCTGCTTGAAGTTGGATGTGACATGGCTGACAGCGCTCTGGCATTGTTTTCAGTGGGTCAGTGATATGTGTTGCTCATTTGTATTGTCTGGATTACAAGTTTTAGCCATTTAATTTAAGGCCCTCTAGGGTCCATTCTTGAAAAAATAATCAGCAGTTCATTTATCATCAGCTTAATTTGCAGTTTGACACTTAAGGAAGGTCAGTCAGCATTTGAAAATGAGCCCAGGGTGAGGGTTTACCTGGATGTACCTAGCATACATTAAGGAAGCCATGCTTGAAATGCTTCTTTACGAATGTTTTATATTCCCACAAAACTATTTTAGGTGATTTTTGGGGTTTTGATGATATCCAATATACTGTCACTAATGTGACATGAGGGTTTGGATCCTTCCCATAAAAATGAAGCTTAAGTAAGTAGCCACACATGTAAATCCCCTCCAATAAACATTCCGGCCAAATGTATTAGTAATTTGTTGATTCAAACCAGACACCGGAGAGGTAGAAACTTGTTATCCCACAATGTGTTCCATTTCACAGGTCTGTTAAACAAAAATAAAAAGAAACTTACTGCACACCTCTCCACATTCTTTGTTTAACTGGCGATTTCCATTTGTAAATCTCCTGCTGTTGAGTATCAGTGCTAGTCTGTTGTGGAGTGGGTTAGGCCTTGGGCGTGATAATGGGTTGACGTTGTTCGGTACTCACAGGACTCAGTGCAGCATACGGCCATTACCGTTGGAGTTGGAGGTGTGTTCATATGTCACAATCTTACGTCATATTACCTAATGTATTTGCACAGTGCAAGCCCATAGCCAATGTGATTTAGAATGGTTATGTATTCTGGAGCATGTTAATACAGCTGGGATTAATGACGATTTGAAGTGCCTTTTTCTAGAGGTCTGCACAAGGTTCTGTAGTTTAACTGCACAGCTGGGTTATGCTGTGGGGGATGGGGGTGTCACTTGAGACTTTTAATCACAAGTCAGACTACATATGAAAAGTTCTTTTTCCCTTTAGCTTGTTGAGGTCCTCTGGTGCCAAGATGATAATGGATTTTCTGTGGCAACATTGAGAGGACAAGGATTTTCAGTCTAATATGTGCAGAGGTTGCTGTCTTGGCATTAGAGACAATCTATGACTGCACAGCTCAGCAGTTGTAATGTCATGACTGTGCCAGCTAGCAGAGGAGCATACTGAAAGTCCTGGTATGAAGCAAATATTTGCACACATGGACGATGGAGGTGGAATGCATGGGTTTGATGACTGGGCCATTTCACTCTCCATAGACACCAGTACAACATTTCCTTCTCTAGTTACACTCTGTGACTTGACTTTGTTCCATTAGCAATGTACAAGAGGAAAAACACCAAATGATTTGGACCTGGCCCATGATCGGCTGAGTGATTATTAATACAAATTAAGGAGGAAGTGGTCTGTTTCTTGCCAACTGAAGATGCTGTCTCATTTCTTTGTTCATCTGATAAATCCAGACACTCCAGATGTTTGACTGTTAGATCAGCATGCATTGTATGATCATGACTGCATAACACTCGTTAACATTCTTCATGTCTCCATAAAGTGTCACTGAAAACATTTTGTTCCTTTAGAGTCAGAAGAAGACAGGATCCAAGTTTCTCTATCTCAGGGTTTCAGGCTCCTACTGGCTACAGAGAAAGGAGCACCGTGTAGCCTGTAAGAGTGTGGAAGACCAACCTAAATTCTGATCTGTCTACGTCTCTCTGAAGGCAAGCTCTCTATGGTGTGGTCTCTTTTCATTTTTATCATAGCAGTCAAACGTCTGAGGGCACCTTTGTGCTCCTACAGTTCATTTCTTGAGGTTCATGTTCTAACAATAGTGGACCCACCCCAGATTGTATTTACAGGAAACAGGAAGTTAGAGGAAGTGCAACGTGTGACTAATGAGCTAGCTCAGACTATGATGTTATCAAGGGCGATGTGTCCGTCACTTCCGCCATCAATAGAACACTGGAATTTTTCAAGAACATGACGGAGAAACGTATTGGAACCATACGGATGTAACATAGTGTAATTTGAGTTAATATTTGTAATGGAATCTTTTTTGTGTATCTGTCTGTTATGACCGGGATAGTATGTCCCTAAGCCATAGATAGCATCATTGTTTCATTGACTCCAGGTAGCACTCAAAGAGAATAAACAGGGCAAAAATCACCTCTGTATCTGACTGTGAGGAAGTTCAACACTTTTTCAACCAATGTTATCTATTGTAGAGAACAAGAGAAACACTGTATCGATCAAAACTCACTGCATCAAGAAGCTCAGTTCTTTTAACTATATATATATATATATATATATATATATATATATATATATATATATACAAATTATGTCTGTGTGTCCTGAAATTAATTTTTAGGAATAGAGGTAGAGAGCAATAGTGGTGAAGAGGGAGAATAGGAGGAGGAAGGAGGGAGAGGAAGCTTTGACAAAGGCACACTGTGACAGAATGTTTGTTTGGGTTCTTGACTATTAAGAAAGAGTCAGCTTTAATGAAACATGAACGCAAACAGTTTGTGTTCAGAGTCTACATGTCTCCGGCTGTCTGTGTTATGTCTGCCCTGGCAGTCTGATGTGTGTGTGTTTCTGCTGAATCTTCTGTTTTCTGGTCCCGGGCTGGATCGATCCCATGTCGCTATGCATGACGTGTTCCATCGGGCAGCACCGCACTGTGCAAGATAATGCTGCTCTCTGCATTTGTGCCGTCTCAAAATCCATTAGACGCCAGCCTAATTCGCTTTTCAGTCTGCCTTCAAATATCAGGCCTTCTCGCAGGTTTATGTGCTCGAGATCTTCTGTCATGGTGATCAGTGCAGTGACATCTCCATGTGTTTGTGTGTGCGTGCGCATGCAATATTTTTTGCTACCCCTTATCTGTGAAACCACAGTTATGCTGCTTGCGGTTATCATCTTAGGAGTAGAAGATGCATTAGCAGCCAACACTGTAGTTGCAAGTGAGCACTGAACATTAAGAAACAACATGAGGGACAGGATACGCTCTTGTGGTGCGTGGCTAATGAAGACCAAGAGTGTAATTCACAGATGGGTTGGCTGCTGTGAAGGGCTTTTGATAACAGCTTTTTTTGCAGTCTGTAAATGTGACTTATTTTATCGCTGTTTTTCTCTCAGCAAAAGTCTTGTAGTTGTATGGACCGGTCAAAAGATATCACACCATAGAGTACAGGTACTGGTACAGGTAACACTGTACTATCAACACTTCGAATTATTCTCTCACAGCCCAGGTGCCAAACCAATGCCTTTGGTTGGACTTAGCAAGCATTTCTCTGACACCCCTGTCAGGGACTTGTATTCGTTGTTGCCAAAGACTGTTCTCAGTAGGGTTATTACATGCCACGTATACCTGTGGGACAGGTATACGTGTCAGATTTTACCAGTACAGTTCACCTCATGGGTGTATTTTGTCATTTTCTCTATTGACATCGTCACATATTTGTTTGGTTTTTATTGCAAACGATCTTGAAGTCCCACTGACTTTTTGTATGCTTATTGTGTGCGTGGTTTAAGTTTGTTCTAAAATCACACCAGTCTTGAAAATGTGCAGTTTACAGGTGTTGAGTCTATACTGTATGTAGAGTAGCAGGACCCTGCTATAATGGTGATGACCATACCAGTCTGAGGAAGTCACGTGGCCTGCTTCAGAAAGTCTCAAACACAATAGTTAATCAGGGCAATCATAGATTGTTGGAAAGCAGGAAAGGTGCAGTCCAGCTCCCAATTCCCAATCCGATATTGCAAGTGTTGACTTTTGTTTGATCTATTTGGGCCCACCTAGCGGAGCAGCACCAGAGCGTGGAACTAAGCGGGCGGAGCGGAGTGTTTGCCTGTCCTGTGTGAGTCTGCCGGACTCCAGACAGCCCAAAGAAGACAGGCACGCATGTGGAGTAGAGGAGAGGGGCCAGTGGTGTTGGGCCGCCTAGAGGGAGGGGTGCATCCTGTTTTTGTTGGATGGGACGGGACATAAGTGTGAGGCAGTCGCTGCAGAGCCACAGAGCTGTGCCTGTTTGAATTTCCACTGCAAATGCCCAAATAAAACAGCTGTGAGAACTGCGTTCCCTGACTCTTATGCCCAGTTTAGGTCACTGCTGTCCAATTAAATATGATGATGAACTGAAGAGACCCACCCTATACACTGATTCATATAGGTATGTTAAAGACATTTGATTATTTTAGAGCTAAGCCTGTGACTTCAGTATCCCACTCATTATTGTTGTACTGTATACTGTTATTAACACTTCTGCTCTAATGTGGCTTTGATAAAATATGGATTTGTGGAAACACCACCTACAATTGCATTGGGATTCTGGTACTGTTGTATTCAATATTCCATAAAAGGGACAGACGTAATTGATATGTTGCCTACTTTATATACTGATATACTGTATACTGATATACCACTACTTTGGTATAATAGTATTATTTCTTTAGATATTGGTAAAATGATGAAGTGCAATGTTCTTATGTTTTATTCCAAAGCCACAAAGATCAAAAATAGCTTTTGCATGATCAAGTCCACACCTTAAGGTTAATATTTACAGAATGCCAGGCCAAAACAAATATTTCAGTTGGGGAAAAAAGGGTCAAAGAGACAAACAAAGAAAAGGCTTTTGATTACTTTTGATATCATGTCCAGGTATTTCAGTTATTTTTTACATTCACTCCACCAGGGGAGATGCTTCATGACCAGTTTCATTGTGAGGGTATTATTTTGTTGGCTGTCAGATTACATATTTCAGCTATTACAGAGCCTTTCCTGTGTTTCAAAATTGTTGGAATGTGACTCAACACAAAAAATGAGAAAATGGATAATTCATTTTATTAGAACTGACATGAATTACACATGTAGGATTATTTCATGGTGACTCCACCACATGAATGTTCATTGGTTTGCAAATTGATGTTTTATTACTTTACCTCCCTTTGGCTGTGATTCCTTTTGTGATTCAGCCAGCTTCTTAGTATCATCTGTAATGGATGATTTTCCTAAAGCATAATTTAAATATATTAATCTTTTTCTGTACGATTATGATTAATATCTCAGTTCAGATGGGAGTATCAAATACATGAGTTAATTTCTCTTATTTTCCTCACTTAGACTCATTAATATGTTGGTCATAATTGCCAGTGCCAGATTTGAATGTGTTGAGCAGTGTGTAGGTTATTGTAGGAAATTATGGTAAAATTTGCTCTGGCTGTGAACAAGACTGTAAATGCCAGCGTAATTTAGTCTGCGATCCAATCTAAGTGAAAAAGAGAGGTGTAAGTGAGGGAGTACTTCATGCAATGTCATGTAGCACGTACTTGTGGATGGAGGGGAAGGGTGTTATCTGAGGGGGTATTTGGGACAGACTCTGCTGTGATCGTTCCAGTGCCTTGACTTGTGATGGAAGAAGAGTGACTCAAAAAAAAAAGCTGAATTGGAGGCATCTGAAAATTGCACTATTATGCGCTCAGCAATTTTATTAATGTTTATATTTTGCAGATGTATATGCATTCTCATATGTATATCATATACAACTACGTGGATATGATATGATAGCAGGCTCTTGAGTCATTTTTTAGGTGTAGTACAGTTTACCTGACTATATCTGTTATGAAGACTTGGTGGGAGAGATGAACATAGGTCTAATAGGTCTAATCTGTGTGATGTTGTGATTGAAAGTTATCAATTATTGAGCAATTAGAGTTATGTGACAGGCATTTTTCAAATATAGCATTTAGAGATGCAGGATATAAACAGTGTTAAATGTCTCTAAACTTTTTTGGCCTGGCTAGTCTGGTCGCTTTATCTTAGCTTGATCATTTAACAAATTGATGCTAATTTAAAAAAAAAAAAACTCCATATAATATAGTATAACTGGACTAGTGAGGACATTAACATCCATCATAAGGATACACAGCTTAATCTTTAATCATTTTTTTTCTCTCAAAGGCTCAGACACACACACATGTATTTTTGTAGAAGTACACACAGACACACTTGCTCGCATAGAACTACACACACAGACACACCACACATACATGTAACTCTATCTATGCCTATGGCCTCATACATCTCTCTCACTTACCCACTGTTGACTCTTTTCCTCCCTATTTTGTTCTCCCTCTCCTCCACATCACCCCCTTCCAAAAAGTGAGTAATATTTTCTACCTCAATAATTAAGAGCTCAACCCTGTGAGAGAGAACGAATGAAAAAGGGAAAGCAGCGTTCTGATCAGTTCCATGTGCTGTGCAGAGCATATTTCATTTCTGTCTCATAGAAAAGATACAGTTTGTATTTCTGTCTTTGCAGGAGCTTGGTATCAAAGGACCAAACCCCAGATGGGCCAACAGCCACGTGGCTGAATGGCTTTCATCAAGTAAATCAAAAGAACAGGGGACTTTAATTCATTTTTAGTGTATTTTTAAATCAGTCACATTTATTCTTTTTTAAGAGGAAGCAGGCTAACATGAGGCTTTTTTTCTTCTAATTCTGTCCCATTGTAGGGGTTGTGTGAAGGATCCATTATCTACAGGATTTGCCTAGGGCATACAAACAAATGAAGGGGTCTGCAGTGTCGGTATTTATAATCTTGGTGAAAGCATGCTCTTTGGATCTTTGTAGAACAGTTGACATGGTTGTATTTTTGTATAGTTGCCATAACTGGCAGCTTAATATCATTTTGTCCTTCTATTTATGAATAAGCCTCAATCCTTTTCTCTCATGTATCCAGAAATAAGATTGTTCATTTGTGGATGATGCTGGTGAGGGTTGGTGAGATCACTTGCTTTGCCCATTGAAACCAAACCAGGCATATATTTGAGTCTGTATGCCTGGTTAGTCATTGGTGACCAGCTTGAAGTCCAAGGACTGCCTCTGTGCTGTGGTGTATATAGAATGAGCAACATTTGTACAGCATAATGAATATCACAGTATTGCAGTATTAGTAGCACCTTTATCTACTCTTATAATTGTTATGCCTTCAGATAGCAGGACTTAATACAGAACTAATCTGAGAATAGTGTTTACAATATAAATATAAAGGAGCAATACAACCCCCACCTGGAGGTGTTTAGTGATCATCTCATGTCTGCAACATGGCGCCTTTGTGTCCATTCTGCAGTGTCTGTATCATGGCTTTTTTTTTTTTTTTTTTTTTTGCATGCTTTTGTGCTTGCATCCCACTCGTGATGTTTGCACGCTGTCCCACACATGCCTCAGTATTTAGGAATCCCAATGCGGTTCAGAGACATTGTCTAGCAAAGCGCAATTAAAACAGCAAAGAAAAGCTCATAAAAAACATTTACCCCTGTCAGATGAGATGGTGACGAATAGTGAATTAAATGGCCGCCCTCTGTGAAAGCTGTTAGCTTGTTCTTATAAAACCCCAGTTCTTCTCTTATTCTGGTCTGTGAGCCACAATGGGAAGGACCTGAGGAGCAGATTAGGACTGGTGACTGATTTATGCTGCTAGCGAGGGAGCTGTTGCATTGTGATGTGCATTTCTGCACTGTAGAGCTGTGTAGTGGTGTCAGATGCGTTTAAATGTTTAAATGACTTTGACCTTTTTTTGCGCTGCCTTTGGCTGCAGTCTCATCTTGCCCTCCTCGTTGACTTGTGTCAAACTACTCTGTTTAGCCTATAGAACATACTGTACTCCCATCTCCCCCTGAATATTTTTATAGCCAATATTTAATCTTTGCTGATGAATGCCATTTAAGCTTAGTTTTTGAAAAAATGTTTTTGAATACTAATATATTTTTTTCCTGGATATTGTGGGGATGACTGCACACATATGGCTTAAGAAAGTAGCTGTTTTTATCATCATACCTTTTTCAGTAAATCAGCTTAGCTACACAATAGCCATCCAGACCAAAAATAATGTGTGTACTATTGTTAACTGTATACTCCTAACTTTAAAAAATTTAATTTGTTGAAACAAGTTTAGTACTGCTGTTCACAAGGGTGTCTGAAAATAGAGAGAAATGGTCTTGACGAGTAGTGCTTAAGTGAAGAAAACAGCATTGCTTTCCCACGGTGGGCGAGTGATCTCCAGTGATCCTGAGGCCCGGCGTGGATGTTTCCCGACTGTTTTTTTTTAAAGGAGGACTTAAATGTCACAGAGCTGTTTCGTTTCCCCTGGAGCCCGGCAAGTGTTTCTGCCCTGTCTCTCAGCTTGCTCTCTCCCAGCTGATTGGGACCAGATGGACACTGGGATTCGGGTTCACTCGTGCAGCGGAGATACTGCTCTGTGATGGCGCCATGTGCCACTCATACTGGTGACTTCAGGAGAGCCGAAGTCACGTGCCCCGTCTTTGCTGCCCGGATTTTGTCACCCTCTTAACTCTTTTGATTGAAGCTCCATATGCTGTTTTCGTAACCATGCAGAGTACATATTGTTCTTTTACATTGTTTAATTAAAACCTGATACCCTGTGATCTGCAACAGAAAATATATATTTATATGGATCCTTTGAGCTATTTAAGAGTAATTATGTTATTGTGTATATTTTTATAAACTGTGAATGATGATCATGTACTGGTATGGTTTATTTGATGCATATATTTACATATTTACTTTTGCACCAGAGGGCTGGATTTGATAAAAGTTAAGAAACCACATAATTACTACCCAAAACCCATTAGCTTTGAATTTATTTTCCTACTACAGCTCCAAAAGAGCAACAAACACTATCATTGCCACAGGGACTCTCAGTCTTTGCAAGATTCCCGTTTGTCATCATGGAATAGTCTTACAGGTGTTTCACGCCAGTAAGAGATTTTGGACTTATTATTTTGGACTTATTAAAAGAAAGTCTCATGGCGTTATTTTTGACAGTGTTTTCCACACGGCCCATTTCGCCTAGTTTGGTTTGACATTGGTGACATTGGTGATTTTTACCCGACTAGGACAGAAATCCAACAATTCTCATGGACCTACAACACCCAACAATTGATTATTCTAAACGACTCAGCAACACTTATTCGCATTGTATCTCTATCATAAACACATTTTAATAAGTGTACTTAAGTCTTGGAGGTATGTTAGTTGTTTTTTGTATATTTCCCCACAGCCTGCTATCCCCCCACTCTCTTCATGAGTAGTAATGAAGTCCATTACACAGGAACCCTGTATAATGTTGTTCTTTAACAGCTTCAGAGAGGGTGACTAATAGTGTGTTCTGCTTTGCTTCATAGGATGGGGCTGTCATCAAAGTGCTGTGTGGCCCTACTCCTCCTGGGCTTCCTGACTGACCTCGCTTGGCCTTTGAACCCCAGTGACCCTAACGTATGCAGCCTGTGGGAGAGGTGAGATTGACACGTTGTCTGAGTGACTCATTTTAATGGTCAATTATTGGTGCAATTATATGGGGCAGAGTATAACAGAGATTTAAAGCACTCTGAAAATGCATGTGCAGGATGGGGTGTGGGGGTAAAAAGTGCCATATATTCCCAGACTGACCACTGCTGACCATGCTCTTTTTTAATTTATGTCCATACCCTCCAAGTCTGTATATGGCTCTGACTCTGAGTGCCTTGTCGTAGATCAAAGTCCATTCAAACCACATAAGCCTCAGCCTCATCCCACTATTAATGACCAAAATATCTGCAGGTCCAAGCATCTGTAGCCACACAGTTGTCTTGTTGTCTTGTAGCAGCAGTAGAAATATCACATATTACATGAAGGCAAGAACCAGACTGAAGACAGATTTATCCTCACTTTATGAATGTGCATCACAGGAACAATTTTTCGTTTGAAAAGAATACTGTTGTGGCAAGACTCACAACTTTTTTGCCCCATTTGAGCTATTGCAGACACAGAAGCCAAATGCACAGTTCCCAACTGGCTCAGTAGGCAAGGCGTTCACTTTGGCTGAGCTGCGCAATCCAGTTTTGAGTCCAGCCGTGACATTTGCAAAGAATGATTTGGAACCCCTCAGCAGTGGAACAAATAGGATTCATTGCACTGGAGATAGGGGTGGGTAGGTTGGCCAGGGTCCTCTCACTGTTCTCATGCACCCTGCGGTTCCTCAGATGCCTGCGAGTTGCTTGGATGATGTCAGTTGAATTGCACCTATCCTCCAGTAAGCTCCCATTTTCAATAAGGTGTACTGTGTGACTTGTAGTGTGATAAAAGACAGTGGCTGCATGCAACTATCAGAGGGTTGCACTCGTCTTCGAGTGCACGGGTGCAGAGGTTGTGCAGCGAGATATGCCTAATGTACCAAAAGAGAGGGTTTCATACAGGGGGAAAAGCATAGAAAGAAGCCAAATGTATCATCCACAGAGCCAAAGTTTAATGTTCTCTGTGTTATTTTGATCGGGTAGTGTTAACCCTATTCACATATTTCATGTTACCAGCTACACAACCTCAGTGAAGGAGTCATACGCCCACCCGTTTGACCAAGTGTATGAGGAACCCTGTTCCGATCCCTGGACCTTGTACAAGTGCACCCGTCACAGGTGAGTTGGTAACATAAGCCAGTGTAGGTCACTTCGTTTGCCCAAGTCCAGAGGGGTGATGATATTCCTTTTGCTTCTTGTGCAGGATAACATACAAAATAGCCTATCGGCAGGCGGTCAGGATGGACTATCGCAAGAGGTACCAGTGCTGCCCTGGGTACTACGAGAGTGGAGAAAGATGTGTCCGTAAGTACTGAGAGTGTCCGATTGGTATGCCTCACAGGTAAAGAGGTTGGCTTGTAAATCTTCAAATGTGTGGGTGTTATTTCTGTTCAGCAGTGGTCAGTTTTCTGTGTATAACATCATAATAAAAACAATGTTTGTGTACCTTAAGATACCTTGAGTTTGTTGCTATAGCATAAACTTGGTTGAAAATGAGACGTAGCATACAAAGGCAAGTGTGCTTTCAGAAGCACTCTCCTTTTTACTGCTTACAATAAGGAAAATTTGGTATTGCTTTCAAGGAGCTTGTCTTTCTGTCTGCTGGTATATATGTTTTGATAAGTGCGCCCATATCAATGAGCATGTTGCTATTTCCCTGGCAGCCCGCTGTACAAAAGAGTGTGTCCACGGGCGTTGTGTGGCACCAGACCACTGCCAGTGTGAGAGCGGATGGCTGGGAGAGGACTGCTCCATGGGTGAGTTCATTCCCCCCTATAAACCGGCACCCCACGAAGGGCCATGGCAGGATACAAATCCTTTTATGGGCACAGGCCAGAGGCCCATTTCTGATGACCAGCAATGGTACGCCATGAGATATGCATTATGGGGCTCATATAATGCAAAACTGGCAGATCTAACATAAATTCACACCTCTCTGTGACTTTCTGCTTAAACCCCACCCATTACCTCCTCTGTCTCACCTCCTCTGTCTCTGATTTGCCCTGATTTGCTCCCATATTTTTGTGCAACTCCATTCTCACATCCTACCCTACCGTCTATCTTTAAACGTGTACATGTTCCTGCATACATTGGAATCTGTGTCACTACTACTCCATGGCCACCGTATAGATTTGTGCTTGCATCAGACTAGTTGTTTAATTTGATTTTTTTAGAGAGTGTTTAGACAGCTGCCTGTGCCGTGTGCCCGCTCCTGTGAGCAGGAAATGGAAAATTGAATCTTTAGCCCTGGGTAGAGGCCTCCACCACCTGGGGTAATGTGACTGCCTTGGCCCCATGCAGCAGGCCCATATTAGAATCCAGCAGTGGAATAAAAGAGGGTACTTCCTGAATGTTTGTGCGATGAGCTATTTGCGGGAGCAGAAGGGGACTGAGGTTAATACAGTGCCTGCACTGCAGAATAAATTAAGTGTGCGCTGGGAAAAGGGGGAAGAAATAAAGCGTCTTTCCCACATATTGAAGCATTCCACGACCACTGGGAAAGTGACATTTTTTGTAAACTGAAGATGACCTTTTTTTTTTCTTCTTCAAGAGAGGAAGGCAAGTTTTGGTCTTAGAGGACTGCACTGTGCACTGAGGGAATGGGATGAGGCCACAGTGGTAAACACATGGCGAGCCAGTCCGAAATAACGATGCCTTTCTGCTTGTTTGCGATAACCATTTGGCTCATGCACCTGGTGTCCAATTTCCACAAATGCCTATCAATCTCAGAAAAAGGACTTGTGTACATGTTGAGAGAGGGTCAGTGTGGAGGTCAAACAAAGCCATCTGGTGCCTGAAATCCCCTTTAAGGTCTAAAGACAAAAAGCAGACAATTTCACCTAAGCAGTTTTCAGTGAGTGAGTTTATAAAGCAAGTTGCTTATCTTACTTATCTTTTTTATCTGTCTGAGTGATAAATGATGCTAGAAAAGACGAGCTTGCTCAAGTATTCACGAGTAAGCCACATAGAAGAATGATTCCCACTCTGAGCTTCACTATAGTGCGTATAGAGTTTTAGATTGTGTTTAATCTAGAATACCACTGGTGGACTGCAGGGCACAAATATCTTGCCTCTGGGCTTTGGATGGATGAAAATTCTTTATTTTAGAGTTACTAAGCACATATACACTGGGTGTAGATCAGTGACATAATACAACTCAGAAAGAACTTAAATATCAATGCAAAAAACAATAGACCAGAAATGATGGAAATAACTGTGAAACTGTGCGACTTCCACTGACTTGCTCTGTCCATAAAAAAGATGAACCTGCAATGTAATTGTTTTGTTTTTGTTGTTTCATTTTCTCTGAGTAATATTGTTAGTGTTCTAAACTCATTAACTATGCACTTACTAATTACAGTGTTTGATTGCCCTCCACTGTCTGATTGCAAGTTTGTATTGCACCTAAGAGGGTCTTCTGCCTCCACTTCATGTTTCTCTGCCTGTGCAGCTGACCTTGTTAAACTGATATGGACCTTGTGTTAACATTCACATAGTATCAGAGATCCCCAGAAGCTGAGACTGCTGCAGCTCATTGGCTATCATGTACAAAATCCAACCCATGCCCAAATCATCCACTTCATTCTACCCCAGGGCTTTGTGACCCCCCACTCCCTCTGTAACATTCCTGATTTTAGCCTCATTCATCATACAAAACCATGCAAATGGTCCTGTCAGCACTCTATGATAGTCCGTATCATTACATTTCTAAACTAATGCACAATTGGATGTTTCCCACAATTTTTGTGAAAGCATGTGTGATGATAGAATTTCAGTGGGACTCATTACAAGAGTGATCTCTGATGGCCTGTCAGTATCTGTGCTCCTTACTGTGATCTTGCCTTTTATGAAGGAACAGAATGACACCTATGGGGTGGTACTGCACAGGTTATTACCTGCATTTGTTGTCTGGGTTGATTTCTCATTTTCCGCTCCAGCTTGAAGCAGTTTAGATTTGTCAAATACTGTCTTTAAATTCAATGTGATGTGTGTTAACACTGTGCTTGAATCATTTGAAATTAAGTCTATCCCCATGTACACCCTGTTGTTTTAATGGCAGTATTTTGTCTTGTATGTAGATTATTATATTCTTTATGCCAGTTTATCATGTGCGTTTTTGTTTGTATTACAACTAAATAATTATATGTTATTTATTGATGCATTATCCAGGTGCGTGATTGTCTGAATGATTGGTTGACTGATAGATATTCTGTTTGATTATGGTCAGATGATTTATGTTGGCACTGTGGGAGACTTGCTTTGAAGGGTAGGCACGTTATAAATGTAAGACAAGGAGGTCACTGTATTGACAGTGTCTCCACTCCAGGCCAGTGATGTGATAACATTGTGTTATTCACGTCGTGTGTTTGTATGTCCTGTATAGTGGCTTGTGATGACAAACACTGGGGTCCTGACTGCAGACAACCCTGCAAGTGTGAGCACGGAGGCCGCTGCGATGCTCTGACGGGCAAGTGCCAGTGCCGCCCGGGATACCAGGGACCCAGCTGCGAGGACCCCTGTCCTCTCTTGACCTTCGGCCAGGACTGTCTGCAGCATTGCCTGTGCGGAACTGGTGGCTCTTGTGACCCAGAGACCGGGGAGTGTCGCTGCAAAGAAGGTTTTACCGGCACGCTGTGAGTACTAGCCGCAGTCTTTGTGAAGTTCTTTGAGTTGATTGTAGTGGTTCGTCGACTATTCACAGTACATTGCACCGCTGGAGTCACTGTCAGCTCAAAAAGCCAGAAATGATGGTAGCTAAACCATAAAAACCCTCAGACAGTCCAGTTTTTACTATTACCTTCCCCTAAGGGCTTGTGTTCTACATATTCCATGTCTGTCTCCGTCCACATCAAAGCAGTGCAGTAATGATGTTTCACCACTAGAGGTCAAGGTTGATTCAAAGGGGTAAAGGTCTGCTGACTTTTATTTATGTTTTTAAAGTGATTTTGGCAAGATTATAGCTCCCAAGTGGCACATTCAGTGAATTTCATGCTCCAAGTGCAGGCTGTGTCTGATATGAGTAGGAATTGTTGTATGTAAAAGAGCAGTTGGCTATGGAAGTGTTTTGCAGGAGAACACATGCAAAACTTCACTACACCTCATGTATTAGTGCAGTTAGGAGAGCATAATTAATTAACAATTCATTAATTAACTGATTATTCCAAAGTCAAGGTGAAAAAGAGAAAGACAAGACAGCGTAAGGTCTTAAAGCACTGTGTAAGTTGCTCTGCAAAAGAGTGTGTACTAAAGTGTACAAAGTGTAAATATAAATGTAATGTAATGTAAATGTTCTAACTGAATATCCTCTCTGTCCTCTGCAGCTGTGATATAGCCTGCTCTGGGCGACGGTGCCGTGCTCGATGTCCCTGCCAGAATGGGGGTTTCTGCCGAGGGGAGGGGGTGTGCGTCTGTCCCCCCGGCTGGACGGTAAGATCAGCCAGAGGGCCTCTTAAACTGGGGGGGTCCCACATGGTCATATGGTCAACAGTAACCCCCTGTGTTCCTTTCGAAGAAATTCCCAGTCTTTGTTTGGTCTTAGTGTGAGTTTGAAGCCACATGGTTCTCAGGTGCACATAGTGAATGGGCTGTGGAGCACAGGTGTAGTAAGTCACTGTTGATGAATTCAGAGCCACATGATTAACTAAAGGACTATTTTAGCCTTTTTTATGACATGTCTAATCTTGATGTCACAAATGCCCTCTGTTTTATTGCATGTGCCCTATCCCCTTTTGGCAAGTTGCATACACACTACCAACATTTTCATGTGTACAGGATCACGTGCATAAGACATTGTTACCAGTTTAGCTCCTCCTAGTTTACAATAAAATGATTCATTTAAAACTGTCATGATTGTGCAAAGACTTCTCTTTTAAGACAATGACCAATGTAAAAAAAAATCATTTTAAAATAACATACTGAAAGATGACATACATGTTTCTGTATTCAAACATGATTTTCTTACTACATGCTGAAAATGTGTAGGTTGCCAGGTGTGCTAATATGAGAAATAGATAAATATGTCACTGTAATGCATCATGCTCATTTGTTCACAGTTATGTGTGTGACTAAGTCAAACCAGCAGGTGTCAGTGAAAACCATTCTGTTCGTTATATGGAAGTGAATTTGGACGGGTCTGACATAGAAGTAATGGAGTCTTATGTACATGATGCTGCCCATATGACATCACCTGAATGTCTTCCCCAGCCATAACCAACATTCCTGTGACATTGATAGAAATAACATCCATGAATGAATGAGTTGCTTAAGGACTTTAGAGTAAACCACAAGTTCCATGAGTATCCAAACACCGATTCAGGAATCAGGACAGTCTTTTTGTATGGTGACCGATTCAGGAATCAGGACAGTCTTTTTGTATGGTGACCGATTCAGGAATCAGGACAGTCTTTTTGTATGGTGACCGATTCAGGAATCAGGACAGTCTTTTTGTATGGTGACCGATTCAGGAATCAGGACAGTCTTTTTGTATGGTGACACACTTTTTGTTTGATCTTAGAAAAGCCTGATGGCTGCACCTTAAAAAAATGAAATATCTCTGTCTCTCTCTCTGTCTCTCTCTCTCTCTGTCTCTGTCTCTCTCCCCCTTTCTCTGTCTCTCTCTCTCTCTCTCTCTCTCTCTCTGTCTCTCTCTGTCTCTGTCTCTATCTCTCTCCCCCTTTCTCTGTCTCTCTCTCTCTGTCTCTCTCTCTCTCTGTCTCTATCTCTCTCCCCCTTTCTCTGTCTCTCTCTCTGTCTCTCTCTCTCTCTCTCTCTCTCTGTCTCTGTCTCTATCTCTCTCCCCCTTTCTCTGTCTCTCTCTCTCTGTCTCTCTCTCTCTCTCTCTCTCTCTGTCTCTCTCTCTGTCTCTCTCTCTCTCTCTCTCTCTGTCTCTGTCTCTATCTCTCTCCCCCTTTCTCTGTCTCTCTCTCTCTGTCTCTCTCTCTCTCTCTCTCTCTCTGTCTCTGTCTCTATCTCTCTCCCCCTTTCTCTGTCTCTCTCTCTCTGTCTCTGTCTCTATCTCTCTCCCCCTTTCTCTGTCTCTCTCTCTCTGTCTCTCTCTCTCTCTCTCTCTCTCTCTGTCTCTATCTCTCTCCCCCTTTCTCTGTCTCTCTCTCTCTCTCTCTCTCTCTCTCTCTGTCTCTCTCTCTCTGTCTCTCTCTCTCTCTCTCTCTGTCTCTGTCTCTATCTCTCTCCCCCTTTCTCTGTCTCTCTCTCTCTCTCTCTCTCTCTCTCTCTCTCGCTCGCTCTCTCTCTCTCTCTCTCTCTCTCTCTCTCTCTCTCTCTCTCTCTCTCCCTCTCTCTCTCTCAGGGTCTGGTGTGCACAGAGAGATGTCCGAAGGGCAGGTTTGGGGTGAACTGTACCAATGAGTGCGTGTGTCACAACGGAGGGCTCTGTGACGTGCAGACCGGACACTGCCAGTGTGCCGCTGGCTTCACAGGAGACAGGTCTGTCTCTGGCACAGCAATAACATATACCACTTAACCACTTTATCATTCTCAAAGGGTGGACCGTTTACTGTACAGTCAACTAGGCAATGTGCAGAAATTATTTTTTGTTCTGTCACATGGCTGTTCTAAATGTCTCTTTGTCAGGAGACAATCTACAGTATGTAGATCTAAAAACAGTGGATGGAATGAAATTCATTGAATATCATGTGGCTGGCTGTTCCCAGATCAGTGGGCGATGGTGGACATGCGGCATACCTGTGCATCGCTCTGTGTGCATTGAGTCTCTGTCTCTGTGTTGATTTGCACAGGTGCAGTGAGGAATGCGCAGTGGGCAGCTATGGGCAGGACTGTAAAGGCGTGTGTGACTGTGCCAACGGGGCTCGCTGCTATAACATCCACGGAGGCTGCCTGTGCGAGTCTGGGTTCCGGGGGCCGCAGTGCAGGGACAGGATGTGTCCAGAGGGGATGTATGGCCTGCAATGTGACCATCAGTGCCTCTGCAAGAGAACTCACACACTGAGGTCAGCGTGGATATACACACGCACACACGTACACACATACACACACAAGCATATGCACTGTGGTCAGTGTGGATACGTGCATGCATAGACACCCAGATGTGCAGTGAGGTTAGTGTGGTACTGTGGTCAGTGTCAACGCACATTGTTCAGAACATTTGCTCATATACTTATAGACTTTATCCCCACTTCTCTTATATTTCATCCTTTTTCCCACTGTCCATTGGCCAGCTGCCATCCAATGAAGGGTGACTGCACCTGTAAGCCAGGCTGGTCGGGGCTGTACTGCAACGAGACTTGCCCACAGGGTTACTACGGCGACGGATGCCAGGAGACTTGCCTGTGTCTGAACGGAGGCACCTGTGACAGTGTTACTGGCCACTGCCAATGTGCCCCTGGTTATACGGTAAGGGGCCAAGCTGGTGCTGACAGGTTGTAATTCTGTAAGGGTTAGACACCGGGGGGTAACTGGGTATGCATTTGACTCCATTCAGAATAATTACAATACTTAATGTGTGCATTAAAACTGCCATAAAACTATAGTATTTTCAGTGGTATTAGCTGTACACTGGTTAGGAGCACGTGTTTTTCCATTCCCTGCTCCTCCCTCCACATTGATCTTAGATCTGTGCTTAGTAAATAAATCAATCTCTTATCAATCTATTGTTAACTGCTGATCTAGGATCAGTAGGGAGTGACAAAGTAGAAAATGAGGGCGAGGTTTGTTACACAGCTGTGGAGCTATGACAGTAAGTGGTGTCATTGTTGTGTCTGGCCTGCAGGGGGAGCACTGTGAGAGTTACTGTCAGAGAGGCACGTTTGGTAAAAACTGTTCGCTCCAGTGTTCCTGCACCAACTCGCTGGCCTGCTCCCCCATTGATGGCACCTGCTTCTGCAAAGAGGGTGAGTGGGGGCAACCACACGCAATAACTTGCAAACGCACATACACAGAAAGAGGGGAACCAGCAAGAACTGGAACTGACAGGTAATTCCACGCTGAAACCGGCAAACGCAGACACCTTCAGGAACAAGCGGATTCACACAAACAAAGGCGGAGATAAGGAGGCATGCACAGGGATTTGCAGGAACCAACAAGTCACATGCAGACACATACAGTAAGAAGCAGCAAAAAAAAAACTAAGCACACAGAATACATGAACAGATATGAATTGAAATATGAAGAGCCAGGAATTTAAAAGGGCACACATCTACTCATATATAGCCCAGATAACAGAGAAATACAGAAATACAGAATTGGCTTACTATACTGCATTGCACTACACACCACAACACACAAAGATATTGTGAGATAAGACACATGTTCCCTTAGATATGGAGACAGAATCCAACTTTAACCTTATATCTGAATGTGCCAGCTTTGGAAGCCTAAGCTTTGCATCTGTTTCCATCCCTTGTATACAACTCATTTTCCAGGATAAAAACCCAGATCTAAACCTAACTGCTTTATTATGTTTCCTTGTGCTGTTGTAGGATGGAAAGGTTTGGACTGTTCCAGCCCATGCTCCAGGGGAAGCTGGGGCCCAGGCTGCAATGGCACGTGCCACTGTGCCAATGGGGCATTGTGTAATCCGACAGACGGCACCTGTAATTGCACTGCAGGATGGAAGGGGGCGCTGTGTGACCAGCCATGTCCGGTAAATGAACGATAACGTGGAGTTCGTGTAGATAGAGATTTTATTCCCCATGTCTGTTTTTCATCAGCTTTCCTGCTGTTTGGAATTTTTGGTTCTCACACGTCAGACAGACACAATTAATTCCAAAAAGGAACAGTCGTAACAGAGAGGAGAGATTTATGGGTTTTTGTCTCCAGCCATAATGTGTTAATAGCTCTTATAGCAGAATGGGCTCACAGACCTCCCCATGAAAAGTGCATTTTGAATTTGAGCTGCTTTGTTGACCTTGATGGCCTGCAATATGGCTTCCAGTTGGCTTAATGTGGGTAAGACAACAAGGCCAATAAAATATTTTTAGAGAACTATTCATTCTTGAGACCTTTAAAATGTCCTTTTGCTGTACAAGTATACTGTAGAGTATGCTGCCAGTTGGTTGTGAAAAGTGGTAAGGCACATCCTCTTTGCTTTAGAATATTGACCTCTCTCCAGCCATATCATATTTAATACTGGATAAATATGGAACACATTTTCTCATTGATTTCTCATGATTAAATTTAAACCTATTTTAAGTGTTTTGCACTTTGTAGAACTGAATTCCAATTACTCCAATTCCAATTAACACAATACAGCATGAATGTAGAAAACTGTGTAGAAATTGCTATTATATATGACAATCGTATGACACATATAATATAGTCCATTCAGTGTGTTCATAAATTCACCCTTAAGCTCTTGTCCAAAATCAGAGAAGTCAGAGGAAACAGTATGTTCAAATTCTGTTATTGAAAAGCAGCCCAACGTCTACTGGAAGCTGGCAGAAGCCAGTGAAACTGTTATCATAGTATATGGAGATAAGGTCTGGTGGAGATCTCGCAAATTGTATTGGGAAACATGCCAAACCGCTTGAGCCTCTGTAACAAGTGGGCGGGTGTTGCGCAATACTGTCCATTGAGTCCACCGAACCACGTCCATCACATCGAGTCCTTATTTTACATGTCATTCTGAAATGAGAATGCCCTGGCAGTCTGACTCTTCAGCTGGAGTGCACAGGAGTGCGCTGTGTCCTCAGAGGGAGAAGTGCTCTCAGTTCATGAACAGCACAGCGGAAAAGAACAGGCTGTGCTCAGACGCTGCGAGAGCGGCTTTATGAATATAGCCGTTGTATGACCTAATGTACGCCCTCTTTTGACCTTCTGTGTGCCGCCGTGTTGTTCCGTGCAGGAGGGCACGTACGGTCCAGGCTGTGGGCAGAGGTGTGACTGCCTCCACGCAGATGGCTGTGACAGGACCAGCGGACAGTGCCGGTGTCTGCCAGGCTGGACGGGTAACAGGTCCTCAACTCTGCCAGCACAGAAACTAACTGCTCAAAAGGGGCCAGGCCAGACGTGCGCTCACAGCTGCATGCTTAACCAGTGACCAACAGTAAACCTAATACCACGTCCTAATGCACAGCTGCTCTCTGTACGTCTCCCAGGGCCTCGGTGTGCTCAGCACTGTCAAGAGGGTTCTTGGGGACACCACTGCAACCAGAGCTGCTCCTGCCTAAACAGCGCCACCTGCCAGACAGACAATGGGAACTGCATCTGCACGCCCGGGTACTGGGGAGTGCAGTGCCAGCACAGTAAGTATATCCTCTCAGTCACTGTGAGAATGGATCCCCACAGTCACAGTCAGTAGGGGATCTTTCAGTAACAGTGAGTATGAGTCCTCACAGTGACAGTGAGCATGACTGATCCCTGTAACAGTGAGTATAGGACCTTAAAATCATGTTACATAAAGTATGGGGTATGGGTCTTCTGGCTCTGTGTTGGTGATTGTTAAGCTCAGTGCTATTTGGACACCAGTTGAAGCTGGATCAGCTAGGCCAGTTGTTAAAATAATGTATAGAACATCATTTTGTTTTGGATGCATTGTAATGTAATTTCAATTTCAGGTTGTGTAATAAGGTTTTTATTCTCTTCCATATGCTTTCCATTTTTTTCTCGGTGATTTACTTCACAGTGTTCTCTCTTTAACAAGTGATTTTTTTTTCATAATTTGTCTTTATTTCATAATTGGTCTTTATTTGTGACTCTCTGCTTCCCATTTTCTCTGGACAAGCTGTATCAGGCCCAGCTACATCTATCTTTCTGTCATCTTTATTGCCTTCTGTTCCCTTGGTTTCCTCTATTCTCTGTGTCTCAGCAATATTCACACACTCTCCTGCCATTTCCATCTCACTAGTTTTGACTCTACCACTACCTGTTATAAAATGTCTTGTTAATGGAAGTGTTTTCCCTATGGTGCACCCTGTGAGTCACTAGATTTTTTTTTCTGAGATGTTAAAATGAAATGAGGCTGGTTGACACTCTCTCTGTGCTTGGCAGTGTGCCGTGCCGGTGTGTATGGTGCCCAGTGCAGCTTGCCGTGCCCGCCATGTGCTTCTTCCTTCCCCTGCCATCACATTACGGGGGAGTGTCAGTGTAACCCAGGGTACACCGGACTCCTGTGTGACCAAGGTCAGTCCTGGTGAACTGTGACATCACTCTTTCAAACACAAAGTTAAGTAGAGGTGCATAGCACTAAATTACAATATACTGTCTGCTTGCTTGGCAGTTACTGTTATTCAGGGTGGTTTGCATACAGAGCTCATATTATCCATTTTTATCTGTTTTTATGGCTTTTTATGGAAGTTTATGGAAAAAAATCCAGGGTTATGGAAGTGCCTCACTGGGGGGAATCAAAAATGCACCCTAGTTCCTGAATACTGATAATACAGTATGTGCAATCATACAAGACAGAGAATTTAACACTATGGGCAGGTGATGTGCTCTTCTGGAGCTACTGAAGAACTTAGTTTGACGTTAATTTGTTACATGATCCTTAGAATGGAATTTTACTGTGTGTGTGTTTGCGTTCTCAGTATGCCCTCTAGGTCATTATGGGAGGCAGTGTGCTGGAGTGTGTCGCTGTGCCAACAACTTCACATGTCACCATGAAGATGGTCTCTGTCACTGTACCCCAGGCTGGACAGGGCTGGACTGCTCCCAGCGTGAGTTCCCCCTCACATACATGTGGATATCCAGTCCCTCACTGGCTGTATGTATAAATACAGGCTTCTTTGGGGGACTCAGAGTGGCTTGGTCAGCCAAGGCACTCATCCCAAGTACTTGTTGAACTCTACAACTTAGGCCTGGGATCAGGCCTTAGCTGTGCCAACTGGCGACAATGAGCATGAGGCTAGCTGCAGAACACGACTGGCCTCATTCCACTGCTGTAGTCTGGGCTTTTTAGGCCCAGGGCTTCTGAGTACAGAGGATGCTGTGGGGACAGGAATCTCATGCGCAGTCAGGGATTTCAACAAAGGGGGAGAAAAAGAGGGGGAAATACAAAAGTGATGTGAGCTTTTTCATAGATACAGAATGACAATAAATGGGGTTCATAACATACAAAAATTCTTTTAAAATTATACATATTTGTCCAATAAAGCAGTCACAGCTTATATGAAGAGTTCTGCTTTTGCTAAACAGAAAAGTGCTATGTAAAAAAAGCACCATGTATGCTTTTAACATTCCATCACTGGCATGTAACACATGCTCTTATCCACAGCGACTTACATAGGTTAGTTTTTACACATTATCCATTTATTTACCGGGGCAGTTGTGGTACTTTGCCCAAGGGAACAGCAGCAGTGCCCCAGTGGTGAATTGAACTAGAAGCCTTTTGGTTATGAAGGCTGCTCCTTACCACTGTACTACACTGCCACCCCATGTATGTGTATGTATGTATGTATACAGTGCACATAGATTATATTATAAATAGGGTAGTGAACAGCTTTTCATTTCCCCTTGCTGTGCTTGAAGGGAGAGTGCCTCGTTGATATTTGTGACAAATCACATTTTATGTTGTGTGAGATGACAGATTCTCAGTGCTCTCCTCACACCCCTCTGACCACAGCATGCCGTGCCGGGACGTTTGGCCTAAACTGTGCCTACACCTGTTCCTGTCCGCCCAACACTAGCTGTGACCCCTACTCTGGAGCGTGTGTGTGCGCCTCAGGCCAGGGGACCGACTGCCTTCCAGGTAAGAGCCTGGCAGAGACTGTATCTACTGTGCTGGCAGGGCAAAGTAGTGTCCTGGAAGCACTTGTGCTTGGAAGTCATTCTGGATAAGAGCATCTGCTAAATGAATGTAATGTAATGTAGTGAGCAGGGAACTGAGTATGTGACAGGGAGCTTACAGGCTTGAATCCCTGGTGAGCAGTGGTAGCGGTACTAGTGATATAGCTGACAATTTAGACATGTAATATGACTTATTATTGTACTTAAAGTCCACATGGGGCTTTGTCTTTTGGGCCACCCTGTATTTGCATGTATTATTCATGTAACATCAGATTACATTACATCATTGTCATTTAGCAGATGCTCTTGTCCAAAGCAATATAGGTTAGTTTTTACATGTTATCCGTTTATACAGCTGGCTATTTACTGAGGCAACTCTGAGTTAAGCACCTTGCCCAAGGGTACAACAGCAGTGCTCCAGCAGGGAATCAAACCAGCAACCTTTCAGTTACAAGCGCTGCTCCTGACCACTATGCTACACTGCCGCCCCAGATACAGTCCTTTGAAAATATTGACCTGTACTGAAGAGGGGGCAGGAGTAAAGAGTCACCGCGTGATTATATGAACTCTGCCTCCCACAGACAGGGACGTGAACCTGATGGTGCCGCTGACGCCGGTGGAACGGGTGTCCTGGGGGGCCATCGTCGGCATCGTGCTGCTGCTCGTGCTGGTGGTGGTGCTGCTGGGGACACTGCTGGCCTACCGCCGGAGGCTGACGGACAAGCAGAGCCGCGAGCCCACCGTGGCCTACTCCGCCACCCACACTGTCAACTCCGAGTACGCCGTGCCAGGTACGGGCTGCTGAATTGAATCGGTGCCACTGGGGGGCAGTGTCATCCAGTGACACCAGTTCAATTCAATTTCAATTCAATTTTATTTGTATAGCGCTTTTTACAACACAAGTTGTCACAAAGCAGCTTTACATTGTTCCCAGTTCCTCTATTAATAGTAACAACACCAGGCTATTAATGCTCTGAGTACATTTCCCTTACAATAGAGTTGTAAAAGTAAGATAGGAGTGTTAGCATATAGGATGATTTCAGTGCGTGTCTTTTTTTTTTTTTGTGTTTTTGCTCAGATGTCCCACACAGCTATTACCATTACTACACCAACCCCAGCTACCACACACTGTCCCATAACCGACCCCCTCTGCCCCACGTCCCAAACAACCTGGACTGCTCTCCTACCCTTATCAAGGTAAGAGTCACTCCATCGCTCTTCCCTACGTATTCAACACACAGAATTACTCTGTGATCGGGATCACTGTACCAGCTCTGTGCAAGTAAGTAAATCTGCGCTCCACAACTCCAACAATAAAGCAGCATGAGTTTTTTTTTTTTTTTTTTTTTTTTCACCATAAGAGCTGACAGTAATGTCATAAGAAGTGAATGTACACACTCCATACAGCTAATATATGTATAATTGTATAATAATTGTATTTTCACAAAATATCACGCATTCTGTTGATCAACATTACTGCAGCTTAAGAACTAAAATACATAGAAAGTGAAGCATACTGGTAAGGAGCAGGACTGGTAACCTGAAAGATTGCTGGTTCGAATCCCCAGTGGGGCACTGCTGTTGTACCCTTGGGCAAGGTGCTTAACGCAGAATTACCACAGTAAATATCCAGCTGTATGTGTAAATGAGTAACATGTAAAAAAAACTGTAACCTGTAATTCACTCTGGTTTACAGCATCTTCTAAATGACAGTAATGTAAATTGTATACCAGTACACAGTACATTCACACTGCAGACAGTATGGATAGTTGAGCTGATATGGGCAATTTCCCCCCTCTTGAACAGAAGACCAATAACCAGCTGTTCTGCAACGTGAAGAACGTGGAGAGGGAGCGTCTGGGGCTGTTTGGGGCGGAGTGCAACGCCACACTGCCCGCTGACTGGAAGCACGATGAAGCACCCGCTCACAAGAACCAAGGTCTGTCAGTGAGGCTGGTTTTCAAGTACAGAAGACATGGTGTTTCACATTGACCTTCTGCTGTAGAATTCTATTAAAAAAATCCAAGAGGGTCACCAACTGATCAGAGAACTGAGTAGAATATTACTCAGATTTAAACAAACAATAAGCATTCATGTAGTATGAATTCTTAAAATAATTGCTACATGGTTAATAGCTGACAATTCAAAGATTTATTATGATTTGTTTATATTAAATGTTCAAACATCTTTTACACCCCAGGCACAGGGTAGTATAGTGTATTGTGTGGTCATTTCTCTGCATCACACTCCACAAAACATGTACACCTTCCCCAAAGAAAATGGGTGGGTGATACCAAAAAGGGTAATTGGTGAACTGCTTGTAACTACTACTTGTATTATAATAATGTCTGCGTGTTTTCACAGGTGCTTTTGGACTTGACCGCAGTTACAGCTACAGTTCCAGTTTAGGCAAATACTACAACAAAGGTATTTTCACCAGTCTTTCTCCCTCATTCCTTTATTCACACCCCTGTAGTTTAGGATGACTATGACTCTATGTATCACTGACCATGTTTCCATGGAAAATCAGTGTTGAGCAGATCTCAGAGGAAGCAAATGAGGCTCACATTTAAGTCAAAGAGAGTCAGATTCCTATTTTATACTCAGCGAGAGAAGTTAGAGCGCCAACGTCCTGAATGTATGTGCATTGGCATGTACAGATACATAGCCATAGTAATCTGCCAATAATTATTTGTTTTGTGAAGGAAAATGCATACTTAATCCAAGTAAATAGAACAAAAGTAGTGTGCAACACAGAAGAGAAGTGGAGTTAAAAGGAGTGTGTTGTTGTCAACTGGTGAATGGTGGTGAACTCTAAAGAAGTAAAGAAACTGAACACATCTAAAAAAGATTGTTTTAATATCAATTTATTCTTAATTTATTCGTAGTTAAACAGTCTCAAATTTCAGTCCAAAATCTCAGGTCTCTTTTCTGAGCTACTGGCAGGTTATTAAACTGTAAAGTATGTTGGTGGATGCCTAGCCTGTACGCAGCCTGATTGGTCTCCACTTCCTCCACACAGAGCTGTCGAAGGACTCCCCTGTGGCAGTCAGCAGCAGCTCCCTGAACAGTGAGAACCTCTATGCCACCATCAAGGACCTGCCCACGCTGCTGCCGCGCCCACTGGAGAGCAGCTACATGGAGATGACTCCACTCGCCAGGCGGGAGAGGTCCTACGCGGAGATCAGCCTACCGCCTCCACCCCCCATCCCCTCCCACAGGGGTAAAAATCAGAGTTTTCTGTTAGACAGGAGTATGCTTGATTATACAGACCAGGGTGATAGGCATTTGTGCACAGAGGCACACTGTGGGAGAGGAAGGAAGAATGGCTGTGGAGAATGTAGAGGGGGAAGGTGGTGTTTGAAGAAGAAGTAGTTATCAGTGGGAAGAAGCTGAACTGAAATATGATATGCAGAAGAAAGCGAGGGGTAGAGGAAAGTGTAGGAGATTGGAAAAGGGAAATGAAATAAGGCAGATGGGAAGTATAGAGAGAGACAAATTTGGCGTAGGTTAATATGACCTTCAGCACCAGGTATTCTGAATCACACACAAATTTATGATATTTAACTCCCTTTAGAAAAAAACTAGGATGTTCCACTTCCAGACATGTCTGCCCATTTCGTGGTAGAATCCATCATACGAATATACTGTTGGTCAGGAACCACTCCAGACTTCGTGTTTTAGTCTGTCGTTAAGCCAATCACATGTACTGCTGGTAGTTTCATCTATTTGTTAAACAGAGAGACAGCTGTCAGTAGTAGAGCTCAGTTTGTCATTGAGTGATGGTCGCTGGCGTTTCAGTCTCTAACAGGTCATTTCTCTTCCTTTTTTTCCCCAGATTGCTGGTCCCTTGGAAACGTCTCAGAGCAGGAGTCCCAGAGTCACTATGACCGTCCTGTCAACAGTCACATTCCAGGACACTACGACCTCCCTCCTGTCCGCCGCCCGCCCTCCCCCAAACCACGGAGACTCCCACACTGACAACAGCCTCACCGAACTGTCACAGAGAAGCACAGTGAAACACAAATCCATATTTCGTAGTTCGACGGTGTCATTTCATGTCATTACAATAAGTAGAAATCGGGAGCTAAGTGAATTTGGGATGGGTTTGGGAGTGTGACTGACAGCTTAGTTGACCATTCAGGCCTGGAGAACCTTCATCAGATCCCCTGGCGATACTCTGCCCATGACTATTGTTTTTTATTGTCTTTTTATTGGTAAACGGGCACTGTCAGTTGTTCTTCAGCCATGTCTCTGGTTAGAATGTCACTTACCAATGAATGTATGCCAGCATGTGTTTTGTATATAATGTACATAAGACCCTTCTTTGGCTTGATTTGTGTGTCTCATTTTGAAATGCACTTTATCTACAGCTATAAAAAAGTTTTTATTCTAGTCAATACACAGCAATACAGACGAACACCATTCTGTTGAGATTATATTCATTTAATCAAGACATCAGATACTAGGTTTATAGAAAATGTTTATTTAGAAAAAAATATAGTAAAACAGTTCCACTCCCTAGCTTGTAATAGAAAATAACTGGACAGTACTAATCCTAATTTGGACACACAGGTGGGCAGTGCTGTGCCCATGTAAGGCTTTAGTGTTTTAAATCAAAGAATGTTGGCACAGTTGGCAATGGAGAACTCCACTTTGATGATTTAACTCAGCATGGCAAATTTCAGGCACAAACATTGGTTTCCCTTTTATATTTTTACAAATGCATAGTTACAGTTTGAAAAAAAAGAAGTCATACTGTACATTTGCAAAATGAGCATTGCAAAATAAGTAGTCCTATTGCTTTTAATAACCTTTTACAGCTGAGCACGACAGACTTTCCATTGAATTAAATGGAAAAGGTTATAGAGGTTAAGAAAATAAGTTGGCCTGTGGGCTGAAACCTTTTGAAGATCTGGAGGGACTGGGAATACATTTTCATTGAGTGTCCAGTTTACAGTTTCCAGCTTTAAATTTAACCTACACTGTCCAGCAAGGGTAATCTAAATTTATCCTTTACCTAAGAACGTTATGCCAAAACTCCATCAAAGGTCTTATCGTTTGAAATGCACACATGAAGATCCTGTACAGGATTACAATTGATAATTACCATTCAACTGATAATAGCCTCTGTTTGGTCACTCAGTTTGATCATTACAACTGTATTGTAGGTAATGGCACTTCAGCCATACCAAACAAAAACTACTGAAACAAAAATTGGGAGAAGTATGTTGGCTCATGTCATGCAACTGCTGCAAGGACATATTTGGTGATAGTATGTGGTCAATCCAATTGCATACACAATACACCCCTAATTCACCTAACCCCCCGCCCTCCCCTTATCCCTGTCCCCCATCAAAACACAACAAAGCAAGCAAGCAGATCTAACCATTTCCTTAATTGTTCAGGAATCTACAGCTACACAGTATAGATGTGGTCAACACAGACAATCAACTATCACCACTGAGCTGAATGGCAGTGCATCTCACACTATACATGAGCAGTTAAAATGAGTCACAATAGTTCTCAGTGTATCAGAGAGGTATCGAAGGGGCTTGGGCAGACTGAATGTGCTGTATTAAGGCAGCTGATAGAAGAAAGGGCTCACAGAGTCAAACTCAACAAGGTGCATGTATACCCTGAGTAAGGTCTTTCGAGAAGCACATCAATGATTAAAAAACATAGCAAATTATTGCTACCACAATAATTCATGGTTTTACATTACTGTAATTAACAACTGCAAACATCTATCAGTCATTGAGTGACTAATCTGAAACAAAAAATCCTGGCTATCAATTCATTTGAGTAAGGGCAGTGGGTTAAACTGAACCGGTGGATTTGAATTCAGCAACAGCAGTCGACCTTGTGCCAGTTTATTAATTACCTGCAAGAGTTATGGACAAACATTTGTCAGCTTTAACTACATATACAATAAGAACAAAAGTTTAATTTCCATTTAACTATACATGATATTTTGTTGCATTTTTGGTGTACCAGCTAACTTTGCAGCTAATCACTACATGTTACTGTAACATAAAACATCTCCTTGTTAGAGTATAGTACTACAAATACAGACCTACTCCAATATACAGTACCCTTCCATACACAAGGAAGTATCTTCATAGCTGCCAATTTCTTCACTTTTCTGACAAAAATATGACTGCTTCCAAAAGGTAATCTTTATCAACTGAAATTAATGACAACCAGCACTAGAAAATGATTAATAATATAACCTTACTTTTAAGGACTATGCCCCCTTTGATAACTACTTAGCTGATATGCCCCATCCAGCCTTTCAGCTAACCTTGCCCATCACCTCCAAAATCAAACTATTCTTACTTAGTCCATCATCTTATCCCAATGAAAATTCAACAAATTCATCCCAAAAAACAAATTCACTTATCAACAAATCTTTTCTCAAATGAATGCCCAAGCAAAGATTTTAGCAAATCATATGTTTAGCACATATCACCCTAACCCTTCACAAATTGGCATTTAGTCATCAACCATCTGAAAGCCATTTAAAGTGTTACATATGTTTGCTGGGGCAATATTAAGTACTACATTTTCCAGTCACCACTGGTTTTAATAGGCCCTACATTAACATAAAATTTCATTGTAGAGCCCATTTCTCCATAACAAAGTTGTGGTCAATGCCTGCCTCATAACACTGAAGCATTATTGTTGATGGTTTGAAAAAAAAGATAATTATGATGCAGTTAAAACTGCTTCCAGTTAATTGCAGGAGGCAAAACAAGTTGGATTGTTTTTGGGCTCCAGTACTAACAGAAAGGGCTACATGTAATATCTAGAATTTATTGCAGGCCAAAAATGACTTTTTTTTCCTCTAAGGAAATACAAATAAGTGTGTCTCTGAGCGTTCCATTATACCTGGGGCTAATCCTTGAAAGAAATTGGCTGTTTCAATATCATTCAACATATGCATCTAATTGATGCTCGAAAATTAAGTCTTTTCAGTTTTTTGGGAAAAAAAAAAAAACAATTACAAGTGAACCCCAGGGAAATACACTCCAAAGAGAGAACTGCTGTACAAAGCTGAAAATAAATGCTTAGTATGTCAGACTTTTCCCCTGGAGTTTAGACTGTTAATGAACAACCAAAGTTGTTACAACCCAACCAAGTGGAAGAGTTGACACTGACTGTCACATATGCAGCATTTTACAGGATACAGGTCGCACTCCAGGCCTGCAGGTGTCTATTTCACCTCAAGGTTTATGAGCTGTGCGTGTTCACTGGTGACAGCTGGAACATTACAGAAGGAAACCAGGGTGGATTAAACTACTGGGCATTGGGAATGCCGGATCTCTCCTCAGTACCTCTCTCCAACATTACAGAGACACTGTGGTTAGCTGCACTAAACTCAAAACATCTACATGCACATAAAAAAGCTAAATCACCATATATATATATATATATATATATGTATTTATGTATGCGTGTGTGTGTGTGTGTACATATCAGCAGAGTAAGTGGTACTAAAGACTCATCTCAAACATATGGAGAAAAAACTGAAAATATGGAAATACTCCTTTGCTTTGTAAAAAAAAAAAAAAAAAAAAAAAAAAAGGCCAATTCCTGTCTTCTTCAGGATTCCAGGATGTGAAATGTTTCTCTTCCTGGTCAGATTGCTCCCCTGTTCACATGATGGAGCAGTTTTCTGCTCTGGGGCCAGCCTGTGGGGGGAGCAGATAGGAGCGTCAGGAAGGAATGCTAAAACACTGTTCAAACATGGTTCCAGGTTTCTACATATATGTATACGTGTGTGTGTGTGTGTGTGTGTGTACGCGCATGTGGACGTGCAAGTGTATGCATATGTGTTTGTATATATATGCATATATATGTGAATAGTAGTGTAATCCATGTTGATGGTGCTGGAGTGTCTTGAGGCTTTTCATGTTAAAGGAGCCATCACAGATAATCACACCCCCTGACAATAGTGGGGATAACAGCAGTAAGAATGTGTGACCGTATCACTGTACTGGGGTATGCATGTAACATGACAAAATCATATTCAACACATATTCCCAGTACACTAAATACCTTATTGTCTATTTAGATTTATGTCAAGCCATTGTGTCAGATCATATTATAAACTGGAAGCTAACAAGACAGCCATGGGCTATTTTCCATTTCTAACTATTTAGTGCTTGCAGCTTATTAATAAAGCTTTGTGGTATAACTTCACATGATTAAAAACATACAGTGTGCCACATTTTAACTTTGTCCCAAGCTGTAACTCTGTAATCTGGAGGATGGCATTATGGATTTATCTATACAGTATGTAGCAAAGTGTTCTATGGCTTCTGTGAATTATCTAAATTTATTTGAGTCTCTTCACAATTACTAACTGAGACAGGCATTTAGCTTTATTAATTAGGAGTAATTAGGTGTGTAGTGGGAGATAAAACTGTTAATTGGACAGCTAATTACCCTTAATTGAGACAGCTGCATGTAATTTGTTCAAGGTGCTAATACTAATAAGTTGTTCATTCAACATTGTTATTTCGACGCACAAAATGTCAACAGCAGATAAAGAATTAACAGTAGACTACAGATCAGTATTAAATAATTAACTGAATCATTTATAATTATTTTAGACCTAGTTACTTTTATTATAATTATTTGAGACTGGATCGGAAAGGGAAATACCAGGTGCCTTCAGGGCAAGGGCTGGAAAACAATAGCAATGTTATAGTGAAGCTTGTGCTGTCAGTCACTCACTCATAGGAACCAATCAAACAACTTTTCTCTCTGTATCAAAACACTACGATTGGTTCAAATAGACAAAGCATTGATTACATGGTAGACCCACCCATTTTGTATTTCATGAACCCTCACTGTACCGTCACCAGGGAACACTGCTCTGTTGTTCTAGGATTCAGAGCTCTGCTGCTTATGCAGATGGTTCTGCTGGTTCTGTAGCAGCGAACCTACCTGCCGGCGCATGTTGTTGCCCACCACGTAGGAGTGGGAGATCAGCCCCTCTGGGATTCCCCCGCCAGTGCTGCGGAAGGAGCGTGACACGGAGGCGCTGGACACTCCCGAGCTGGCAGACATCGAGCAGCCTCCTGTCTTCTCGGAAGGCTGGCCACAGGACCCACAGATCACTGTGCGGCTGCGCAGGTTGTACTCACTGTCACCGCAAGTGCTGTGCGCTGCCTGCAGGGGGAGACAGAGAGACATGCTTTCAGTGGGGAAACACTCCACTTTTCTCCTGCAAAGGGAGACAGAGAAGCACTTTGAACAGAGAAACATTGTATTTTCCTCCTGCAGATGGCGATAAGCATTATAAAGAAGTTTCCTGGTGGCAGCGGAAAGAAGTTTCCTGGTAGCAGTGTTAGCAGTGGCCAGTTTTTAGGCAAGAGAAATACAGGTGAAAATGAGTATGATACTGTAAGTGTGGTCAGCACAAATACATTTTTTTTTCCTTTTGGAGTCCTTTAACTATTCGGTCACGTAAAAATATAGTCTAGTTTAGTGTTTAGTGTGTTTAGTGTTGTCTAGCGGCTTCTGTACTGTGTTAACATGGACAGGGTGCTATAAAAGTCTAACAAAAAAGCATTCAGCAGTTGCATCCTTCTTCCCAGTCTCCTTCACCTAGTTCCCTTCCTTCATTACACATGAGACAGACAGCTTTATTTACCATATCATCATCATCATCATCCTGGAACAGCACGCGCGTAACCTTCCTCATTGCCATCTCCTGCACAGGGAAGAGGACAGAAAGTCAGTTCCATGCAGAAATCACACTTTGCTCTTATTGTTCATATCCATATGAGGTCTAGTGATTTACAGTGTAGTCCATAATTTGTTTTTACATGATCTGAGCACAGATCAGACATGTAACAGGGCTGCCCACCTCTCCATTGGCGCTGATCAGGGTGGTCTGGAACATGTCCCCACAGCCCCAGGAGTTCTGGCCCTTCCAAACCAGGTCAGAGGGTGGGTTGTGGGTGCCACCGGCCCCGGCTGCCCAAATCTGGAGTGCACAGGGGGGAAAAGGAGAAGAACACAAGAGTCAACGCTGCATCCAGGCTAAAGCTACTGCTGACATAATGGCACAGTTGTATACAGCTGTATAAATGGATACAAATTGTAAGTCGCCCTGGATAAAGGTGTCTGCTAAATGACAATAAGGCAATGCAATGCAATCATTGTAACCTAATAAATAACATCTAGAATCGTGACATTTACACTTACAGAGACTCTGATATCAGTATCTGATATAGTACATGAAAAGTGTGCAGATTTTATACCTGTCACAGCCTATAATGCTGTGGAACACTTATTGGTGTCTGCCTTGAGAGCAGCGGGGGCGGTTTTTGTAGCTGAACTTACTGTGACACTCTGTCCGGCCTTCAGGGTGAACTTTGGGGGGAATTTGAAGACGATGGGAGCCTGAGAGCCCACCTGTCTCTTCAGCTGCCAGCTACCTAGGAGCTGGTCCTGGGAGAGAGAGAGAGCAGAAAGACCACATACCTGTATTAGGTCTGGTGCTCTGCAGTAACACAGGGTAGGACTCATCTAGTACTGTAGATGAAGCAATCTCTATACACTTATATGCACTATATGCTTAAATTTAATGGGAAAAAACCCGGAACATTCCTAGCAAACACACAAAGGACAGCCTTGTATTTTCAAGCAGAACTACAGAAGTAGTCAAGACAGATGATTCAAAGAGCTGACAGTCTTCTGTTTAAGAGTCTCTGACTCTGACCCCTCTCATCTGTCTCACCCCTACCCCCCCTCACCTGGTCAGCCTTGTTGCTGAGCCGTACAAACTTCCCGTCCAGGTCCACCTCGTCCACAGTGACACGGCCGCTGGCGGTGGCCTGCTGAGTGATGCGGGTGCGCGCCACAGTGCCCCCTGCTGTGCTGGAGGCCTCGCTGTCCGTGTCGTTGAGGCGGCGTTTCTTGGCGGAGGAGCTGTGGCCGCTGGAGTTGACCACGCGGGTGTGAGTGCCAGAACCGGACGAGCGGCTCATGGTGACACGCGTCGGCGGGGGGCTGGGGGACAGGCGCAGCCTAGGGACAGGGCAGGGAAGGAGCGGGGAAAAAGAGGAGGGCACATTTTAGACGAGCCTGAGAGGAGAGATAAAGACAAGCAGTATCGTGCAGGGGCATATTTCCCTTAGTAAGAGAGTGTGTGTGTATGTGTGTGTGTGTGTGTACACACAGATGTCTCTGTCTGTGTTTGTGTAAATACGTGGCTGTCTCTATGCATGTGTTGCTCTCACCTCTCCTCCTCTCCCTCCAGTAGCTTCCTGTAGGCGCAGATCTCCATATCCAGGGCCAGCTTGATGTCCAGCAGCTCCTGGTACTCATCCAGCTGCTGCTGCATGCGCTGCCTCATCTCGGCCATCTCCCTCTCCTTGTCCGCCAGGAGCCGGCGGGTGGTGTCCCTCTCCCGGGACAGAGCCTCCTCCAGCTCCCGGACCTTTGCGTCACGCGCCGCCAGCTACAGTGGGGGGGATCGAGATGTGTCAGGTCCCATCGAAATACTTCCTGCTCACTTCTTTATTGATGCCTCAAGACAATTAGCTGGTCCGGTATTATTTGAAACATTTGTCACTGCCCCGATTAACTGATCTGAGATCAGCATACCCAACTTCAGTCTGGATTCTCAACTCACTGATATCCATTTCAGAACTGAATCAAAGGTTGGCATCTTTTAACTTTGCCATTATCATAAAATATAGTTTATAATGAAGCCCTCAGAAAATTGTAATGACAAATAACAGACTGCATCTATTTAATCACCTATAATGTATACATGCAGTGAGCATTTAAGCGTCCTCAATGTTGTGGCCCCTCACCAAGGTAATGAGGAGATCATTATATGTAACTAGAACTGACAGTGATCCAGCATCAGCGCGTAATCAGAAGTATGATGGGTTTGCGTTTGGCAGTGAGGAAACGCCCACCTGTTTCTGCAGCTGACTCAGCTGGGCAGACATGCTCTCCAGACGCACGCGGGTCTGCTGCAGCTCCTCGTGGGCTGCGCCCACCAGGTGGCTGTTCCTCTCGGCGGACTGACGTGCATTCTCCAGCTGCCAGACACATGAGCAAAAGGGGCGTGGCTTAGGAGGGGCTGGGTGGAGCATGCTCAGTGCCAACCAAGTGCTAATGCAACAGTGCTTTGGCAGAAAGGTTGAGCTATACAGCCCACAGCCTTCAGTATGTACAGCCGAGGTACTACGTTATCTAATTCTATAGAAAAAACACAAATTTCTCATGAAATTGACTTCCTGATAAGAGCATGAAATATAGATCACATTTGCAATCTCACAAAGTGACTCAAACAGATCTAAACTATGATGTTGACAGAACCTTGGTGAAAAATAATTGCAAAGGTTGCACAGTTACATGTAGTTAAAATGCATGGAACCCAATGTGTCACCTCTGAATTGGTGCTGGTGAGCTAAACCTGCCTTTAAAGTGCTCTTGCTGAACTGTTTGCTGAACAGAATGCTGTTTACTGATGTTGTTGCAACCTGTGATCTGGACGGCAGGTGGATGAGGTACCTTGGACGTGTAGGTCTTCCCGATTTCATCCTTGTAGATTTTAATCTGCTCCTCATGCTGCGCCCGCATCTCCATCAGTGCCTCCGCCAGCTTGCTCTCAAACTCCTGCTGCCGGCCGTTGTCCACCTCCAGAATGCGGGACTCATGGCGTCTCTTGGTCTCCCGCAGCTCCTGAGGGACCAGGGACAGGTGGACATGGTAAGAATCTGACTGTGTGCAGTGTGCATCTGTGTGCTGTGTGTGCGTGTGTGTGCGCGTGTGTGTGTGTGGGTGTGCTGTGTGTGTGCGTGTGTGTGGGTGTGTGTGTGTGTGCGTGTGTGTGCGGGTGTGTGTGTGTGTGCGTGTGTGTGCGTGTGTGTGCGTGCGTGTGTGCATGTGTGCGTGCGTGTGCGTGCGTGTGCGTGCGTGTGTGCGTGTACATGTACGTGCGTGTGCGTGCGTGTGCGCGTGTGCGTGTGTGTGCGTGTGTGTGTGTGTGCACGTGTGTGCGTGTGTGTACGTACACGCACATGCGTGCCCATATGCATGTGTCTTTTTTTTGCACACATACTGTATATCTGACTTTGAGTCAATGCTGTGTTCGACTCCACACCTTGAATCCACCTGTTTTATTTCAAGGTATGAAACTGAAATGATCAGTTGAGCCATCACAGTCTAAGAACGATACTGTGCATTTATACAGCATATCCCACAAGCACAGCAGAGCCTTACAAAGAAAGTTGGTAACACAATGCCAGATTGCCCACGATTACTTCTGTTCCAAACAGATCTAGGGCTGTGAGTGTCAAAACCCACAGAGCATCATTATTATAGTTATTTTTATACTTATGGCTTATTGTAAGAACAGATTTGATTTGAGGTTATTACTTTGATTATTAACCTCCATACAGTATAGATTGGGTGTAAGTGGACCTTGGGGCAAGACAGACTGACCTCAGTATGATATAGATGCAGCATTAGTGGGTGGTGGGGGCAGACAGACTGACCTCAGTACGATGAAGGTGAGGTGTATTGGTGGGTGTTGGGAGCAGAGGGACTGACCTCAGCATAGATGTTCTTCTGGAAATCCAGTTCCTCCTTCAGGGTCTGGATGCGGTTCTCAGCATCCACCCGCCTCAGCATCTCATCCTGCAGCTGTTTCTTGGCATCGGCCAGGCCGCCCTCCAGCTGCCACAGAAACGCAGCGCACAGCAGGGTCAGAGTGGGCACCACACACACACATAAATGCACAAACACACACACACACACACACAAGCGTGTATGTACGTGCACACACACACACACACGCACACACGTATGTGTATACACACACAAACACAGACATGCACACATGCTTGCAGACACAGGCATATATACACACATACACACATATACAAATGTGCAAGCAGATACACACAGATTTAAAATGGGAGCCACCCCCACCCATTGAAGGCCTGCCATGACAAGACTAGACTATAACTTAACACTAATTTACTGCTATATCCACTGCCAAGAATCCGCCTTCTAATTTTCAACATTTATTTTAAGGTGCTGCTTAAATCTCATCTGAAATGTAATAACCCTTATTACAGTATATTGTACAGAGCCCTTTGGTTCTGGCCCTAGTGCCTAACTGTTATACCTCCTGACTGTTCAAAAACATGTGATTTGCCTGTTTTAATCACCCTTTGTCCATTAACACCTTGTAAAAGAACTGCAATAGTTCCCCTTGCAACAAAATGGTAGGGCTACACAAAAATCTGCTGCATTGAGTGCTTCTGTGATGGTACTTTTCCATTCCATTAAAGGTCCCCCTCAATTACTATAGGAAAAACAGCAGGATTGCAGGCCACAGTTTGAAATGTTAACCCTTGAACAGCTGTCCTCCAATAGCAACCCACTTAGTGAGTGTCTATAGTTACAGATTTCAAAGCTGAATTTGAATCTGACATGAAAGCTCAGTCAAAAGCAGGTTCACCCTGGTCATCAAAATGACTGCTGGATTTTGTCCAGTTGACAACTAAATAATTGGGTTATAAACTTGAACCATGTTTATTAATGATATGAATATAAAACATTGAAAACACAGAGATAAAGATTTAGTATGGGTGGAGAGGAACTGGCTGGAATAACAAACAACCAAAGGAATTCCAGGACCAAAGCTAACAACCACAGGACTGGGCTTTCCAGCCATGCCTCCCAGCTCTTTCTCAGTCCATAGGGAAATTCCAGCCAGGAAGCACAATACTTCCACAGAACTTAGAGTAACTCAATGGATGACCAGTGAGACCCGGAAATGATGCTAGAGCCTGCATTACACCTCAGAACTTCAGTCTAAACTGAACCATCCCATAGAGCTTATGCTGAATTGCCCTGCTCTGCCCTGCACTCATCTCTTCAGCATTACTGTATTGTTTCTGAGTAATGTCAAGCTACACAGAACCGCTTCACCATTTTAGTCCAAACCTTCATTTATTAGATCATCTTCCTAAAACCAATCAGAGTGCTTAAACGAGCAGGCCAAGATGCTTTGACTGGTTCATGTTAATCACAGAGCAACTTAATTATTCAAATCGCATAGATAATGTCACCTTGGCCAGCTGGGCCTTCAGGTCGCGCACTTCCCCCTCCAGGCTGCGCTTCTCCCCCAGCGCCGTGGTCAGGGAAGCATCCTTGGAGTTGAGGAGGGCCTCCAGGTCCTTCAGCCGAGCCAGGGCTCCGGCCAGGTCCGCCTCCTTCTTAGTGTTTCTGAGGAAATAGGGGGCACACGGTTACACTCTGCCACAATAAACTTTCAAAACGTCAACAGCAATGCATGCTATTGGTTGATGATTTTGGAAGCTCTGTAGCCAGTAACACTTTGTGAAACTCATTCATCTGAGTGGGCTTCCTGATGGTGTGGAGACATGGGTGGTGCGTCCCAGGTTTTGGTGCTGCCAAATGTACACATCAGTAAAACAACATTCTATTGGCTCAAGCAGTGCTGTGAAGCTTTCCATCATTGGGTTATTCATGGAGAACTGCATGAACAGCTGTGAGGTGCACTGCATCAGTACTGAAGATAAGGTCCTCGCTAGAGACTTACAATAAGCCATTTTGTTGGGACAGCTGTGCAGAAATATGTGGAGCAGTACATTAAAGAGGTGAAGGGGCTAATGACATTCCCTGAGATCAAGAGTGTTATTATGGAGGTAACAGTCCCTATCCCATTATCCAGCTGGGGTACTTGCAGTTTTGACCACATTAACCTCCATAGGAGTTAACTCTTCTTTTACACCACCCATACTGTATAATGTTAAATATAGCAACGCTAGTGGATAGAGGATCAATGCACAAACTGTTAGTATGAGATTGTGGTTAGCCATCCTCTGCCAAGCTCTGCAGCGAAGCACACATTCACCTGAGGCAAGTATACAATTGTACCCAGCCTTGCTTTACATGAAAAACAGTTTGGAATGAAGGGAGAAGTCTTTGGCAACCAATGTAAAACAGCTTGTCAGTAGCAATTCACCACAGTGGCAACTAGAATTGGTCTATGGGAAAAAGAGAAAGTGTTTTAGCTGGATGTGGGCAGTATTTATAACTCAGCCAATTAGTTGGTGTATACATGGTAAACACCTTCACTGGGGGTTCATTTTCACATACTGAATGACTGGAGTAAGTAAGATGGAAAAAGCTAAATACTGATCTAAAGTTCCACTACGAAGTAAACATTAGCCTCCAGACTGCCTCAGTTGTTAAGAGCCTTTTTTAATTTGCAGGCTGACCACTACGGCATGGGTTCATTGAAGGCTGTGTCAATTCCAATTTTTTAAAAACATTACATGTTAAAAGATAATTTAACAGCTTAAGTACCACAGTTAAAGAGTAAACTTTATCACCCTTCCTACCCCCCTGCTAGCTAGCTTCTGGGAGACACACCCTGTCTCTGTGTCTGGGTGTCGCCTTGTGAATTCTGTCTTAAGCCTTTCAGCCCTGAACCAACAAAACATTTTCCCTGGAGCTAGTTGTTAAATACCACCTTTTTATACTGCCCAGAAAATTTTGAATTAATTTAAAACTGCATTGTAATGACCATTTTAAGCTAAGCTAATGTCAAGTACATTGGGAATAGCTGTAGGTGCTCTTAATCAACACTCATTATTCATTTAGGCAACCTGATGGAAAAAAAGTACAGTTAGGCAGAAAACTCCTAATTTATAGAGGGATATGGATGGGGAAGCCACTTCATTTTTGAGCCTGTGGGTATTCAGTCTTTCATTGGGTCATTTAACGGTTTCAGAGCAGGCCTGAATGAAGGTGCCTTGGAAGAGGAGCTAATGGCGCTAATGGGCAACATGGATGGGGTCCAGCGGACAGAGGCGGGAAATGTGAAAGCTGTGAGGCCGTGTGGCCCTGTTGTTGGGAGGACATGTGAGCGTGCTCTGTTTGTTTTTTCCAGATGTCATTGCTCCAGGAAGCGGACCACAGAGTCGTTATGTGTCTGACAATTGGGGGAAGTGCATCTGAGGGTGTGGCAGATGCAGAGTGAGACAGAAAGAGAGAGAGAGAGAGAGAGAGAGAGGGAGGGAGAGGGAGAGGGAGAGGGAGAGGGAGAGGGAGAGGGAGAGGGAGAGGGAGAGGGAGAGGGAGAGGGAGAGGGAGAGGGAGAGGGAGAGGGAGAGAGAGAGAGAGAGAGAGAGAGAGAGAGAGAGAGAGAGAGAGAGAGAGAGAGAGAGATTGTCTAGTGCAGTCTGACTTGGGTTCTTTCTCTCTTTCTCTCTCTCACTCACTCACACACACACACACACACACACACACACCTGCACACTACATCATGCTGTACTTTTTTTTCTTTTCTTTTTTTTAACAGTGATTGCACTATGGTGTGACAATGTGTTGCCAAAAAGCACACTGCGTATGGGTCTGGGGCTAAAAATTAATGACAATGAAATGAATGGGACTTATATTCAAAGGCATTTCTGTGATGATAGTAATCATCTGTGTATGGTTGTGTCCAAAGGACAATCAATGCCAATGTTTGCATCAAGTTTTCATCAAGCATAATGAGATTCTTGGTGTGTGTCACATTGAAACCACTTAAAACCTGGGCCATGGCACAGATGGTATTGATGTAAAAGGGGTTTGATCAAATAAACTGCATGTGAGGGAGGCAGCTATGTACCAGTATGCTACAGGAGTAATGGATGCCATAAACAGTGAACATTCTGTGCATGCTGTTCGTAAACACTGAGCTGGAATGCATGGGGTGTGATGCGCTGCAGACGTTCCAAAAGTGGGCCGTGTTGCAATGTTTAGTCTCGTAATGTCAGTAAGACATTCATCCTTAAGGTGTGCCCATGCAAGCTGAAGCCTGACACAGAACCGGAGTCTGTTGTTAGCCTGCTCTCCAGACTGGTTTGTAATGTTACACAGATCCACTCAGCCTGAAGACATTAATCCTGTGTGATTACCACTCATTATAACTCAGATGTTGACAGACATTGTATAAGGACATATATCCCAAGGCAAACCCTACAATGTTACAAATGTGTCTTCAGCATGTCGTGGAAGCATTCATAATACAGTACATTTCACTATCTGCATCTGATGGATAAAAAAATACTGCTTGCATACACTGGATGCATACCATCAATTATGTGTTGACAAGTATTATACCCTGACATTGCTATTGTTTGAGATTTGTTTTGATATCAGTCCATTTACAGTATCATCCAAACACTCCTGGGAGAGGCACTAATATAACAGTAAGTTTGAAAAATGTTAATGCCTCACTGTTTGCATTCATTGTCACATGATTTCACTTGTGCTTGTTTGAAGGTTCTTTGAAATTACACACAGATATTGGCCTTTTAAAATGAAATGGCTGGAGAGGCAGCAAGCTGGGTGTGATTAACTTCTGCTAACTGCTGGAAAGGACAGGGGGAACACGGGAGAGCCTCGGCCGAGTTTCCATCGCGTGTGACTCATCGATGCCTTTGTCCTTCGCTGTGACGTCCATGGAAGCCGCAAGCAGGCAGAGGCCCAGTTGTTTTTGCTGTGGCGTTTCCATGGCAACGAGGCCCGAGCTGGCTGGTCTATGCACCTAAATCTGGCAAACCCCCCCCCCCTTTCCATTTTTTGGGGAGAGATAATTGAAGCAGGGAAGTGGAATTGTGCTCACACAGCTACTTATTGGATATATAATGAGATCTGAGGGGAGGGGAGCGGGGAAAGACTTAGTCACCAGCCCTGCCTGGCATTCCACTGTGGTTTACAGTGGACTGATTAAATGCTGGGACTTCAAAATGAGTAATCAGAGGAGCGTCCCAGGGGGGATCTGAACTGCGGATGTGTAGCACAGGGTGCCCACACAAAGTTTTAAACACTGGGGCCCTCCAGGACAAACTGAGCACTCCAGCCAACAACAACAAACTTTAAGAGGCACCAACAGGGGCCACACACAAGACCACCTCTTCCCTACCTCTTCCCTACTCCTGCCTGTCCTTACCTCTGCCATGTACTTCACCCCTTGAAATGTACTTCACGCTCAACTGTATACTGAGGTTCAAGGAGAGACCAAACTAAGCAGAGACATGTTCCATCCAAAACGATCAAGCCAATACAAAGCAAAGGCGGATCAAATATTTCCACTGAAAAATGTAAACGGAGCTTCCTGGTATGCGCAGGGTGAGGGGAGGAAAGGGATGACTGACTTCTTGCAGTGTGCAGTGCCAGCCTCATGCTGTATAAACATGCAGGTCACTATGCATGCAAATGGAATCTGAAGGACTGTGATATCCTTGCATCATTTTGCGGTGATATTGTTGGCAGTTGACCTGGTCAACTGGATCAAAACTAAAAATATTTGAGTCAAATGGGCTATTTGGGGAGAGAGAAGTGTGCATACCATCTTGCATTCATTCACTTGCTCGCTCTCTCTCCCAACCCACACACACCCAGACACCCATGCACTTACACATGCACAGACAAACAAACTGGCAAATGCACCCACATGCGCGCACACACACACTTGGAAACACATACAAATACAAACAGAAAAATCGCACACATGCATACATACACTGACACACACACAGACACACACACACACACCTCTCGTTCCTGTACATGCGAGATTCCTTTCCATGAAGGGGAACGCTCTAGTTTATTGACTGCTTGCTCTTCCGCCTGTCTGGCCAGCACAGGGAAACACGTAGCACAGATCCTGCAATGACTCACAGCAAAAACACACTTCCCTGACACAGTCATTACCGGGGGGCACCCCAACACCCTGTCAGCTCCCTATTTTTAACTCACCCCCTCCCTCCTGTTAGCTCGCACTTAGCAGACTTTAGAGGGAGTTTCCTGTGCGAAAGCATTGGAATAAGTTACACATGCACCGCCGGGGTCTCCCTAGTTTACTACGTGAAATACCAGACCCAGACCTGACGAATGTCCATGCTTTTTAGAGTGGAAAGTGAACTCAGAAACAGACCGTGTGTTTTCCAGGACTGGGGCCCAGGCGTGTCATGTACGCGTATGGGAGTCATGTCAGAACCTATCGCTAGGATACAGGATGCTTGCACTTCAAAACATTTTAAAGTCCTTGAAACTGTACTTATGCTGTGCATTGTTTAGGCAGTGCCTCTCTTCTACCCAAAAATTAACTGTTTAAAAAACAACCAAGAAACTCAAGAAACTCAATAATTATTTAAAAAAATCCAGTTTCTATGTTTCTATGCAGCAACAGGATCTGCACATGTATAATTCTGACCAATTTTCAATTAATGGTGCTGTGTTGGAATATATGAGCTAAATATTGGATTTTTTTGCATGTTATGGTTGGTAGCTGTGTCTGTTATCTGATCTGTACTACCATTTCACTATGAATAGATTAGCACAGATATTAACAGAAGTCACATTATCTTCATTCACATTATTCAAATAGTAAACAAACACAGATCTCCAATAGCAACAGAGATACGGTATTTTCACCATACACATTAGACTAGACTGCTTTGGGCAGATGTTAGTCATAACTTTCCTGTCATGCTGTAATAGTATAATGATTCACATCACAAAGGCCGCTCTTCCCAATAAGTTGGACAACTCTCGCTATAACATAATATCCCAAATATTAAACCATAAAGGGAGCCGAACTGGCTGGCACATAAACATTCTCCCAGTGCCTTCTGGGACTGAAAACACAATGAGCATGTGATTTAGAGGTATGTTATTGTGCTGCTGTTGGAGTGTAACCAACCTAAAACTTGGGCAATCCACAGTGTCCGTAAAACAATATGTTTGCAGAGATAGCTGCTTTTTCCACTTGGGGCACTGGGTCTTGGAAAGATGCCTATGCACTTCTTTGATGCGTCTTAGATGCCGTGACAGAAATGGTATTCCCATCTTTGATCCGCCCAGATCCGCCCAGATGGAACTGCCGGCACCAAAGTCTTTAGTAAAAGGAATTGCACTGGTTAACAGCTTTAACAAGCCAAACAGGGGGCTGAGAATTTGAGCTGAGAATTCTGCATCAGTAGTTCCGGGGTTGAGACTGTTTGTCTTTCCATTCGAGAGCAAACAAAAAAAATTCTCTTTCAGGAAAAGAGCTTGAGAGGTTTACAAGTCACTTCAATGCCTCTGCAAAACAGCTTTTGAACATTTAAATAATCTTAGACAGTGGCTTCCTGAACAACTTCTTGGTGCAGGCTGAGTAAATGGCAAGATTAAGAACAGTCCTTGGGTATGTATTATATGTCCAAGGATTTTGGTAAAGTTCAGCATTTGCATTTTGAGAAATGGTTTTTTCACCTGTTTGAAAGGTTATTTTACTTATTTACTTACATCTATTATAGAACTCACAGCTTATATGAGCAAAGACCTGAGTCTTATAGAGCCATATCCCTATCTGGGCACTATCCTGCTGATGGTCCTTCCTGCATTTCAGCACTGAGCACACAGCTGGGTGTGGTCCCTCATTCACGTGCGGAGTGTGATTCACTCACACGTTAAGAAAAGACTGGCTGGGGACTGTACCTGTTGAGGCTTTGTTAGTAAAAGCACTGTGCATTGTCCAGATAAGATTTGCCATGTTAGATAAGAAACAGCTTAGGAAGTATCTGAAAAAGGGATGCATTGTATAGCTGCAGTCCACAAGTATCTGTATGGAAACTTCTGTGTGAATAACAGCATTGTTCTGGATAAATAAGGCTTGTGAGCATATTTGATTGTTTCCATATGCCAGACAGATTTGATTTGAAAATAAAAAATGCAAAGGAAGAATTTCCAATTACAAGCCTTATTTTGAAACCTTTACACTCTTGCTGTGCACCAGGCTTCATTTTCAGAGTCTTCATTTAAAAGGAAAAAAAAAAACAAGCATGAATTGTAACTGCAAATAAATATGTTCCTGATGTACTCACATTCTGTTTACTGAAGAGAGTCAGCTTGGTGTGCTCAGTAATAAAATTTCATTCAGCTCTAAGCACCAAACCACACACGCACACACGCGCGCGCACACACACGCGCACACACACACACACAATGCAATAGACACCATCATATTCAAAAGGCTGCAAATTCGGTTTCAGTGGAATATGTTTAAACACATGTAGAATGTCCTTTGTCCTTAAACATTATCTTTGAGTAACTAAAGCAAGTGATCAATTGCATTGCAGTGAGACTAAATATAGGCCTGAGAATGTCCATGTTCATTTTCATAAATGTACCTGTATAAGGAGTGAGGGGTGTCCAGCGACTGGAGCTTGTAAAGCCAGGCTTTTGGTGCTGTGTTTAGTAATGTGCTGTGAATTATGCAGCACAATATAAACATACTGCATATACAACATGTATAACCAAGGGCAAAAGCTGGAAATGTTCAGTTAATGTCAGACCTAATCAAACGCATATGCAGGCATTACTTTTTGCATTCGTTGTGGTCCAGCTGCCTTCAGTTTGGGGAGCCTTTGTGCCAGGCTGCATACTGTAGATGTGGAGTTTTGCATTAGTGCCCTGGCGCTGCACCAAAGTGCACGGGGTGGAGGCCGGAGGGCCTCGGTCTCACGCTACACCACACGGCAATGCCACGTGAGCCCTGACTGCAGAGTCGCCACGACACAGGAGGCAGCACCGTGCGGCGGTCTGGGGAGTTTATGTCTTAGGCCGTCCGAGGGTGCGCTGTAGTCTGTCCATTTTAACCAAGGTGTTGAAACCTCCACCTTGGAGAAGACTCTTTGTCTTGTTGGACATAGACTAAATGTGTTTGAGATCGGGCACCTCATGCACCTCATGTTTTGCTGGTGACCCTGAGCAAGATGTTCCATGTGGCACATGCACAAAGGCAGCTGTCTTTCAGATATGCCGTCTGCATTGCACACAGAAACTAATCACTATCAGACTGCAAACACCATAATGCAATCTGACATTAAAACTATGATGTAAATATGAGATTACAAGGCCCCCACAAATTTGAGCATGGCTCTCTAACATCGAAGTTGTTGAGAACACCTGTGGAGAAACAGGCCAATGATGTATGTTTTTTTAATAGTCTGTTTTAAGATTAAAACAAAGTTTGACAAATGCTTTGTTAAAAATGGACCTGAAAGGTTAAAAGAAACAAACCATGACTTTTAATCAGTTTCTTAATGAAGCTGCCATGAACACGCTATACAAGTTTCACATGTTTACTGATGTAAAACACCTGGACATATTCAGGGGTTTGGAAAAATACACACTTTAATTCATTACAGTTTAATGTCAATTAAAAGCAATGCTGTAAACACCCTGTTCAATGCAGGCATTTGACCTTCACAAACTCTTGGAGGGTAAAAAAAGCCAGTTGCAAAAGTTGCAGTTGGCTCCTCCCATATCTCCAAACCCCCTTTTTATGTTGTGAAAAGAACCTCTCTGTTTGGTTGTAGAATTCTCCCATCTTAAAGCAATTTGCCCTGTGACTCATCTGTAGCTCTGCTTGGTCCAGAACAGATTGAGTTCCATGGAAATTCTGATCCCAGCTCTGGTTTTTACAAACACACACACACACACACACACACACACACGCACGCACGCACGCACGCACGCATGCATACACTCATACGCGCATACACACACGCACGCACATACACACACACACACACACACACACACACACACACACACACACACACACACACACACCAAACCCTTCCAAGTTAGCCCCCACTACGGCAGAATACAGTCCCACTGGCACTAGACAGGCCTCTGTCATGTACATGTTAGACACCTGGCTGTTTTTATCCATCTTACATTTTCTCCACTGGCAGGAGTTAATATCGCAAGTAACAGTGATGTCCCAGTTTTGACACAGCCAGCACCAGAACTGCATTCACAGCTTCCCATCTCGCACTCCTATAAAGTTCTGTGGCTGGAGGGGGGTCACTAAATTACTGGTGCCTTTCATGAAAGGGTCATGTGAAGCGAGTATAGCCCACACAAGCATTTTCCTTCCGTCCCAAAATAGGATTCAATTTGCCCCCAAGTCCATCTGACTTCAAGAAGATTAGCACAATGCAGGCATTTCTTCTATGTCCCCAAAATCTTACAGCTCCCCTTTGGTCCTACGACCAAATTATTTTGCGGGTGGTAGTTCTAGAAAGTGGGATGCATTTTTCTGCCCTGACTCAATACTAAACAGTGCTCCATATGGGGCTAAACTGCCTCCACTGGTTCTGACAGGCCCGAATAAAAGACACTGCCTGTGTAGGACAGATGACTGTATGGCTATGAGCGAGGCCACCTGGGTGGAGCGGATTCCTGTAAACAGATCAGAGGGAACATCCCTGCTGAAAAGCCTTGTCAACTTTGCTGCATGACACCTGTAGAATGGAGTCATTAGACCCCTCCCTTTTACAACAGTAAATGCTTAAAGGTTCATACCCCATGTGAGAGTGTTGGGCCTTTCCTGAGGCTCTTACACATGATATATTGAGCAAATGAGGTAACAAGTGAGGTAATTGAGCAAAAAGGTGCCTGAATATGTGCAAAAATGTGAAATATTTATAAAGAGCACAAATAATGCCGATCGTGGTCTTGTTGAGATTACTTAGGCGGGGTGGACCGCAGGAGGTTAGTCACCTCATACAGCTCTGGTTTCAGGTATGTTTACACTTCGCCTTCAGGGTGTGTGTGTGTGTGTGTGTGTGTGTGTGTGTGTGTCACTGACATTCATGGTCTATGGCCTCAGCACCCTGTGCTGTGGGGCAATGTTTGTACTTTCACTGCTGTTTCTCCCTGCTTAAAGTTAATAAGAGCAGCCTTGTTTGAACGCTGCTTTCTGTAGGACTATAAAATCAGAAGGAGAAGTGGTGGTGAGATTGTTTCCATCTGGGCTGGAATGAATGAGGCTAAACAAAAGCCAGCCACCAGAAAACGTTTCGGTTACTTGAGGTCTCATAGACTGTTAAGTCTTCCAAGGAACTTGACCAAAATTCAAACCTCGCAAGTAGCCATGTTTAGGGCGGTCCTGCATTTGCCTGTGACTGAAACATTATGCCTTCCTGACCAAGCCACTGAAATTCTGCAATGGCAAAGGGTGCCCGGCCCTTTTGAAATCTTGCTGTCAATTCACTAGACTTGAAAGCTGCTCCAGGGCTGAAACTGAACCTTAGAGCTGGGCTCTGATCTCTACATTTTCTCTGGATTCCCACACATCTTTACCCACTGCTCTGAGAGGCTTAACAGCATCCAATAAGCATCAGATAGGACAATCTTTATGAGCCCATCAAACAGACAGATGCCATGTCTTCTGCAGGTAAGACATAAGAGAAGCAGTATACCTGTATTCTTCACATAGTTGCTCTTAATTGAATATTACCGTCACATGCTAGGGAGAAATCGGTCACATCCTTCAATAACAACAGACAAAAAGGAGACTTTGATGCTAACAGATGAGCACAATAATCTCTACTAAAGAAACCATCCAACACTTGTCCACATTAGGGCAATGAATTTGAGACTGGGGATTCATTCTGTCATTACAAATCTGCAACAGAGGCTAGCAACTAGAGCGTCCAAACAAACTGGAAACAGAACTGAATGGGTCAGTTCCTCACATTCACATTTCCTTCAATTTCTTCTGCCTGTACATCACAATGGTACAGTAAGTTTTAGTTTAAACCAGGATGATTACTACAGGAAATTGTTAGGATTTCTCTATGATAAAAATAGCCCGTGTATTCTCTGAAACCATGGTGATAGAAAATATTTACTGTTCAAAGTACACATTATATGAATCGTCACCCATATTCGCAAGAAATAGCCATTCACGTCATTAACTCTCTAGAGCTCCATACTTGTTTAAACATTTTACATGCACTTCTTCAAAGGTAATGAATATAGCCTTATAAATATAATCTTATTTATAGATAAGACCCACCATATTTTGTCAGCACTATGAAAGCTATCACTAAAGTGACGAAGATGGGAAAAAAATTTTTTCATTACGATAGATTTTTTTACATTACACTATCAAAATTATATAAATAATATTTTATGAAATGAATATACCAATACATTCTTACTCTTCCTATGTCTACTGATGCCATGAATATGAGGGCAGCTGGAAAATATTGTATTTATATAGAGAGGAGATCCTGAGCTATCTAGGACAGGGGTGTATACAAAGGAAGCAATAATGGATGAACACCCTGACCTGAGGCAGTGTGGTCCAGTGCAGTTAAGATAAGGATATTTCCTTCTGTGTTTCCTGATGGTCACAAAACCACAGGCTAAAATGGCCTCCATTTCCCAAACTGCATCTGAACCCAAACCGAGGTGAGCACAGACTTGGGGGGGTACTTTGTGCAGTTGTTACCATTTAAGTATAACCTTTAAGTATGTATATTATTTGTGCATTTTGCTATTTGAATCTGGGAAAGGATGCTACAGTGTTCACTGGGTCTAAACCCAGAGCAGAAGGGGGGTAATGTACACCACCTTCACTCACAGATATCCCCATTAATGACCTGAACCTTGATAGGTCCGTCACAGAAAGGTTAGCTGGGTGCCAGATTACTGGCCTGAAGCATCTTGGCACCAGTTTCAAAGCTGACAGACAGATTAGACATTGCAGTTCGGGTGGGGCTGAGGCAACTGTATGGTTAAAACCACAATACTTTGTGGCAAGAAGTATATTGGCATAGTGAGACAGGTTGGTTCCTGGTTGGTGTTTGATGTTGGCTTTGCATGGGTGTGGCTGTGCACCATTATAATCGGCCTGGCTTACGGACAGCAACTGATATTTGTGGTGGCATGATCCCTTTGATAAAGGCAAACTGTCTACAGTCTAAACAAACTCCATACAAGACCTATTCTATGGCAATAAACGAACTAAGGTCTGCAATTAATTTACTTTCACATTTTCAGGTCTCCTCTGAAGAGATAACGGGGTAACCACAAGAGATGATGACAGATCCTTCATTCACTCTATAGCAGAAATCTACAAGATTCTCTCCAACCATCTGCGATTATGCTATTCTTTCAACATATTTACATATTTGTACTAAATGCTCCAGGGGGTTAGAGGGAAAACAATTGAACTGATGTCCCCTGAACCAAAAAAAAAATATATGTAATAAACAAAAATGGAAGCATTTTATTCTGATGTTATTAATCCCAAGAAGAATACCTCAAAGTACAGCAATAAACAGAAATCCTGTAACTGAATACTGTGTAACACATTCAAATTTAGTCTGCTAGGCTAGAATCTCACCACCACAGGAACGCTTTGAATAACAAATTGAGACTCTTCAAACAAGATCGATGCACGCAAAAACACTCCCAACAAGACCTAATTAGCACTATTCCACGAGCGTCAATTAAACCTATTCAGCTCTGCACCCAAAGACCACAGGCAATTAAAAAGAATCTCATCTTGAATTAAGCCTAGCAGGATAATAAACACAAATACCATGTGGCACTTTCATCAACACCCCTTCATCATTACAGTTACTTAGGAAAAGCCTTAAACAAGGCATCAGCTCTATCAATCAAGTGTATTTCATAAGGACAGAATGGCAGTACCCCTCTGTAGGTGCCAAACATACAACTTTAGGGTTATAGGCCCAGCTCCTTAAGCACTCCAACTTGGGACAGAGAGTCAGATTATTCTGTGTTTACATTATACAAGGAAATGATTTTACCTGGAATGAGATTCTCTCTCAGAGCTGCTACCGGCTGCCTCAAAGAGACTGCACAGGAAAACAAAGGACGCTGGGTAATGGATTCAGTGAATAGAAATATCATACAGTGTGAACATTCTTGGGGTTTGAAACCAACCTACCAGTGAACATCTAAGGAAACCCATTAATTGTTTTGTATGTACTTATGTGCTGACAATCATTTTGGCCCATTACAAAATATTTGATTGAAAACAGACATAAAAATCTGTAACACTGTGACTATACTTTATTTGGACTGCAGGAATGACATGGAAGTGCACTTTATTTTAGTTTTCTGTTGTAGGATCAGAACCAGGTTACGCACTTCTTACATGCACAAATGTATGAATAAACCACACTTTCAAACACACCACACAAAGCTATCCAAGACACAGATGTGAGAGATCATTCAGTAGGCTCAGACCAAAGCAAATGAAAGGGGGAAGTCACAACTCCTCCAATGCTGCTAGAGACCTGCTCTGTGCAAACAACACCGCTGTTCCCCCTTGCTGAGTCACACCGTGCAGACACTGGTGGAAATGGCTCAAAATCACCATGGCAACTAAACACAGCCTATAAACACACAGCTAGAGGTGCAATGGCATTAGAGGGGGAGGCTGTAGCCATGGCGTGGTGTGGCGTGGCATGGTGTGACGCATTTCCGTAGTGTCACACGAGATGGGTGTGTTCAGAGGAGGCATCCCTCCAGGCAGGATACACATTTGTGGTGTTTCCATGGAGTTCACGTGGTTGACTGATGCATGTGATCTTGCCACTAAACTTAGCTTTTGAGTGCTTTTCACTCAGATCATGAGTTACAGTACCTATAGTTTCAATAGCAGGTTCTTCTTTATCAACACTACAGAGATCCCATCCAGACTGACTAATCTATAATAGTATATGGATTGGTTGGTCTGATTGACTCTGAATAGGATGAGCCATCCAGATCAAGTAAAGATCTGTGAACTTGCAATATACCTGTGGAACACTGATCCAAAATTATGAACCCAGTGTTATGTGACCCCAAACAACTTTATGGAGCAGATACTTCTTATGCAATGAGATGCAAATTTTTTTATTTCCTAACCAATATCAGAATGTTCACCATTTTACACAGTTTATTTGTGTAGCATTGTGCATATATATATGCATTTTGGGCCAATTTAGTATGGAAAAACTAACAAAATGGGAAAATAGCATGGGGTCCAATTGGTTTCAGAACTATTCTTGAGGATATACAGTAATTTGTATACCTACTTCTTGAATCACTCATAAATAATGACTCATTTCCACAAAATTAGCATTCCTATTTGTATGAAATGTATTTGTCACCGTAGTAACTCACTCTTATCCACAACATACACCTCAATGGGTCTCCTGAGTGGCTCATTTAGCAGGGAGCCTTGTCTGTCTTGACTGCAGGCTTAGCCCTACAGCCTGGGTTCAATGCCAGCCGTGTCATCAGCTGACAATGACTGGTGGTGCAGGGTAGCAGACCAAATTGGCTTTTTTCCACTGGGGACAGGAATGGGTAAGTGGCTTGTCTCATCTCAAGTTCATCAGGTGCCTGTGAGTTTCTTGGATGTCAGTGCAGTACCACCTATCCACTGGCTAATACCCACTTCACTGTGGTGCAATGTGGGACTTGTGGTGTGAAAACAGCCATTGTCTGCATGCAAGTGTATGCATTTGTCTCACTTCGGAGCTCCTGCATGGCTGCTGAGGTTGTTGCAAATGTTCAACTGGTGATTCCAAACAGGGTCACAAAAAATAGAAAAAGCATGAAGAATACACTTCCATAATTTTAAGTAAACAAATTTATCCCTATAAAATAGCTTCCACAGCATGGCAGTGAATCCAGATTTCAATGCATGTAGATTCTTGTGTAAGTTGCCATTTGATTCTGGATGCTGCTTTTGATGTCTCTTATTTTCATTATGTCCTCCTGGAGGAATGTAGCTGGGCTTGGAGTAAAAATGTGTTTATTGCCTACTAGCTTTGAATTGCAAAGTCGGCCTGTTTTTGCAGTACATGTGTGGACAAGAGGTAACAGGAAGGACTGGTTGTCTTTACAACCACACCATTTTCCTCATTCACAACATTCCTGGTAAATTTTTTTTTTTGGGTAGTGTCTTTTAAATATGTCATACATTTCACAAGAAGCATTAAGTAATGTTCTTCAAACAATCACTTTTTCACAGGATTTATTTTCTGGTACTGGTAGTCACACTCATTGCATAAGGTGACAATCTCAGTTGACTGACAGGTTTACAGATCCTGCCCTTTTGCCTCTGACACACCTCCAACCTCAACCCCAAGACAAGTGTAATAATGAGTGAAGAAAGACTGGCAAAACAAATTCATGTCACACCCAAAGTATTTTGCAGTGATGTACTAGTCAACATTGGCCAGCTCTGCACTTTTATTTTCACATCAGGAGTAATGATAGAGATGCTAGGTTTTATGTTATTTGGTACCTTCACAACAATGCTGTGTATGAGAATGCCAAACCTCTCACACATGTTAAATACTTCGCATAGCAATGGATAATGGGTAAAGGAGGAGAACATCTGCAGTGATGTTAAAACTCCACGTTTATGAAAAGGTTAAGTACCTGCATGTTTAATGACCAGTATACCATCTGTTTAGAGCAGTGAAAGCAGACTTATGTCTCTGCTAGCTAAAACTGTGGCGACATAAGCCAAAAACACATAAGTTAGCTAGTGTTCCTGTTAGGTATTGAAAATGTATGTTTTTTTCCCCCCATTTGTATCAGAGCTGGCCCACCATACATTCATACCTGCCATCCCAACGCTTCTTGTGAGATGAGTGATGTAATTAGTGTTAAAGCGTTTAGCTTTTTAATTAGCATTATAGGCTAGACAACCCTGTTGTGTCTGCAAATTGTCTTCAAAACAGAATGAGTGTCAGCATTTAAGAAAGCAACATGTTCCTGTAAGTTCTCCAGAGTTCATGGCTTTTTGGCTGGCTTTCTGGTTTCTGGCTTTTCAGTTCTATCACATGCCTCACTTTTGTATCAGAGAGCAGTTGCCTTATTATTAAGGAGAAGTAGTTCTGTTATAATCTATTGTACTGGCTGCTCCAGTAAAATTGTGTTCAGCCGAATGGACCACGCAAGGTTGTTGTAATGAGGATGTTGCTTCTTCCCTTTTTAAGGACTGCTCTAGCTCCAGTCCCAGTTGTTAGTCACATTAATTACTGAGGGGCGGGGGTAATTAAATTACCACTAACTTACACAAATATACAAGGACAAGCAATTCATGTTACTATGGATTTGGCATACCATCACAAGTCGAAAGCAATGAACTATAACTGCACAAGCCAGTAGCCTGCAGTTATAAACAAGGTACCCAGCAAGCATGAGTACTCCAAGTCCTACTGGCTTCTGGTATTCATAATGCCCTCATATAACATTAGATCACTTAACATTTTGTGTAATTTACATATACAAATATGCACATTATGTTCTTGCACACAGACCCATGTAAGTCATGGGAAATGCCAGAGCAGAGAGGAATGTCAAAGTAGGTGAGCAAAAATTTTGCATGACATCTTCATTTGATAGGAAAATAAAATCCAGGGTGATTTATGTGTCTGCCATTTTGTACTACCCGTAAATACAGTATACGTTAAGGACATTGCGTAATGATGAAATGGGGCGGCCCCTCTGCGGGATCGAAACCCACAACCCTCTGGATACAAGTTCGCTAACCGCTACACTGCGAAACATAGATGGATCGCCGAGCGTCCTACCTGGCCTTGAGCTCCTTGTACTCCTCGCGGACCTTCCCCAGCTCCAGCTGCAGCCGGGCTCGCTCCTTGGCCACCGAATCCAGGGTCTTGCGGGCGTCGGCCAGCTCGGTCTCGTAGGCGGCCTTCATGCCCGACAGCTCGCGGCTGATCTCCGTCTCCGACTCGGTGATGCGCAGACGGAGCCCGGCATTCTCCACCTCCAGCGAGCGCACCTTGTCGATGTAGACGGCCAGCCGGTCGTTGAGGTTGCTCAGGTCCTCCTTCTCCTGGAGGCGCGTGATGCGGTTGGGGGAGAGCGGCGTGTTGCCGCTGCGGGTGGCACGTTTCTGGGCGGGTGTCTCCATGGCAAAACCGCTTTCCTGTGCAAGAACACAAAAGCATGGCATCCAAGGTCAGTTAGGGCGTACCGTGATTTAGGCTTTGAGGAACGCCTGTGTTTTAAAGATAAGGCACAGGGCTAAGCTGGAAGGTGATCAGAGGGCGAACTGCAAGGTCTCAGTGAACTTAGTGGTATATACTTAGAGGTTTAAGAACATACACATCTTTCCATACTATCTAGAGTACTAGTAAAGTACTCCCACTCCAACATCATTTAGCTTTTTTTATTCAGATTTCTGCAAAAGGAAAAACATCAGTCTGGTGTTACGTTTATGGCATTGCTTTTTTCATTATAATTTGAATAATTTATTTTGCACTCTTAAAAAATCTGATCAGCCTCAGAGTTTTCTCATGTGAATAGTTCAGTGGGTAAAAAAGTCCATTAATAAACTAGTCTAGTCTTCAATGTCAAAATTTAGCAATTTTGTCCTATTAGATTTTAATTTATTCAGAATTTCTAAAGGTCAATACACAAAACAGGAGGAATGCATTTTTTATACAGTACATGCATATTGCATGTACGGAGATGAGAGAATCCATACTAATCTCTACTAAATCCATACATACTAAACATGAGACTGATTTGCATTCATACATTTGTTTGCATTAACTCCACTACCCCCAAATATTATTTTAATATAGGTGTTTTAGTTGTGGTCAAAATATGTGCGTTTTATTTCAGTCACAAAAACTGTGAAAGTATTTAAACTCTGAACCATGTTGTTTTAGTCTTGCATATTCATATAATGGTATTCATAAGAATACATTAAAATATGTTATAAAATGACATTTTAGATCATTCATTAAAATCAGAATATGTTCTACCTGTGCTTTCATTCATCCCAAGCAGATATAACATGTCTCTCCCGCCAAAGTCAAATTCAGAACTGCCTTCCAACTGACATGGAGCAAATCCAAAAATTCCACTCTCGTCCAAACATCAGCCTTCACACTCTGTGCTTCCAAAGTGAAAAGATAGGAAAGGGATAAAAGCTCTTACCTTCGGGAGGGTTTGCAGTGCACAGGTGGATACTCTGGAATTAGCGAAGAGCTCTGGAGTCACTGCTGAATGAGTGAATGTGTGTTCAGCGTGGGTAAAGCAGAGTTTAGTTTTCAGATCTGTCCTTCTGTGAAGTCTTGAAGTTGCAATGCTGCTGTACTGCAGGGTTACCTCTTCTGTGGCAGTCCTGTATATCTGGCTCCTGGTCCAGAATGACTTCACCTCAGGCCTTCCCCGCCCAATGTATTTCTGTAGAAAGAGAGGAGGGGAGGGAAGGGTGGGGAAATGAGAGGCGGGGTTACACACCAAGCCCGCACATGGAGCTCAGCCGTCACTTAGTGTCTCCCTCTCCCTCCCTCCCCCCCCCCCCTCTCTCTCTCTCCCTCTCCCTCCCTCCCTCTCGCTCTCTCTCTCTCTCTTTCTCCATTTTAGTTGAGGACAAGATTTTACATGACACCAATGCAATAATCGGGTTTGTTGTCAATGATAATCGTGTACCACGATAACTATGTTTATTTTTTAACACTGTTTCTATCACGGCTAGGATCTGAAGAGTTTTTATAGTCTCTTAAAATAGATTTTAATCATTTTGTCCTTATTTTTTCCATTTCTATTAATTCTATTTATTCCATTTCTATTACTTTGTATTATTTCTAAAACATAAAATATATCGTAGCTGGTCCAAACTAAGATGGCCATATAGATCAAAGAACTCTGGACTTGATCACACTCATTCATGATATGATTGAAAACAGAACTGATCTGGGTTTGAAGTTCTGTAAAATAAATGATCTTGAGTTTTAAAAGCTATAGATTAAATAAAGAACACACTTTTACTTTCAGAAGTGTCAGCTGTCAGCACCAATGTGACAACTTTTTCTCTATTTTCTTGTGTATTGATGTGTCAACTACACACTACTTCTGCAGTTTTAATGACCAAAATCTTTGGTCACTGAAGTCAAGTCAAGTTTTTGAATAAAGTTCAAGTTCAAACTTCTCTCTCTCCCTCTCTCCCCCTCTCTCTCTCTCTCTCACACACACACACACACACACACACACACACACACACACAGTCTCTTTCTGGTTATTTGTTTGCCCTCAGCTGCTGTCTGAGCTCAGAGTAGTGCGTGAGAAGGCGTTTTAGTAAATACTCCTCCATTCCTCCCCTCAGATTTAAGCAGGTCAAGAAAGCACTCAATCACCATCCTTCACACATACCATCGCTTCAGCATCATCCTAACATCCCTGTATGCATCACTCTCAATAATGACAAAACTGTTAATTAAGATGGAGGAGGGATGAGGCTGATGGAGTCCTTCCTCAAACCAGACTTCACACAGACCAGTTCTGATCTTGTTTTGGCAGGAGGTGTGAGGAATGAGTTATGCCTGCTGACCTTGGAAGGTGCCCAGGTCTGACACTGAGACAGGAAGTGAGGGAGCAGGATATGCCACCCTCAGAACAATAGTGCCCCCGACGCTTGACGAACCTCAAGTTAACCAACAGCTAGTGTGTTTTTGCCTGAGTCCTACAGAGCTACATTCCAAAGGTGCAAAAAAAGGTCATTTACAAGGCTAGTGAACAGGTGGTCACCTGCATACCACATTTTATGGTTGTTGAACAGTACAAATATTTTCTTTATTAAGTGCAATTATCCGTGACTTCAAAAAGCAGTCAAATTAAACCAGTAAGTCTGAGTACAGGAACAGATTATCATAGAAAGATGAGCATTTGGTTCATTGAAAATAAAGACAACTACACTTTTTTAATGTGTTTAATTAATCAATATGGAAAGAACAATTTGGGTATCTATAGTGAGATTTCTTTGGAACGCAGATCACAGAAATGTAATCTAAACTATCAAAGCATTGCAACTGTCAACAGATCAGATACTGTTATAGCTAACTAATCATCAAGGTCCAGAAATGCCTCTACAACAACTTACATAAGGACCTGCAAGGCTACTCTCTGTCTACAGCATTCACAATTCAGGCTGTTTGATCACTATGGAGGAACCACATAACATAACGACCTGAGGGACACTGACCCCATGAAAACCTCGCCACGTAAACAGATGACTGATTATGTACGATGTAGAATTGGAGTCTATAACCCCTTTTAGCAGTGTCCACTGCAGAGTAAATAAAAAAAAAAAAAAAACAAAACAAAAAAAACAGTGTGCTGAAACTGAACTAACCGGCCATCTCTCATTGCTTCGGGTGAGCTGAGCACACTGGATGCTTAGAATATAGTATATATATATATATACTTTTGACTAATGACATAGGATTTCATACATTCTTTACCAGGGTAAAGGAAAATTCCTCTCACCCACAAGTCTATGCATGTATTTGCCTCTAAATCATGCAACAGTAGTTTAACTGGACGTTTTAGTATGTTTTTGGGGACCTTTTTGAACAACAAATGCTTTCAGTATGTGCAGAGATGTGACAACATTCTCTGACATCCAGCAATACCCCAGAAACCCTTAATCTAATGATCAGTGTAAAGAACAAGCAGATAAAGCATGAACTTGCAATCAAAAATTCAATTAAATTACATATTTTCTACAAAGCTGTACCATTTTATACCTGTTCTATCTAGTGAGATTTCTTGCCAAACCAACACATACTGTTCTATTCCCTGCAACTTTAAAGGAAATCCCAATACAACAGTGTTCCGATTAAAAAAAAAATCAACTATGTTTTAGTTTCAATCAGTCACCGTTTCAATGAGCATCTTATAATTTGCTACAAACAAAAGCAATACACAAATCAATTGCTTCAATAACAAAAAACTACTTTGTTTGTAAATTAGTTTTCCATAATTTGAATAAACCTTGTTTGTTATATCAGTTTACATTTACTCAGATGTTTTTGGTCATTGGCCATCTCTTCAGGATGAATACACTTACACATAAATATAGTTTAGATAAATGCTTTTAAATGAAAAATGATCAGAATCATAGGGGCTACTGAATCTGCACCTCTGGTGCACTTTTGAACTCCATCCAAGCCTAAACTCATAAATTAGAAGGGTGAGAAAAACTGCAAGTGAGAACTGTGCCAGCAGCAGGGATATGCAACTTTTAATAATATGGCACTAGAATATTCTGACTCTCAAGATCAAGTATTTACATAATCAAACCTCCATCCCTTTTTCCCCAGACACATCAGAAAACCCTAGTTCTGTGTTTGTAAGTGCAGAGAGACTGGCCTTCATAGATACTTTCAGGCAGGATTATGCAGAATGTCAATGGAGTATGCAGTTTTATGCATGGTTCTGATACTGAGAAAGAATAAAACATCATTTCATTGTAATTTACAAGCATTTGAATCCTGATTAGAGTGAACAATTAGTGACCTCATGATCAATATTTGAATAATCAGTCACTGGGTCTCACCCAAACTCTGTAGGACCACTTCACCACACCCACTGAAATGTTATGTTACCATGCTTACCACTTGGATGTAAAAATATCTTGGGACAGTCATGTGCTGACAGTAGTCAATAAAGATGATCTGGCAAAATCAGTTCTACACCACAGTGGAAAGGACAGCAGAACTAGGATGTCCATCTACCCCTGCTCAATGCTGCTCTCTGAGATGAAGCAGATGCCATGCAGACATCAGCTCCACAACAGCAGGCTTGTTTTACGTCAACAGCAAACATGAGAGGCAGTAACATCAAAAACCGTCTCTGTGCCACATTTCAGACGGTGCCCAGCAAAGCACATCCTACGCAGAGAAAACTTTCTTGCCTCTATGAAGGCATGTCTGTGCATATACACATGCAACTATAACCCCTTGCTATTTCAAATATCCAAGTTTTTCCAGTTCCCTAAGCCCAAAACCACACAGCCGAATAAATGCCAGCCAACATCAGATTACACGTGACCTTTCAATGCTAGGTTTATCAGTGCACATCTTCCATGGTAAAGCCCTACCTTTCCAAATAATCATATCTCAGCTTCATTTACAATGACTCTGATATAGGGGAGGTGACAGGTATAGACAACTTTTTTGAAAGAGGAAGAACACTCCTACATGCTCCATACATTATTGTGTAATGGCTATACCTTTCATACTACGTCATAGTGAAATCTGGAGTGACATTCCTTGCAGTTTGCATGAATCATTTTATGGGTCTGTCGATTGGATGACAAATTTGCTGCAATTCTTCATTGCAAAATGGCCATGATTATGACCCTCTCCCAACTGTGGATCAGGACACAATGCTCAGAGATCTAGACTGTGACTGTACTGTCCCAGAGACACCAACTAAACAATTCCAAACATCCCTGTGACAAACATGTCACTGTCATACCATGACTAACACAGAAAAGACAAACACAAAAATCAGAACATTATGAAAAATAACACATTTATTTCACATGAAAAAGATTATCATGAGCAGCAATCCTGCATTAAAAGAAAATATGATGAAGTACAGAAATGTTTTAATAATATTAATTCAACTGTTGTCACAGTCAGTTCACTGTCCTTTATTGCTGTCTTAAGCAGTCCTGATTTACATAATCATGTTTTTACTTACACTGCTGTTACTCGCCACTAGTCCAACAATCACTGCCACTACCACTGTCACTGCAAGTATCGCAGCCGCTACCAATAACTGCTAGCATTACTGCTGCTTTCATTGCAGCTAAGATAAACATTGCCAGCTATAATCACTGCTAGCATTACTGCTAATATAACCAGTACTAGCATTCATGCTAACATATGTAATTGCTATCATCAATGCTACTACAATCACTGCTACCTGAATCACTGCCTTCACTGACGCTGCCATTTTCACTGCCAGCACTCCTCTTTCTACCATGATTGCCATCTCTGCCACCCACTTACAGGATGTTTGTGGTCACAGTCTATCATCCACAGTCTATCATCCACATCCAATTTATTTTTACCTCAATCAGTGATTTACCTGTAACATAATATCACATTACTGCATAGTAAATCTTATCCAAAAAAAGCTGACATGACAAAGCATCAGCTATTCACTATGCAAAAGCAGTTGACTTGCACACAATTCTACAAAGAACAGCACAGTTGCAAAATTGTGAAAATATACATAGATACCCCCTTACAATCACGTCAGATTGTGCACAGGGTGATCTTATGCACCTGACCAGAGCATGTACACAACAGCAGCAAGTGAATTCAATGGGGCAAAATGGACAGTCTAGGTATATGTGTACACAAAATACTGCATACGTACAAATGTAACCCATTTGCCTTTTCATGCAAGCATATCACACTTGTAAAGATATTAAATACACTTGTTAATATCATTACCAGAACTAATGAGCACTATAATGTGAAAGCCCAACGCAAACTGCGCAGCAAAACTGAACACCGCATAGCTCAATGTACTCTGTCACAATGTGTTAAACACTGTACACACTGCTTTGCCACAGAAATTCATGCATGTGTGATAAAATTACATTTTCAAACACCCATAAGGCAAACACCGGGAGGTGACAGAATTCATACAGGCACAGAGAGATACGTTACATTTTTTCATTTTCACTGTCTATTCCGTGTGGGCAATATCCGACCCAATTCCCCACTTATCTCTGCAAACCGAGATAGTTTACAGTCCAAGAAACAGAGGCGTAGAATCTCACATTTCAGATGCTTGAGCTTAACACCCAAAATAGCTGCAGCGACCTTCACACAAAGTCCAGTCACCAACCTGAGGTTTTGATTATATTGCATTTTGAGAGAGAGGTGTGTTTCTGCATACTATACAACACGTGTCTGCACTCTGGCTGAATACACCACCATTCTCGACACTCCTACCCTGGCCTCACTCATTTTAAGTACCACCATAATACATTAACTGCAAATATATTACATTTAGTTTAAATTGACTGTATAAATGAATGATAATGAATTGTAGCTACATGATTTATCCTTGACTAACCATGGAGGAACCTGGTGCCTGTGGATTACTACTGGACAAAATGCTGCCGACCGTCAGAAAACAAAGTACAAGAAACACCACTGGAAGATGGAGAATTCCCTCACCATTCAGAGTTGTGTGTGTTAGTTTATTTCACTGCAGATTTGATTTCTGAATCTACATCCAGATATCTGCAAACGGTGATTGCTTTGCCCTCCCTCTAGTTTCCCAGCTACATGCTGTTCCTGCTGCATGGACTCTCTCTCGTTCATACCGCAAGGCCATCACGGTTTGTCCCGAGTGTGCAGGTCATGGCTCCCCATCAGCCATGTCCTGCACACTCGCTCTCCCCATCAGCCATGTCCTGCACACTCGCTCTCTCCCTCCCTCTTGCACACTCATCTCTTCCCATTCTTCAGCACACCCACACCCCTCCCTCTCTCTACAGACACTGCCACAGCATTCGCTCCCACTGGCTGCTCCAGCAGGCAGTGGGCCCATAGGGGAAGAATAAGCCTGTATGACTCACTCTTTACCGGCAGTGAGCTCAAAGCCACACTGCCACTCACTCATACACACACACACTCACAAACTCTCTCTCTCTCTCTCACTCACACACACACACACAGAAAGCTTTGGTAGAGTCTTGATCTAATGTTACAAGATACTTGTTTTCTCTGATACTGTTTCAAAAAAAGCCACACAAGAACACAAAGCATGTAATTGCCTTTAAATGGTACTCCACACAATGTTAGCATTTGAGATAGACATTTCATTTTCCATTTTCTTCACACTATTATCTGGAAGCTGCAATAATGATTGTACCAAATTCAAAGCCTGTCTATGCAGAAAGGACACATCAAGGAATTTAAAGCCAATAATTTAGTTGAGGTTGCTGTTGAATACATAAGGTCAACTGGTTAAGACCAGTGCCACTTTCTGCATCTTTCATGGAGAGAACACTGGGAAAGCAGAATTTCCTGAAATAGCATTATCAGGAATGATTTAAAAGTTGCACTGGACAACAAAATGAAGGTGCTTTCTATCTCCAAACAGGACAACTACACATATGCATAGTATGTGAAGGTGTATTTTGGAGTAATTAAGCTGTGATTCAGTTTCGCCTGTAAGATCTCTGGAAGAAGACTGTTAGGGACTAAGTCAGCATGTCAGGGCACACTGCTGTATAGCTCCTCATTTCATAAGTTATACCCATCCTCATCAGTTTTACTCTACCAAAAGAAAAAAGAAAAAAAAATCAAACAGTATTAAAAATGATCAGTTTTTACCAGACAGACTACCCTGGTATCTGGTAGATAAGTGGAACACAGTAGCAGGCAGTTCTGACACTTATCTTGGGACTGCAGTCAAACTACCTTTTTTGGTTCTATAATTAATGCCTCCGTAAATCGCATAAGAGAACTGGTGGCTTTGGCCAAACTGCAAGCTTCCTCTCCCTGTAACCATGACAACCTCAACTGTACTCAATTTCTAACATTGCGGTTCAAATCAGACTGGAAACCGTTGCTTATTATTACATACTGTCATTTTTTAAAAAACTGAAATGGTTAGCGAAGATCTTGAGCCAGCACTATAGAAGAATTGCTTGACTCATATTCAGCGGAAAATATGTGTCTCCAACGCAGGCTCCGAAGCTGTGGAAGTGGGTGGGTGTCCGCCTGGAAAGTTGAGTGCTCCTATTTCAAGCCAAATGCTGAAACTTACTCTGCACCATGTGAAAACTGCCTGCTGTTCTTTATGGCAAAGCATATTACGGTAGTTTAATGATGGATGCTGCCTGCATGATTTTAATGAATGATAATAGTAAGAATAATATTTTATCTTTCACCTTTTAAGTAAAGCCTAAGTTCTGCCTAAAAAGCAAAGAACCCTGCCTTACGCATTCAGCTGTTTGTTGTAAAAGGAGAAAATAAACACCCCTCTCTGAAATCGCTTGTCATTCCGTGTGAAATCCACATGCCCTCCCACCCCCAGTGCTTCTTCAAAGGCAGTATAAATATTCAGCATTCATCTTCATTCAGATTCAAAACTTTGGGAAATTTGGCTCGGGCTTCCACTCATGCTGCATCCATAGAGAGAGAGAGAGAAAAAAAAATCATGTCTAAAAGCAAATAAAAAAATGTTCTTCTCCCTGTTCACACTAGTAGTATGGCTAAAAAAAGCATGATGGGGCTTTTAGTATAATTAATAACAGTAGCCTACTATATTTAGAAGGTGATGTATTTACTGTGAAAAGTATAAACGATTATACTGTCGGGTCATGTAATGCTCATACTTCTAAATTACAGGAAGTGTGTCTCTATCACACAAAGATAAAATATTACAATGTCTTCTATCACACAAAGATAAAATATTACAATGTCTTACAGACCACCTGTGTGGGTATTTAAATTAACCACAAACCAACACCTAAGCAGCCATTATGGACAAAGTGATGAGCCTATAAACCTAGTACAAACGGGTACCAAGGGTGTCTAGAAGTGTTCCAGTGAGTTTAATTCTGCAGGATTATGGCTGTAAAAATAAGGTTACTAAATTACTCATTACTTCTATGTCTCCCATCATTTGACATAGCCTACATTTTACATTTAGCCATTCAGCAAAGACTCTTATACAACTGCCAGAACGTATACTGGAATTATATAGAGTGAAGTCCCATATTGCATTTGGTTTTCTTCATAGCCCGAACATTTTTCTCTGTGTATAAACTGGAGAAGAAATAAGGCAGGAGTATTCAGACGTGTGCAGTGTCTCTATCGCCATCGTGTGGTGATAAGCAGCTCCCTCATTCACCAGCCACGATCTCTGTTCGGTGCTTAGCGCCTCGGGACAAGTGCCACCAATCCATTCAACACGGAGGTCAGTGTGGATGTACTGAAGGCACTGGGGTTCGCTGCACGAAAACGGGGTGGAGTTTTGCAGTTTTGAGTGCACTTCCACAGCAATTCCAGCTGTTATTGACTGACATCAGGTAGACTTTAAGCCCCCACCCCACCCCCACAGTTTTCAAGTTTGCTTCGTTACTGACCAGGAAAATTTCATTTCACTTCATTTTTTAAATCAAAACAATTTTCTACCTACTGACGCGAATTGAATCTTGAACTTGGGTTTCATCAAGGTGTTTTATAAACCTCTACACAGCTCCACATTGCAACTTTTTAGTTGCGTTCGGTTTGTTCGTTGTTTACCTGCAAAATATAGTTTTTGGAAAAGTGGAAAACAATGGATGACAGACACTTGACATGCCACGAGTCTTGCATTACTGGCGTGATGTTTAGCGCCTTCGATTAGTTGCAGCAGGAAAGGAACACCATGTAAAAGCATTGCATGTTAATACAAATGACGGTTCTCTTGGACGGGACTCAACAGGGAGAAACATTTCGGGACACCACAGTTTGAGCTATTTTATCCGACTGAACCTCAATTCATTTGGTTTCACGCTGCATACATCTGGTGTCTCAAAATCACAAACCTACCGAGTTTAGTACCAAACCGTCGAATACAACCTTGGTGAACGAGTCTCGACAGTCTTAAGTTCGTTCCTGTCGCGATTTCACAATCAGCTTTTCACAGAAACCTCCAAACGACCAGTGCTTCTATTCGAAGTCAAACACTCAGGTGAACTAGATGTGTGCATTTCAGTGTAAATTATTACTTTGTTTCATTAATTTAGATAACAATGTGAATTCCCTGAGAGCAGTTTCAGAACGCATCCAAAAATTAGAAAATGCAACTTATTGCCTACTCATATCAGCGGATCTCTGGTTTTATGAAGAGCGAGGGAATAAGTGAATTATAAACCGAATTGGCTGAATATAGGCAATTAATTGTTGTTCAGGAAAGAATAGCAAATACTCTTGACTCTGTTGACACAGCAGGTATTAACCTATAATGAGTTAAGAGACATTCGATAACATACAGCTTTAAGGTAATTTCTCACAACACTCACGACACTGGTCTAACACAATCGTTGGAATATCAGTAGTTGTGATAAACAGCTAAATACCACGCTGTACTTGTTTCCGAAGTTACGGTGCTTGTTTTTACCATGGTCACTGAGCAGCTTGTTTGCATGTTGTTTCTGGTACGTTGGATGTTTGATTGCGTTTTGAATGGAGACACCAGTTTCCCGTTTATAAACACGTGTGTCGTGAGTTATTTTACAAAATGACACCAAAATTGCGCAAAGAATGAAAACGCTTACCTGCAGACAGGAAAATTTAGCTCAATTACTTTTAACATGCCAGAGAAAAGAAAAAAAAAAAGACTTTAACGAGCACCTGGTAGCCACTTTGATTTAATTACCTCTGACTCGTTGGCAACGTCAGCCTTGTGTAATATTATAATTTGCATAACGCTGCACCCCCATTTTATTTGCTCATGCGAAAAATTACTCATTTAGTTTTTGGATGGAACAGGATATGCATACGTCCTACTATGAACAGGTGCTGTTCTTTGAAATTTCGTGTCTTTAAATTTAACTAAATAATGCCCCCTTGTGGAGAAATCTGAGTAGTCCACGTCAATTTGCCTATACCGTATATTTAACAGTAATTGTTTTGTTACACACACCTTGAACGCTGAAATATTGATCGTTAGTATCAGTCCAGATTCATTTAATTTAACTTTAACCGTTTAATTTCATTTAAATGAATTAGTTGAAATATAAATATTCTACGGTGATTTATTTTATTTTTTTCCCTTTACATTCGGTATTCAGTTCTACAAAGTGTGTTTGTGGTTTTAAAAATGCACATTTGAAACTTTTTGTTTCTTTTGAACATACGGTTACCCCTTATAAAAGACACGTATACGTAATGTGCAGTATTGAGTAGTGATTTTTGAAATATAAACAATAGAATATGATCAGTCATCTACCTGGTATATTACATAAGACCACAGTAAGGAAATGGCATTAATACATCAAAACAGCAAGAAATATTTAGGGAAAGGACAACCTGAGAGAGTTTTCACTTGTGTTGTATTACAATCAAACAATCACACAATCACTTCTTTTAATTTTAATTAGTTTGCTTTCTTCGAATGTATCATTTTGCCACATATACTATATACTGACTGACATAATGTTTCTGGTCTGAAAATCCTTTTCAGTTTTTCTGCAATGTCGGTCATACACAGATATGTACAAACACAACCAGCCATAAAGCACAGAGGAATGTTTATTACAGTGTCGTAGAGAGGGCTGTTGTTGGGTTTTGGGTGAAGTCTAAGACTAGGCTGATGCGTTGGCCAAACCGGAGCTTGAGCTCTGAGTAGTGTCCTCATCATGACACTCATGAGGCTCCGCATGCGGGGATTGGGGTGTGAGGTCATTTAAATCTAAATCATCATTTAAGGTGATGTGTCATCAGCAGCATTCTCCAGCTTCCTCTGTTGCAGAGGGATTATCAACAGCTCACGGACAGAGCAGAATGAGCTAATAGCCAAGAAAAGCGATGAAGTCATAGTCACCTGACTTTAATTCCCAGCTGAGCGGTGCTTTCCCCCTCTATAGAGCAGTGCTCCTTAGTGTGTGTGTCTGTGTGTTTAGGGGAGGGGGTGGGTTGTTCATCTGTCCTTGTTCTTCTTTCCCCTACTTCCACTCACACCATTGATCAGTGTAAAAGTCAACACATTGCTGAGCACACAATGGAGGTGTTCATGGGATGTGAAGTTCACAGGGCTGTTTCTTGAGTCCACAGACAGTTGAAACATAATCAATTAATGTTCACATGTCACATCCCATTCTCAAGCTACCTATGAATGATGTGGTGCTTTTCACATTGACCAGGTCTGTGATCAGCCAGTGACTGGGCTATGACATTGTGGTCTAAAAAGTGCCAATCATCCCAAAGATGATCAAAATAATTAATGTGAAACGAATTATAATCTTGTCTTTGAAAGTATTTAGTTCACAACATTGGTTGCATTGTAACCTATACAGCACTGGCAATTTGTACAGTGCATTTCTGAAATTAATGAATGTGAGTCATTTTATTTTTTTTCATTTAATAAAGGATCATATAAAACAATACACATTCAAATACATTTTGTTTCATGAATTTTTAAGTACACCAAAGTGAGGAAAAAAAGCTTTCTTTAAAGAAATCCATTCAATTATTCAGTAATTTGCAATTCTGTTTTTATGAATCAATCACGCAAGAATGAAATCATCCTGGACTGCTATACAAGCTCCATGATGCTGTCAGGTGAGCTCCAGTTATAGGCTGTGTAGTATTACTACAGCAGTGCTGGACTTCATCTTCCATCAGTGCCTTTGTGAAGTGGTGACAGTGGGCTTGTTTCAGTGGCTCATTGATTTCTACCCCAGCAGGGATGACCTCGCCAGGCGAAGTGGCAGAAATCAAACTAGGCCGGAAAAATCACATGGCAGGGACACAGCAGGGGCAATGTAGAAGACACCATGGACTATAACGAAATGCGATTTTTTAAAACCCGGTGAAAATCACTGCTTGGTGAGGAGGGTGTGAAAGTGATGGCGGAAATGCTTACACGCTGTGGGAGAGGGCAGCAGCACAATTGCTGGACATCTGGGCTTCTAAGCAGGAAGGCTTGACAAGGAGCACCTTTTTATGGCAAAAACGCAACCAACAAATTCAAACAACCACTCAGTCCACTCGGCCTACAGTATGTTCCATTGCTTTTTGTTCCATGGAAGCTAAAGATATAGCTACACCTATTAACCCTGCTAGACTGGTGGTCTCAAAAAAAACAGGCTGTTCATGGTATGCTCCCTCATAACTCATAATAATTGGATATGTAATAAATCAGAGAACAAATGTGAATAACAGGAGGAGACAGACCACTTGATAGACAGAGGAGTGCATCTGCCTGCGGGATAGCTGGTCAGAAAAAAAAAAAAACCTAATGTTTGTTCTTCACCCTGTGGACAGATCCGTCACACCAACAGATGGCCGGATAAATGGGGAGCCAGAAAAAAAAGAGGGATAGAGTGGAAAAAAAGATAGGAGCTCATTCATCTGTGTGTTTGGGGCCTTTGCACACAGGCCCCTAAACCCAGCCATGAATGAGAAACGCGATCCATTATCCATACCATCCATTGATTGGCGAGGGGGGCTCCCCTGCAGACACCATTAGTAGAGGGAGGTGACCTTTAGGACCGAGTGACACCGTGACGGAGAACCTGGCCTTGTTCCAGCGTCTGCCCCCACAGCAGTGCCACTCTAAAAGCCCCAGGCTTTGGTTTGCTTTTAGTACCTGCCTCCTGCCCGGCCCACATCCATCCACAGCCGTGCCGTTGTTTTGCTGCTGCTGCTGCTGTTCTTTTGGATGGGGGGAATCTGTCTGGGGGGGCACTGATAAAGTTAATCCCGAGATGCTCTCCGGGTGTCATCGATCCCCCCCGGCACACACTCCCTCTCCCCAGGGGGAGAACCTCCCTAATTAGCGCCTGGGGTACGCGTCTAGACAATGATTATGTCCATCTAAACTGCCCGCTGAAATGACAACATCTCCCACGAACCTTTAGTGTCCTCCCTTGCATGAAACACATCCGCTCCTTTAAAGCCACGGTGCTGCAACAAAGGTGACCTCACAGTGTATCAGCTTTCATACATACATACACACACACACACACACACACACATGCACACACATGCACAAACACCAGCAATGAATTAAGAGGTAATTTTTTTCTGCCTATTAATTTATGCATTTGTGGCTAGGGCCTGCGTGAAAATAAATGAATAAAATGTCACACACAGCTGTATGTCGAATGTAAGAATTATTACGATTGTGATTTGATTTTTTAAGTATACATATGTACAGAAAACGCGCTGTCACTGGTCACATGCTCATATTTACCTTCTGAAAAGAGGCGTGATAACATTAATAAAACAACAATGCTGATTCAACTGTAGCCTCTTTTAAAGACTTCAGTCATTTTGTTTAGTCTGGGCACCGGGCTGGGCGGCTGCCGCCCTTATTCACAGCCAAATGTGAGTGTTCCCCCACATAAAAAATAACGAGGTCATCATTCAGTGTAACATAGCGCTATACGATGACAAAACAAAACAAGGGCGTGTTGTTGTTTTTGTAACCCAATTATGAAAGGCGCTTCGAGCATGAAAAAGACATACAGCACAAGTGATTATGTGAACTCAATCGGTGCTGTTCAACGCAAGATAATCCGATTAAACCACATCCAAAACCCTTCCAAACGGGGCTGTCAGAGACGGACAACTGGTGGCTCATATCTCCTTACAGATAAATAAATCGTCGCTTTATTTTGCCACCCTGTGAACAAGTGATGGTCTTAAAATCCCAGATAATTACAAATATTCGCCCAGCAGCCAGTGTGTGGGTCGGCTTTCATTCAGTGGGAGACGAGCGCATGCTAGAAGAGCCGCAGTCCTCGAGGACATAGCCCATTGCGGATCCAATGAACCGTTTCCTCTATAGCAAAAATAAAGTGCGTTCTCGGTTCTAAATTTACAGCTAGCCCCAACACTGCCTCCAGACGCGCCAATTATGCGTGTATGCGCCGCGCATGTGTACAGTCAGACATCTACTGTAAATCACGAGTCTGCAAGCATGACATTGTATTTTAATGTTTGACTTGTTTTGTTTTTATCAATGAACAACGCCGTTGGCATAAGAATTGAAGATACAGACAAGCAAAGATATTTTACAGTATTAGCCTACTTGATAACTAGAATAGTAATTGTGCTGGTACTGCCAGCAAAAACAACCACAGTCTTGATTATAAGTATTGATATCTGTTACGTTGTTTAAAACTGTTTTCGCAATGTTTTATGTGGCATGCGCTTTTATTAGAGCGTAGTTCATATAATATGAGTTTATGTATTTCTATGGCATGGTAATATTATCAACAGTATGTCTTCTCGGGGTTCTGTTTTCATACATGCCACGAGGTGTGCCTCCTCGCGAGCACACCGTGGCGGCAGCTAGTAGTACCGCTAAGCGAGCAGTAGTTCTTTGTTCCACTCCTGAGCAGAAGCGGTGCAAGTGCTGACGCTCTTGTTACGGGAGATGGAATGAACGTGTTAAAAAAAATAAGTGGGGGCTGCTGCACTGGCACCCCACAGACAGCTCCCCTCCTCTTGTTTCTTCATCACATGCATTCCCACTCTTTGCACATCACCACCTCCCCTCGAAACACAGCACCTCAAATAGTGACCTGAAACCTCGTGAATATAGTAATAAAGGTGGGAGAGGGGTGGGACGGATTTCGATTAGATGTTTCCGCTGCTCTCGTTCCTAGAATCGAACCAAAGTAACTGGAAACAATACAGGATCATTCCTACCCTTGCAATTCCACGAGACAAAAACAAATTGCTCTCAAGCACTCGCCCACCACCTTCCTACCACAGACAGTTAGGTCCTTTAGGTGGTAATTGTCCATTAATATGTCGTAAAACCATCTCTTCTTGCATGTATCCCTATACACGCCCCTCGGCTACATGCGGATATGAAAATTACTATTTTTCCTTACTTTTCAAAAAATCACTACTCTTGGCTTAGTTTCAAAGGCTTCTCTTTGTTTAGATATATGGAGAGTGATGCACGTCTGTCTTTGTGTGATTGTAAAGATACCACTTATTTACCATCGGAACGTTGTTTACATAGACAAAGCAAGAGCATTAGGTGTTTTTTTTTTTTTTTAACAAGGCAGCTAAGCGAATATGGGTTTACCATTGCCAGAGGATCTGAGAGCACGAGATAGCAGAGGAGAATGGGGCGGCTCAGTATGTCTGCAGGGGGGGCCGGTGTAAACCAGACGGGGTGGAGCGAGAGATAGCCGAGCCCCTCTCTGTGCAGACGGTCCTTGTCTTGAGAGCCAACAGAGACAGAAAAAAGCAAGCGGGGGCTGGTTCGTGGGTGTGACTACTGGAAAAGGGGGGCTGGAATAGGGAGGAGGCGTGGAGGCGGCGCACGGGTGCAGTTTCTCGAGTCTCTTTCCCCTGTCTTTGTTTCATACTCTTTTGTTAGCCATGCCGAGCCTGCTGGTTCTAGCAGGGATCATGGAAAAGAATGGGGGCTACGGCGGAGAGCTGGCCGTCTCCGGATTCGGAAGCGAGGGGCTGCATGTGCCGCCCGACGAGGAGGAAGAAGAATCCCGGGCTCTGAGGGTCGCGCTGGGTCAGTTGTCGCTACTGGGTCTCGGGGAACCTGAGGACGGCGGTGGCGGGGCTCCTGCAACTGGATCCCAAGACCGGAGTAACAACATCAATAACCATCACAACACCATCGGAGGAGGAAGCGCCGGGGATACAGGGCTTTTGCCAGGAAAAAGCAAGTTATCCGTCCTGTATGACGGTCCCCCATCTGACACGAAAGGACGAGGCTCGAATATAACCGAATGCGTCCCCGTGCCCAGTTCTGAACATGTGGCCGAAATAGTAGGGAGACAAGGTAAAGACAAAAGAAAAAATGTTTGGATTATAACAAATGTGATGTATGCTATGTTGTATCGCATAGCGATACTTGTAGCCGAGAAGACTGAATAACTTATCCAGTAGTGCTGGAAAAGGGGTGGTGTTTTTTGTTGTTGTATTTGGCCGCTGTGCCTCACCATGCTGTTGTATATGACATAACCACGCTTCCCCAGTTTGCCTACTCAACGAGCGCACGGATGTTTCACATGTGTCATACCACTTATTTAAAATTAAACGAGAAACGACACAAATGAACTGTCTTCTTATTCTGCCGTAACACTGTTTTAGAAGCAAGACGTGTCGAAACGTTGCATTGTAACGGACACTTCTGGCATGGTGGCATTTGCTGCCTTTGTGGTATGAGCGCACAAGACTGTTCCAAAATCACTCAAAGTAGAGACTCCTTGCCGAACAGCCAAAAGCGTGTGAACGTTAACTTCATTAAAAGTCCACGTATTTACAGTTTTCTATGCAAGTTTAAGCTAGTTTGGTTCCAACCCAATGATTTCCAAAGAGGATTTTCCTCTCCTTGTCCCGTTTAGATTCAGTTCATTGTTTACAATGTGTCGCCCAGCGTCGACCAGCCTCGACTCGATTTATGCATGTCACTTTGCCCTGGTGGCGTTTCCACTCGCTTGTCAAATCAAAGGCGTTCGCTAAAATTGATTCACAGTTTACTGAGTGCTTAGCCATAAATCAATCTGATTTTAGTTTCAAAACCAGCAAGTCGTGTTACCTCTTAGATTAACATCAGCTGTCAAAGCAACAACATGTCAGTAGAGCACTCAAGAGTACCCAGTTTGTAATGTCTTAGATGAAAGCTGTTCAAATGGCTAATGCTACTGCACTGTTTGTAGAGTGGTGGCCAGGCACAAAAGGCTAACTCGACTGGCCTCTCCCAGAGAGCCACCCTGGCCACTTTCTTTGAAGGGGAGTAGAAACGCATTGAGGATGGGCTGGAAGTCTTTGCAGTGATTTGGGCCAGTGCGTCACCTTCATTTCAGAGTCCGGTGACCCCGGGAGCAACTGTGAACAAAAGTGTCCTTTCTCCACTGGCTTCGTATTGTGTGGGCTGCCATTGTCGAGAGGGTCTGCATTGCTGTGGCCTTAAAGGGTTAGGGGTAGCAGAAGTGGAGAGGAAAGGGGGCGGGGGGGATGGGGGGTGCTGAACCTTTGAGGGGAGTCACGCCCAGTCACCCCCCTACACCCCGTTCCTCTGAGCGGCCCAGTGACTGTCTGATTAGAGTTGCTGAAATGGGGGGGAATGTGACGGTTTCTTTGCAGAGCAATGGATTTACTTAAGCAAAAATGGAAAGGAATAACAGGTCCTACAGTCTCCTACATAGCCTACATACATTTTTAAGGATGTTGTGATTCACATGACTTGTACCAATAAGTGGTCCCATCTCCACATTCATTCTTTATATTCTTTAGGCTTCTTTGAACTGTAAATTTAAAATAAAAACATGCAACCATTGCATTATTTTTCTTTCACCCAAAACTTCGACCATTGTCTGTGGTCCACCCATTCAAGTCATATGTATCATACCATGTTTGTGTTGTTTTAATAGTGTCGTGCCTCTGGGGATTGTGATCTTGTCAGATTAGGAGTGGTGTTGGGACTACACACTGACCAGTCTGCTCAGTGAAGGAGGAAATCAGGTCTAGGTCATATAAGCCAGGGCATCAATACCAAGGCAGGAAGGGCAGGTTGGGCAGTTCTGATTCTGGGTGTTAGTTGCTTTAACTAACCAAAATCTGTCTTTACAGTCAAAATGCTAGGTGGTATAGAATGGGTGGTATAGAATGGGCCCACGACCCGTGGCAGGTTCCAGCCCCCAATGATCACATAATAATTTGCCTTAGAGGTGGCAATTGTGTGTCTTGTGGAGGTGAAATAGAGCAGTTGTTGAAATGCTATTGTGCTAAGGGGAATGTTTTTCAGGGACTATGCCTGATGCAGTTGGTTGCACTGATGTCAGTCATTCAGCATTTGTAGCGGTTTTAATGTAGTCAGTGTTAATGTGTTTGTTTCTATGAAATATTAAGAGCTGAGTCACCTTGTCATCATCAACAAACATCAACAAACAACAGGGCTTCCTGTTTTACAGTAGGTCAAAATACAGTGCCACCAACACTACAACCATTTCCACCTTCGTATTAAATGCTACTATAGAAATAATGTTGAATGAAATATTATTTGTTTTCTATACGAAGATAGTATGTGTGCTGTGTCATTGATGTGCTAATGGATGAGATTGAATATTTGGTCTTTTGAATATTTAACAACATTTATTTTGAATGCAAAAAAAATGTTTCTGTCTATTCATTATCCATGTGCGAGTGCATGGGGTAACAGTAAAATGACAGATTTTTTTTAAAAAAATTTTATTCTGTTGAGAAAAGGTGTTTTGAGGAAGACCTTTCCAAAAAGTCTGGCACTTATTTTCTGATTTTTCATGAAAAAACATTTTCAAAACACAAAATAGAAAATATTTTTTCAATCTGTTGTTTTTTATTATTTTTGGCGCACATCCCTGTGTTTCTCTTTAGCTATCATTTTAGCCGTCTTAAGTGTGAGTGAATGGGGGCCTTTATTATTTGAAGGTTCACACATAGTGTCTGTAGATGTCTGAATGCCAGATTATTTAGAAAGACTGAAAATATATACATTTGGTGGGCAGTGGTCTCTTGTGTTTTTGAAATGATACTTCAGGACAGCCACATTCCTATGAACACAGGAAAAAGATTTTCATAGCTCTCAGTAAAAATAAATAAAAACAAAATAAATATATATTATTTACAGCAACACTTAGTAGATGAAAAATTAGTAAAGGTGGAAATTGTTCTCAGATGGACTGTTTGCTGACACTCAGGTGATAAGTAACAGTGTTTAAGCGCTATGCTAGCAGCGCTGGTGTGGCTTTTGTAAGCAGCCCACGTTCTAGCGGTAAGCGGAGCCTCTCCCCACCGCCATGGGAAGTGACACCGCCCTGATCTAAGCAGCCGACTGGTCATCCTGTGTGCCTGTTGTCATCCCCGGGGTGATGGCACATCAGGATCCACCAGGGTGACGAGTGGTGATATGATGTCATGTGATTTGGCCTTTGGGGCAGAGAAAGAAGGAGAGAGAGTTGTGCTGACATTAGGAGGGGCTCCACTTAGAAAAAGCACAGCGCTGTTTAGACAATACAAGTAGATACAACAGAGGATTAACAAGGTCCATCAATTGCAATTTAATTTAAAAAGTACAAAAAATTCTGTGCCTGGTATCAGCAAACATCATTATTTTTTCTTTACTTTTACTTTGCAGTATTCCAGCATGTAGCTGCAGTATTACAACATGAGCTAAGTAGCTTTTTGTTGTTAAAATGTATACAAATGTTTGATTTCCCTTTGTTTTGGTACTTACTTAAATCATGAATGCCTCTGTTTTTATTAATTAATTTGTGTATTTTTACAGTATTTCATTACTTTGTTGCAGATATAATTTAAGCCATGAAAAATACCCTCTATTGAAATATTCCTTTTTTAAAGAACCCTATTTCCATTCAAATTGAAAGGACTGTTGCTTGTTTTAAGCCAAAATATTCATATCACTAAATCAAAAAAATTTAGAATTGTCAAGAAATTATCCTTGTAGATCCATGACAAACAGTGGGAGTGTTCCTGTATACATTTTTAACGGGAAGGGGTGTGGATACTACGAAATAATGCAGATATGCATATTATTTAATATGTCCTTAATTACTGGCAAGTCAGACATGGAGTACTATTTAAGTAAACAAAGAGTGTGTAGGTTTATTTCTGGATCAGATAAGGGTATTGAATATCAAGGTTTTAGCTTGCAGCAGTGTTACTGTATAACAGCTTTCATATTGACAGTGAACCATGCGTCTCTCAGAAGCTAATTACTAAATTTTGTACCTTCAAATAATCAAGGCCTAGCTGCTCCTCCGCAGTACAAATTCCAACCCCAGGCCATTTCCATTGAAGATGCAGCCTGGCTTTCCTAAAATCAACCGCTGGAAAGGTCTCTAAGTTTGGCACTGAGCCATCGCAGGCTTGCACACAGTAAATCTGAGAGTGAATCTGCCTTTAATGATTATCACAAACACTACATGGCCTAAAATATTGTCTTTAGTGGTAGAATTTTTAGAAACGACTTTTTTTTCTCTGAAGGAAAAATTTCAGTAGTTAATATATAAGTAAAACAGCCCAAATGGTGGTGCTGAAATATCCAACAAAGCGGTAATCACAGTAAATTATATGCTGTGAGTAAAACAGGAAATTGAAACAGTGATGAGATTTAATTCATTGGCTAAAAAACTTTCTCATTGTGACTTGCAGACAGTTGTGCTAAAGTACTGTCTAGATGCGTTTAAGCTGACACTGCATGTTTTCTTTACTGTGAATCGCAGTCCTAATCAGGTGGCGATTCCGGCGTTTTTGGAATGCCATCCACAGGTCTTTGCATATCGTCAGACAGGGGCTTCACAAATGACCCCCCCTTTCCCCTCTCTGTCTCCCCTCCCTGCTACAGGGTGCAAGATCAAAGCCCTGCGCGCCAAGACCAACACGTACATTAAGACCCCGGTGCGGGGCGAGGAGCCGGTCTTCCTCATCACAGGGCGCAAGGAGGACGTGGCCCTGGCGCGGCGCGAGATCATCTCCGCGGCCGAGCACTTCTCCATGCTGCGGGCCTCCCGCAACAAGCTGGGTGCCTCCTTCAACGGCTCGCCCCCGACCCCGCTGCCCGGGCAGACCACCATCCAGGTGCGCGTGCCGTACCGCGTGGTGGGGCTGGTGGTGGGGCCCAAGGGCTCCACCATCAAGCGCATCCAGCAGCAGACCTGCACCTACATCGTCACGCCGAGCCGCGACCGTGACCCCGTCTTCGAGATCACCGGCTCGCCCGGGAACGCCGAGCGCGCCCGCGAGGAGATCGAGTCGCACATCGCCTTCCGCACCGGCGGTCTGCACGACCTCAACAACGAGAACGACTGCCTGGGTACAGAGGGCGGCAACGGCGGGCTGGAGGGCCGGCTGCCGCAGGTGTGGGGGGGCGAGCCGGGCGGTCAGCGCAAGCCCCTCGCCAGCAGCTACCGCCAGAACTTCTCAGACGCCCTGGTAAGCGGAGGAGGGGGAGGGGGAGGCGGAGTGGGGGTCTACAGCAAGAGTGACTTCCCCACAGCTGGCCAGAAAGCGTGCCCCTACATTGGCTCAGAAGGGACCCCCTGCTGGGGAGACCCCGACTACCCCAAACAGGCGGCCTACTACGCCCAGCAGCGCTCCAAGAGCTTCGGTGGTCTGCCGCTGTCCTTAACCAGACTCTCCCCGGGGCTTCCCGAACCCTGCCCCACTGCCACGCCTGGCGTGCCGCCCCATGCCCAGGCCCGGCGGGCCCACAGTGAGCCCATCTCCGCCAGCATGGGCTTCCCCGGGCGACTGCCTGTGCCTGACTCGCCCCCCGCCGCCACCCGGGACTGCATGAGCTGCTTCGAGAGCAAGGTCACGGCCGCCCTGGTGCCCTGCGGTCACAACCTCTTCTGCATGGAGTGCGCCATCCGAATCTGTGAGCTCAGCCAGCCCGAGTGCCCCGTCTGCCACACCCTCGTCACGCAGGCCATCCGAATATTCTCCTAAACCCTCTCCCCGTCGCTCTGCTCTCAGCATTCTTTTCAGCATGCTTTCTTTTTTTACAATTATGGTTTCCCCCCCTTGGAAAAATGTTACAGACGAGCAGATATTTTAGGCACTAATCATTTTCCTAAAAAAATGTGAAAAATATTTTTTAAATTTCATTTTTATATATATTTTACAAAAGTTTTAAAAAGGTATCCTCTACCTTTCATCATTTTTTTTTACTGTAGTTTCGATTATCAGATACAGACTAGGAACTATAAGAAAAGAAATGTGAACATTATGTTTAATTACGATTTTATTTATCATGATATGATAATTGGGTGGGGGGGGGGATCTGGTTTCATGAGCTTTATTGTCCTTGCAGAGGCTGGTCTGCACCCTTCAAAAACAACTTCTGACTGATTAGACTAAAAGAAAGAATAGATGATTAAGTTTCACAGCTGATTTACATCTTGGAAAAAATGTTGAGAGGTAATGTTAATATGATTAGTCGCTGAGACTTTGTAAGAGTCCAGTGAGCATTGAAGCGATTTGTCCAGCTTGTGTGATGAAGTGACCTGCTTTCCCCATCTGATTCCAGAAAGCCCACTTCCAGGGCCCATTTTATAGGGAGATGGGCTGTCGGTGCACAATTAAATAAATGGCCTCATAAGAGCCAAACATTGGACCATGTTAAATGTTAAGTGAAACGTGAGAACCATAGACCAATAGCCTCAGTAAGTTTTCTGGAATCAGAAAAAGGGGAAAAAACGTCAGCCACTTCTTTGCCTTAAGGGATTCCATTTTCCTCCTACCCGTCTGACCGGAGCGACCCTCTCCAGCCGTGCTATCATAGGGGAGGGCGGCCGGTTAAGGAGGCTGTCAGAGTAGCGTCAGAAAGCAGCGCTGAGCTTTCTTTAAACTCTTTTTTTTCCTCTTTGTTTTGGGAGTAGCCTTTACCCCCTCACAGACCGCGATGCAGTAGACATGAAGCGCACTGAGACCACACCGCCCCACGGTCCGTCGCTGTGTGTGGACAGCGGTAGACTCGCTCCGGCTCCCCAGCGGGGTTTGGCCGCTCTGAGTAACTGATAATTAGTCAAAGCGACGCGGCCCAGGTGCAGGCTGTGGGGGGACCTGGTGTCGCCGCACAGATTGGGAAGGGGGTCCCGCCTGCTGGCGGTAATGTGTTCAGCTGTGCAGCCAGGGCCGTTAACGCCCTCCCCTCCTGCCGCACAGAAGGCAGGTCGGGGTGCGGGGTGGGGGGGGCTGGGGGGTGTGTACAGACCCCTCCCTCTGCTGCAGCTCAGAGCTGTTCCCCATAGGAGGCAGGGCGTCCTTTGTCCTGCAATGTAGAGAGGCTTCAAGCACAGCATGGCTTTAAAAAAAAGCGCCCAGATCGACTGGGGCCTGACTTTCAATGCTGCCAGAAATCTATTTGCAGATATTGTTATAACATGCACCAAATAAAATCAATAATATGTAAGATATCGCTTTTTTAAAGAATAGGGTTTTGCCTCTATGAAATTCCACTTATCCAGTTATTGGCATACCTGTGTACAGTGTTACCTAAAATGAGCCAAATCTGGATTTTATTGGTATAATTGACCAAGTAAATCTTAAAAATAACATAAAAGAAGTCAAGACAAATTCCAGTAACCTAGGTAATGATAGGTAACAAGGATTTAAGGATTTTGCCTGAATTTGGTGGCAGGCTGTTTGTGTGGGTGTGTGTGTGTGTGTATGTGTGTGAGCGAGAGAGACAGTGCAGATTGAAGTTTCTATTCGGCCCCAGTGCATAACCCAACCTGATGCAGCAGTCCTCTCAAGATGGCTGCTCCAATGTATAGAGTCACAGCCAATAGGAGGGCAGCTCCGGGGCAGAATCAGAAGATTGTAATTGACAGGGAATCCTAGGCTTTTGTGGAATTGAATTACACACCCTCTCCTTGCCTCACTCCCAGCCAGGGGATGAAAGAAGGGGGGGAGTGTACCAAAGCTTTTGGGGGGTTAAAAAGGGGGCGTGGTTTCAGTTTCTCCCCAGAAAAGGCTACTCTCAAAAAAAAAGAGTAAAAAAAAGGGGGATTTTTTTTGTTTTGCTTTGTTAAGAGTGGTCATACAGTTCCTTTGGAGCATATGGGAGCTCCTGTCGTGTACAAGCGTGCGATTTACAGCGCACGAACTACAGCAGAACAGTTGTGATTTCAGTGGGAGGAGAGTGAGGCGAGAGGGATGTGGCAGTGTCCATGAGATCATCAGGCATCTGCAATGTGGCTTAGCACTTCAGAGAATCAGAATCACGTAATCAGCGGCGGTCTCGGTTCTGTGCTACGTATGACTAACCACTTTTTCCATGGTCTTGTCTGTTACACAAACCCATGAGCTTTGATTATAGGTGACAAATGTATAGAAAAGGTTATGGATGAATTTCTGCCCCCTACAGCCAGCCATGGGTATTTACATATTGAATTAGATTATCCAGTGAGATTAATTCTAGATCAACGCTAGAATTCTAAAAAGGGATTAATTATCAGAGTTGTGGAAATAAGTATGCAGAGACAGGTGAATGGTGGCTGATATCTGAGCCAGCCATTTGGACTTTTTCAATACTTTTATCAAAATTGTATCATTAAGCACCTTAACAATTTGAAAAGAACATTTCAAATATAAAAGTCAAACCAACCAGTGATGGCAAAAAAAAGAATCCACATGGAATGTGCTGCTTGTTGCAACACTGTGGTTGATGTTTGTCACTTAGGTGTTTTATTTGCACTGGATGAAAATGGAATTTGGTTAAATGAGGGCATACTATGTGCTGTCCTGGTCCCCAGCAGACACCACAGGGAACCTTAATATAGGTTATGTGGTTTTATGCAGATGCTTTAGTGCATGCACATATATCTTAATGGCATGTATGCTCTAAAGTATTTGCAGTATTTCAAATTACTACCACCAGATACCACCAGAGATATTTTTATTTGTGTATTTGGTGCAGTTTTATTTTTTGGTGAATCAGCATATCCTTTCGACACTTTCAGATTTTTTTTTTGACTCTTAAAAAAAAACCTTATTCTGAATGTATTCCCGGTGGCCCGCTCCTTTACGATACATGAAGCGAATATATTGAAAACTTCCAAAATGCATCACAATCACTTCCACTTACTTAAGCACTGCTGGCTATTGGGAAAGCCAAAACACAACAACCTTGCTAGTCCATTTTAAGAGAAGTTTCAAATTCAATGTAACTGATTGGAGCAACCCTATTGATATGGCAAGGTGTAAATTGCAGAAAACCTGTTAATACTATACTTGCATTATTAATACCATAGACTTGCATTGAGAAATCACAGTATTCATTCAAACTACTAAAATTCCAGCCTTCAAATCATTGACATCTTTCCATGTTAAGTAAAATTATACCAATCCAAGTTCACAAAGTCAAGTGTAAAAACATTTTCTTTTTAACCACAAACAAAAAATAAAATGAAACGGGTCAGAATTTCTGCATGTATATTATATTAAAGAAGCAATAAGTCAAGATTCAAAGCAAGACAGTAAAAACAAGTAGATTCCACAAACACTTAACATGTAATACAGTTTACTCATGTCTTAATCCTAGAGCACAAGTACCACAATCCCTGAAGGCTGAGTGTGATTTTTTAAGTTGATCGCAATTTTGCTTGCAGCTGAGCTAAAAGAGAAGGAGTAGCTGTAGATAACAAACATTGGGGACCATTCAGGACCTCACAAATATTTGAAGTTGCAGTTGTCTGTCAACAGCACTTAAAATAGCTTGCACATACTTTGAAACCTGGAAAATAACAGAAGACAAAAAACAAAAAAATCAACAAAAAACAAAACAAATAAAAAAAATGTAGAGATGGCTGTTCATTTTAGTTGCCTAACCACTACCTTCAGTATTTGCAATACCAAGGCATCTATTCAATCTATGCACAATGTGCTTTGTCTTTACATTTGAGTGACAAATTTAAGTAAGTCACGTTTTTTTTTCTTACACGATACTATGACTTAGGCAGTCGCTGATACTAATGAAACAGAGTATAACAGAAGTGAACAAAGTTAGATTTTGCTTTATGTTTCTCTGATCTATTAGCAAAGTGCATTGTTGTTAGATTGGATAGAGGCCAATGCCTGGTCTTTATAGTCACTTTTCCTCCGCTTTAGACTGCTTGTTGTTTCAAATGAGATGCACTAATTGCTTAGAGTCCTAGATGTACGCAAGCATTTGATGGTTATTAAAGAAAGTCATCAGTAGAATGTTGCAGGCACTTACATTTGTAAACTATATTTATCTGTTTGCTTTTGCATAATTTGACATTTTGAAGTACTGTTTTTTTTTTTGGAGTTTGAACCTCACTGATTAGGAGAGAATACAGAGAAGGGACATGTTCTGTTTGAAAAGGGCGTTAGAATGGAGCAAGAGCAGCATAGTTGGCACTGTTCACACAACCAAAAAGATTTCATTTGCCAGGTATTGTTTCAAGATGATTTATTTGCCGTGTTTGGTGGCTTCAGCATCATTTTTGTGTTTTCAGACACATTCCTTTGCATCCTTAGGGGTCAGTTTGTTTCAAGATTGTTTAGAGGGCTGTACTCTCACTCGGTCTCTATACCTTTAAAACAGTGAGAAACTCGACACTGCAAGACTAAGCCAGACAGCAATAAGACCATCTTTTAAGTTAAAATCTTTAGCAGTTTTGAAAGCATTTCCGGAAAGTCCCCATCAAACCCATAGTTTGGTCCATGCTGCAGAAAGGCAATCACATTTTGAAATGAAATAACAGGTATGTGTCAAACCTGTAGAGATGAGACAGTGCACCTCTCTGTAAAAACGTGGATTTGTGTGCATTTTTTTATTATGATTTATTATTATTATTTTGCACTGATTAATCAAACAATGTAAAACCCGTCCATTTATTGAAGACTGTTCCCTTATGGCTGCAGCCAGTGGGTATGGATGCCTTTAAACATAGTATTGAGCCAAACGTACCACTTTGGGAAAGTAGCATTTATTAAACATTTATTACATGATATTATTCCTATATATGAAGAATATCTGAGTATCCAAATCTTAATATATATGATATAGTTATCGTAAGTACTAATATATGCGATAACATATTATTATGAGAACAGTTTCAGTGTTTTAAATATTTTTAAGATATATATTTTGTCGCTGATGTATGTTTTATTATTTTTACCATTAATGTTACTATGTTACATATAATGTTCTCCTTATTCTTGGTTGCAAAAAAAGAAAATAATGTGAACAAATAAAGGTAGCCAAAGAGTACAAGAGCAAAAATCAGATGAGATTTAAAATATATATATAATTTATTTTTAAGTCTAAGCTTAATATTCCTGCAAATAACCCTTGCCTAAAGTTCAAGACAAGAATTCTCATAACAGACGAGGTTCATTGCTTTGCCTATACCATTTTTTAAAGCTACGTGTTGTTATTTTTCTGCTCTAAAAAACTCCATTGTTTTGAAAAGATTTACAATTTGTCTGTGATAGGCCAAAGCTTTTTTATTTTCCTGGGTCTCATTTGCATGGTACATTTTTGTTAAGTGTTACTTGTAAAGGGACATCATTTGGTATTTTTCTGTCTAGTTTCCTACAATTCAACGCAATTCTTTCAAAACACATCACACTTTATACCGTACATACATATCCTATCTCAGACCACAGGAACGTCTCCAAAAGATCAACCGTAGATTAACTAATATCATGTGAGTCTATTGTTTAGGTTTATTTTGATTTACATGTCAGGTTTTTTTTTTTAAATGAGTAAAATCTGTTTATTGGTCAACGTTGCACTACTGACATGGCACAGTTTTGGCATACTAGGTTGAAACAAAGGGAAGGTAATTCCTGTAGAACTGTCACTTAAGGGCTAGCCTATTCTGACTTAACATTTATTTTAAATGATACAAATATTAACCAATTTATTCTATGAAAACTCTGAGTCAAGAGTCAGATAAAGGGGGAAGAGTATCATCATTCAGAAAAGCCTGAAAGTGCTTAGTGTGGATTTGCACGAACCTACAGGTATTCAGCAGCACCCAGTTTTATAGAACAAAGATGGGGGTGTTTGGTTTCCATCCGCTGCAGGACCATTGATCCCATTCTCATGGTTGATATAACAATCATAATGATCTTCTGTTCCTCCTATGAAAGATTTCATTATTGCTCTATTTCCCCATACGCAGTGTTAGAACCACCTATACAATAGAATCAAGAGCTACAGTACACTGTTCATGTTACCAAACCAGATGTGATTAGGATGTACAATGCACAATAACCACGATTAAAATGTGATTGTAGAATGATGGAAAATATTGACTTATGTAATGTATTTGAGGACAAAAAAGCAGTCATTCAGATCAGGCTCAGCTCTTGTACAAGACATGCAAGTTTTGCATTTGAATGTAAAAAAAATGTCCAGTAAACTAATGTGCTCCATTCTATAAATCATTCATCAAAGAATATTTTCTTTCATGGCAGTAGTTTGTGAAAATGTTTCGCCACAGGATAAGTTTGGCTCTGGCCACCTTAATCATTTCTAGAAAGTAAAAGGTAAAAACAATTTTACAGTTTCGTACATTCTATTTTGCTAACATAAGTTATTACTATATGTCATATGAAGAAAAAGTTATCTGGATATTTATAAAAACTTAAAAAGAAACAAAAAATGTCTTAAGAGGTTGCTCGTACATTTTTAATAAAAAGTGATAATATATTTCTAACACAGGAAGCTGGTTTTTAGTAAAAAAAAATAAAAATAAAAAAGTTTTATTTATGAAGGTTAAATAAAGCATTCAGACTATTTATATTTCACTGTTACAATAATAAGGGGTTATGTATGTTCTACATTGTTATGTATTTTAATCTTAAACAATATAATCTTTCAAAGGCAGTCCAGTGCATTTTTAGGGAATTAGGAAGAATGAATACTCTAAGATTTCAAGGTTTTTTTGTTTCACTGAGTTTGCCATTTGGCCTTTGTGTGATAACAGCACACATCTTATTTGTGGAGGGTGTTTATGACTCCCTTTGCCCAAGTGACATAATAATTTGGCAGAGTTAATCCTGAATAACATTCTCAAAAATGTTGAGCAATCTCACTGGTCCCAGAAAAATGCTGTAGAAAGAAATCTTGAATGTTCAATCCCTTTAAGAGTTCTTCTCAGTGAACCAAAAACACATTATTTTTATCTTTGTCATAAAGGATATTGCTATTGTAGCCTTTAATGAAAAGAGTGAAGATTATAGATATTAATAATTTTCTCCCCACCCATTCTTTCCATTCTTCAGAGAAATCTTGTTTAATGCTCCTCTCTGCTCTACAGTAATCACAGTTTCTGCTGTGACATCAAAACCAAGATGCATGTTAAAAGTGTGCGCTGGAGGCATGTCACTCATGATCATACGGGGACTACACACACATCCATGCACACAAACACACATCAGCTACATGGTGAATTAAAGATGCGTCGAAGAAGTCAAAAAAATGTAAACCTCCAGATATATTATATGAAGCCTTAATCCACCCTGTTGCATGTGTTCAGGACTCATTTAAAAGAGTCAGTCCAGCTACATTTTGTTTAAGGCTTTGGGTATGGGCCTGTTACTTTTCTCTTTGATTGACCTGACCATGTTACGAGTCTAGACCAGTAAGAGAAGAATGAATTGCATGCTAGAGAAAAGCAAGAAGCCCTAGCAGCATATGTCTGGTAGAGAAACACAAGCACAAACACACATACATACTGACATACATACATATCCACATGAGTTTCTTGTAGCGTCAACTAGACAGGAGAGCACCATGCCATCCTGTAGTCTTGCACCCAGGTGCTGCTGGGCTGTTCTCTTTTGTAGATTTCCATAGTGAGTGCATATGTAGAATCTCCAGAGGTTGATTTAGAAAATGTCTTGAATGGCAGTGGGTAAGAGGGCTGTTTCAGTCCCCATGCGACAGTGTCATCGTGGACTAATTTGGGTGACAGGAGAAAAAAAAAAATCAGTAAAAAATGTCCACGCAATGAAACAGTGAAATCAGAGTACAGCTCACTGGTTGTGCTGTACATACATTGTCTGGGCTGTCTCAGTTAAGGGTGAATGTATGCTGGCTGAATGCCTTCCAAAACCAATTGTAACACCTCATTCCCTTGACTCCATGCTGGGAGTTAATACATCCCCGGTTTTATCAGTGCAAAGGACAACACATGGCTGCATTTCTCCTTCCAGAAAAGGTGCTGAAAGTTTGCATTCTGACAAACATGACATTAGCTGTGTTTCCATTACTCTAACTGAACTTGAAGGTGTGCAAATGTGCGTGCATTTAGCTCGTTGCCTCTGACTCTTTCTCAGTGAGCAGAAGTCCATGCAAACTAAACCAGTTTCCACTGAACCTCTTGCACTGATGGTCCATGTCAGCTCTCAAGCGTCAACATCCGGTTCCTCTCGTGAAAACACTGGTAATTTTTTGGGACTGAAACCATCCTCCAAGGCCTAACTGCTTCAACTTCTTCACAAGTGGAGGTAGGGTCATTTCAGTTGTAGTGTCAATGGTAGCTGTTCCGACACTTCCCGCTCTGTGGAAGCGTTGCATACAAATCTCATAGTGGTGTCATTGCTTTTTCGTCCGGTCAGCAGTCCCAGTTCCCATCTTCTCCATAAAGAGAGTGGAAAGGGTCCACCGTAACCATCCCGTCCTTCTGTCTTGTTACAGTGTTGCCTTGTCCACATGAGGTATGCAACATTGCTGATTTTCTAGATCCTCACATATGTACTAGTTTATATATTCTTTGTTTTATACATCTTATCGTGTTAATTAGTTTTTTGGTATTATGTTTTTTTTTCCAAAATGGTTTCAAAATGTATTGTAAATGTTTCTAATAAAAAAAGGAAAATATAAAATGTTCCAAGGGTTTAATATGTTGTCAGTGCTTTGGGGGACTTCAGAGTTCTAAAGAGACCAGAAGACAACTCCACCAATGACAAACTAAATCCCATCACCAAAGAGAGGTCACCCCACGGAACTTTTACTGACATCCTTAAACTGCTTACTATTCCATACCGCCTTACATACACACACACACACACACACACACACCTATAATCCTTTACAAAGCTGGATTTTCAAAGGAACAGTTGAGGTTAAGTATTGTGCTCAAGGGTACAACAGCAGTGCTCCATCCAGGAATCAAACCCATGACCCCCTGGGCCAGGCCAGACTGCAGCCCACCAGCATACATACCAAGTGGCAAGAAATGAAAATCAACCCCTTTTTTAAACAAAGGCTTTTATTATATATTTATATATATATACACACATACACACAGTTGAAACCAAAAATACATTTACATAAAGATTCACAATAAAACCCTTTAAAAAACCCCATTCTGCATTCTGTATAAGGGAGACTACCTGTGGACGGTGGATATGAGAGGAGCAGTACAGTACTGCTTAGTGGAAAATACAAATTCTTTCCCTAACACAGACCTACAATTGGAGATACTCTGTACTTATCTGGTTCAACTGAGTAGACTAATTATACACCCACTGCATAAATTCCAAGTCAAATCTTAGTGGTCATGTGCTCATGAACTGAAACATTAGCTTTAGTGTAACTAGGCTCAACAGGCATTCCTTTGAGTTCGTTAAACAGCTTGATGACCGCCGACAACCACTGCACATTTGAATTTTTGCTGTCGTGGCCTCACGGATTGCAAGATTTTAAAAAACACCTGGTTGTTTAATCTGTGAACTCATAAGAATGGAAGGGGACCCGAATAAGCCTGAATGTCCCCAGAATGCAGGTGACATTTCCCAGAAGGTCAGGCATCAGAGGTACAGCTGTGCAGAAATACACTCATATCTGACACAGGCTGCAGGGCTATAGAGTGCTAGCCTTGCTAACCATTAGTGCGTCAGGCATGACAGCATGCCTTGTGACATCTGTGGTCCAGACTGAGATAGTGTACGCACAGAGACTGAGCAATCAAAAGAAGCTAAGTGATTCGCCCGCTCAATCAGTGTGCTTGCTCATTATCAGAGGGACAAGCGCATTACCACCTCCGCTTCTCCCTGCAGCTGGAGGCGGGCTGTGCAGTACAAGCATGAGGCTGACATAAAGCCTGACACAAAACACAGCAGGTGAACACCAATAAGGGTGTGCGTTCACGTTGTTCGGCACTGTGGGAACAGGACCTTCTGCTACCCCGAAAGCCAATAAGTAGCTAATGAGAAACAAATCAGGGAGAACTGGGCCAGTGGCCTGCTGGCAGTTACCCCCTGCAGGCTGGGTATCCTTCAGCTTACATACAGTAGACACTGGCCAGAAAGGGCCTTGTTTTCAGTGAACCAGCCCAAGAGCAGCATCAACAACACATCACCAAGCCCTGCAATATACATTCTGCAAACCACCCGGAAAAGGTGGATGGTTCCTTGTTCAACCATGAAGACCCAAAGTATTTTACCCATGATGCATTTACCCTAAATGTGTGTTAAAGGATAATCAAGGGTCTCTGACCAGTCACTAAGAAGGCCTGCAATTCAGGGAAAAAAAGCTAAGCTATCTGTTGTACAGATGTGGCAGGAACATAACATTTTCATTTACATCAAGCTCTAAACAAATATATTCACAATTAAACATTTCAGTTGATGCATAGTACTGCTTTGTCCATGAACTGGTAGTTCAGACAGAGGCTTCTAGAACAGCAGCTGAAATTGTCTAGTAATTGAGTAACAATGTTCACAGAAACTCTGATGTATATGCATGCAGGTCATGTTTAAACACCAGCCCCCATAGTGCCCCAGCCCTTCAACCCTCAACAGAGAGAAGGAGGGCCCCATCCCTGCCCTTCACTTGACACTGGCATCATGGTAGTGCCTAAGGATATTCCAAAAATGCCACAGAATCTACTCTTCACCAATCAGAAAGGATGAGCAGGGAGAGCTGAGACTCAACATGATGTAAGGCATTAAACGTCTCAGAGACAGAACATACACACCCCTTAAGGAAGGCAGCACCAAACCAACCCACAGCAAACAACATCTCCCCATTAGGTACAGCATTGGGGGAGAGGCCAACATACACAGACCCCTAATTACATTCAGACAGCGATAAATAGAAGGAATACAAAGAAGAGTGATTTCAACTAACAGGGAGGAGAGGGTGGCCCATGGGGGACGGGGCAAAAAACTCTCTCACTCTAGCTCTATCTGCTACCTTCAGCAACACTGATGCCTGATCAGTGACTGGTAAGATAGTGCCATGCGTCGTTGGTCAAGGACTGATCAGAGATCAGGGTTGCTGAACAGTTTGGAACAGTATGCAACAGTTTGGAATGTAACCCCCGTGCTGTGTTCTGACAGCCTGTTCTAAGTGGAGGAAGGAGTGATAACCCCAAACAGTATAGGGAAATGCAGTACATTTTTCCTCTTTTTAGGACACAGCCACCTTTACTTTTCTTCCCCTAAATTTGTAACAATTTTCCACTTACATTATGCTAAGCAACAAATTTCATTAATGTGTTTGATTGATTGATTGATTGTTTTGAATCTATTTATTAGTAAGGTGTACACCACAGCTAAAGCCTGGGTGATTTAAAAAAAGCTATAATAAATATAAAACTCCCAATCTGCGTTCGTCACCAGCCTGGTGGACTAGAGCAAACCTATATAATTTCCATTCATTTCTAGTTGAGCAGTTGCGTTCTGTACTTTTTGACTTTTTAACAAGTACCCTGAGGGGAACAGGGAGGGGTTTACTTTGAGGGACAGGTAAAAGGTAAGTGGGAGGGAGGACATGTAGACAGGAAGGGAATAATATAAAATGTGTGTCAAAAAGTATTGCATAATTACACACATTTATCACTTGACGTTCAAAATCTAAAAAATCCTTGTGATTTTTCTGATCTAGTTGCAAGCGTGTTTACAAAGCCCAACAGGACTGGTGAAATCCAGTATAAAGTATTCTAACCATTCTAACCTTGTGATGGGTTTTAATAAGGCTATTGCGTTAAATAAACCAGCTTTGGAAGGCCCGACAGAATTTGCACAATGGCAACAGCGAGCTGCAGTTACTGGAGATAAGCTGCGTCTGGGTCTTTTTGTTCCCTTGTTAGCGAAGCGTTTCCGGTTCTCTCACCTTTTAGGAGTCACACACACACACACACACACACACACACACACACACCCTCAGTCACCCTCACCCGCTCTGACTCCTACCCTGCCCTCATTCCAAACCCTGCCCCACCCTCAGCCCTGCCCCCCAGCTGCGAAGGCCTCAGTTGCTCTGGCAGCAGGCACTCTGCTTGGGAGAATGCTGGGTTGGCTGCACCGTGATCGGGACCACGTTGGAGTTGGGGGAGAAGTCGGCATCGCTGCGGCCGGACATCTGTCGCTGAGACACGATGCGGTATATGGCTGTAGCAGGGAAAGAGGGGGGGAAAAGGAAGAGGACAAGTAATGAGGTGGAGATTGAGAGACAAGACGGAAACAACCAACCGCGAGAGGGTAACACTCACGGCCCCCATCTTTACCATGGAATATCTGAGCAGTTTGCACTTGAAGGGTGGGAACACATTTTAGCTGCCATGTTTAACAGATGATAATCTTGGAAGCTGAGGCTTCATTGAATGAGGAACTCAGCGGGGATTCAAAAACATAAATTGGCCTTACGGGACTAGTTCCATAATTACAGCCTGTGTGGTCTCCAAGACAACGTAGTGTCTTAAGACAATTTAAGCACCACAGTTTGGGTCATTGAGGCTGGGAGAATTCACGGGGGGGGAAGGGGGGGTCACAGAGCTGACTCATCATTCCTCTGGCCCTCGCTCTCACGGCTCTTCGATCACAGGGCCCCCCACAGCCCTCCTGCTGGACCTCAGTCTTGTCCTTCAGTGACGGAATGCAGCAGTCACCGCTGGAGCAGCCAATTTGCTGATCTGATGACTCACCCCATCCGTCATCACATGGGTGACGCTGGCCCTTCAGCCTCCTCTGAGCTGTCACCTGCTGCCAGTAATAAGTGAGGGCCCCAGGGCACGAATCAATGTGGCACTTGATTCCCAGCTGTGATGGGAGCCAATGGGTTTCATTTCATCCACCCGAAAAATGTAAAGCCTTCCGGTGCTTTGTTTCTAGCCCTCAACTGGCAATTATTAACTAATTGGGTATGCTGTCATGGTGTCTGCTGAGAAGTATATTAGATTATCATGTTGGACAAATACATTTATTACAGCCCCTTTAGCCCCTTTCATCAGATTGAGCTGAGCACTTAACGTGTAACACTAGTGGTGTCTAAAACTGTGGTGATTACCGAGGCTTTGTCTTCAAAAAAGAGGGATCAGTATTCATTACAAATATGCTTGTTAAAAAATTCTATCAATTGGTGTTTGGTGCCATCTAGTGGCTGGAGATTAATCATTCCTTTAATGAAAAAAGATAGGAAAGTAACACGGTAGAGGTAGTTCTCACAGTACAGAGCAAATGCATGCTACTCAGTGTCTCCTTCACTTGGTCAAATAACTACAGAAATAACATCAATTGCACCTTAAGCATGATGCTAAACACATGGAAATCCATTAACAATTACGTTTCACTCTGGGCTATCACTGTAATCACTACTACCTTAGCTCAAACTGTTAATTTCCCTAGCGCTCTACACTGAAGTCTTCACCTTTTCCCTGTATTTCAAGGTTTCGACTGTGTCAGCTTGAATAAATATGAACCTTCATATAGGATAGTCATCCCTCCTGAAAATAATTATGGCAAAATTGGTTTATGGAGATATTTTTTAAATGTAACATCATTTAAAGACATAACACTGTTATACTGGAGCCTTGTTCTCAGGGCCATCATTACCTAAGGTATACCTGATTTTCAATAAAAAAAATAAAAAAAAATTAAAAGTTGAGTATTTTCCGTATATCAGGAACCAGTTTCTCTCATTCACAGCAGATGCTTTGCAATAGAATACCACGGACAGATGTAGCTATAGGCTTACAATGATGAATGATGGCTATCCAGACAGGCCAATGGTGTAATAGATCAATACTAAAGTATTATTAGTGATACTGCAGGTATTACAATGTGGCAGTTAAGGAGGAGAAGAAGCGGACGAAGAATAAGTTCAAGTAATATGAGATGATAAGGAAGAAAGTACCCAATGGTCCAGGTTTTGCATGTATGTATTTTGTGGCCGTATGAAGCTGCATCTGAATTCTGTTCAAATAAGCTTAAAGGGCATTGTGGCCATTTCTGTGACAGTGGTGTATTCCCCACCAACCCATAATTTGGAGGACAGCATACCTGTGAGCGTGGTCTGAGAGTATGGTGTGGATAGTATGCTGTTCAGTAAATACCCATCTGAGAGTATGGTCTACATGGGTGCGGTGCCGCAAGTTACCTGTGAGTATGGTCTGGAAGGCCAGCTCCACATTGGAGGAGTCGAGCGCTGACGTCTCCAGGAAGGACAGCCCATGCTTCTCTGTAACAAACACCCAGTCTTTTAGAGAGAAGCTGTCAAGAGTCATAACCCCTCTACACTCTCCAGTCAAAATTCAGAGAGAACAGAGTATAGGAGTTTGACATTCTATGTTTATTAGTAGGTAGAGAGGAGACTTAAGACTTAAAATCTAAGGATTTGCCACAGCATTTACCTATATATATTTACCTATATATAGGACAAAGATACTACTGACCATAGAGGGTTAGCAGAATTTGTACTGTTACTTCCAATCATGTCTACAACTGGGCAGGCACTAAGTGGCTGCCATGCCGTTCTAAAACGTTATTACCGAAGTAGCCGTAGGGTCAATCACTGTTTCTAGGGCAGCTAAGCCTTAGATATAATAACAGACTGAGGAGTGTGTAGACTTGTACGAGTCTGTGGGGCGGGCACAGGCACTGACCGGCGAACGCCCGGGCCTCGTCGGTGGGCACGGCCCTCAGGTGGCGCAGGTCGCTCTTGTTGCCCACCAGCATGATGACGATGTTGCTGTCGGCGTGGTCCTGCAGCTCCTTCAGCCAGCGCTCGGCGTTCTCGTATGTCAGGTGCTTGGCGATGTCGTACACCAGCAGCGCCCCCACGGCGCCCCGGTAGTACCTGCAGCAGACGAGGGACGTGCATCCGGTCAGCACGTTTACCACTCGCACATTCACAAACTAAACACACACGTTTCATCTCCACTCATCTAATTCATTCCGACTGAATCTGGAAAGAACACACAGACCCTGGGGTGAGCCCAGCTTTTCATGAGGACATCTTGATGTGTGCTTACTGCACCCACTGAAACACTTTCTATGGGTTTATTTTTCAAAGGCTCACTATCTTAGCAGGGCATTTTGAATTAATCTGGATACACATGTTAACTATAATACTGAGGTGAAATGATGAGGCGAAACCGAGGTGCCTGTTAACAGCTCGTGTCTGGATAGATTACACTGAAATCCCTTCCACTGCTCCTACATAACTGTTCAGACTAATGCACTGGATGAAAAACAGGCACTACATTAATCTCTACTGTTTGATCATAAACGTCAATCACCACGATAAGCCATCCAGACAGTGTCACTCTAGTCCTCTAATTTCATTTATTTCTTTAATCTATTATTACGCCGAACGACTGACACCTCATTTTTCTTCTGGAGTGACAACCGGGAGGAAGTGATAGAGGAGGGTGCAGCAGTGGCAATCAGCTGTGGAGTGAGGGTCTGACTGGGTGTCCAAATTGGGAATTGGGGATGAGCACAGGGGTTAACCCCTTACTCTTTCAAAAAATTGTTATGGGATTTTTAATGCCTAAAATGAAGCCACGTGTCATCTGAAAGAGGGACCACTGGAGCTGGTCATTTAATGTCCAGCTGTGATGGCAGCCTGATAGTCGGTGAATATCCACACTGATTAGCAGTGAGCACTCTCAGAGTGGCTGACTGGTTTAAGCATGGCGATAAAAGCCGGCGGTCATGTGGGTGGCTGCGGAGAGGGGCACTCACGCGGAGGTGATGGCGCGGTAGCGCTCCTGGCCGGCCGTGTCCCAGATCTGCGCCTTGATGGTTTTGCCCTCCACCTGGATGCTGCGGGTGGCGAACTCCACGCCGATGGTGCTCTTGCTCTCCAGGTTGAACTCGTTGCGGGTGAAGCGGGACAGGAGGTTACTCTTCCCCACACCGGAGTCCCCGATCAGGACCACTGCGGGAGAGAGGAGGGAAAACTTAACACCAGGGGATCCCAAACTGCCACAGCCCTATCACCCCTAATGAAGGAAAGCTTGTGCAGTAGCCCACCGCTAAGGGATCACGTGTGTAATGTACATTAACAGCAATGTCTTCAAATATAAAATCAAAATGGTTTATATTTACAGTATGTGTTAAACTGACAAATAAATGGGAATTCAGGTGGCACTAAACCACAAAGAAGGAAGTTTCTCACTGAGTATGAGCCTTCGTGAAAATACATTGCTTGCTTACAGTCCCTGAACCGGGACTTTTCTTTATATTTTGTAAGTGGTGACAGGTGACAAGAGGACAATACATACAATACAATACATACAGTGTTTATGGCTCAACAGCCAGGAAGAACATAACGAAACAACAAAAAATGGCCTGACAACCTGATAGTCTGGAAACACTGGCTTGAAGAGGGAGATGTTATACATACAGCCTTATCAATATTAGACATTTAGGTGTGTTCACGTCTACTGATCAGTCTCACATTACAAGCAGGCATGATTTTGAATAAGCAGAGGCCATGTTCATGCCTCATCCCGGAAAGACTGACACTCTCTTAATTAGCCTACATGCAAAACACTGAATTTAAAACATGAAATTATAAGCATGGCTAGCATACAAGAAAAATTTTGGTCAAAAGACTCAACACTTCAAATGTGCTGGTTTTAGTTTAACATTTTCTTTAAGCACAGGGAATAATAAACACACTCCAAAATGTTAAATTATATCCTCTGACAATACTGAGTCTTTGAAACCCGCGGCTGCAGTTACCTGCAAAGGTACGGTGCAATTAACATGGTAAATGATAACATGGTGATGATAATCACTTTTGGTAACAAATGATGTGGCTGAAGTCTGCCTTGTTTTTGCCTGATGAAGCCACTTAACAGAAACCCCTAAAAACCACAGGGCTGGAAACACATGGCCTTGGGAGATCAAATGGCTGTCTGCCTGGAGGTGCAGACTACATGCGTCTCTGTGCTCATATAATCGTTGTCGTAGCAATAAGAGACAGAGGGCTCCCCGTGGGCCCTTGGGGGAATGAAAGGGAGGGTGCCTGCAGCTGAAGCTCTTCCTGGTTCAAAGACTCTTAAGGGGATGTGTCATGTGTGCTCCCCAGACAGAAGCCCGCCCCACACTGAGATGAATCAATGACAGTGAACCGGCGTGCTGGAGGGAGCATGTGTCCGACTGACTGACACACACACACACACACGCACACACACACACGTGCGCACGCACGCACGCACACAGTCAGGACACATACAGCAGTCATGATGAATCATTCATGGTGCAACACGTTCTTTGGTTCTCTCTCCTGTTGCAACAACAGCCGAAAACAATGGGGGTGAGGGGTCAGGTACAATCATGTTTGAATATGGCTTTTCCTACCTGTTGCAATGTCTGCTGGGTGGAGAGGGCTTTAGGTGGGTGTGCTGGTGATTAAAGTAATTGGTGGTGGGGGGCGTGAATATAGAATTATTTTTTTTTTTTTTACCATTTCTCTGTATTCATTACATGTTCTGCATTCCATGTTGATATTTCCAAGTGACTTCAAAAAATACACACATGCTACAGCTGCATGGGTCTTTATTTTGACTTTCTATTCTTACAAAGATCATTTCTGTTTGCTTTCATGGATTGGTATTATTTGTACTGGTGGCATTCCAGACAAGACAATCATAAGACAAACCCCACCTGTAACCCCATGACAGACAGATATTAAACACCGACAGCTTCTGCCGACAGCAGAGGCCAGAGACGTTTCTAGAGAACTGACCTTATGAACGAGCTGGAAAAACTCAATAACCTGTACTTTCTGGTCTTTCTTGTTTTGATGACACATACTATTTGTGAAATTAAAGCACATGTGACAGCCATCGTGATAGCTTTCCATACCGTTACTGACCCGCTGTGAGGAGACAAAGCGAATATGCCATGACCTCCATGCATTAGGAAGCACTCGACTTCCACACCCAACCACCCTTTTCATCAGACAGTGAAAATCAGATCAGCGTTTTCCCAGGATGTGCCTCATTAAAGCCCATAATGAAGGAACCTGAAGCAGTGACAGGAACAGCAGCAGCCAGCAAAAGGCAGCGGGATGGGTGACCTAAGCCAGAACAACTGCCCTCTGTCAAAGAAAGACTCCACTGCAGAGAGTCATGGTGTAGGTCTCTAGCAGCATACCGCCGCAACTGTAGCCACACCAGTCTTTGTCCATTTACAGTCTCTGATACTGTGTTACTGCCACTCACTGCTCTGATCATTGTCAGGTGGTTCCTATTATTCTGGATAGGGATGGGAGAGTGTAGCATCATGAAACCCATTATGGGTGGATCACTGTTGATTTGATCACATCAGGGAGTCACTGAAGATGTGACAGGTTTACCCATTGTGCGGTTCGTGAAGCCTCAACTTTCAACCAGTATTTCAAGGCCAACCAGCCAACCGGTATACCTAAGATGTTGTTTGTACATCTCTGGAACTTGTCTCTGTGGGAACTGGGACCACAAACTGAGAGCTACGCACCAAAAAAACCAGCAGGGTTGCCTTTTATCTTTCAACTGCATCTCTTTTCACAGAACCACTCCTGGCCACTTCTGCCCATCAGCAGGCTCAGCCAATTGGAGGAGACAGAGAAGAATTAGGAGGAATCAGGAGTTTAAATTTTTGATCTCCAAAGCAGTCACTTTCAGCTGGGATAGGAAATTGATGCAATTGATGCACCCGTGAAGCTGCTGTAACAAGTGGCAAACTTTCAAGACAACAGCAACTTTAAGAGGCTAACATGCTATGAATGCATATTTCAACAGGTTATTCAAAAGACAATTCAATGTTAATACACTCCATGTTTTCATGAATGTAAAAGTAGATATTTATTACAGCAGATATTTCTTTATTGGACTTTTACCCATAGTACACCATATTTGCACTATGACAATTCACCTAACAGTTCCTGTTTCTGTTCCTAGTACCAACAGAGAGTGGTTATGGGTTTGAAATGGCACAGTTCCACATCACTTAATGCTCATTCTTCTAGTTCCACTAAAAATAATGAGAAAGAAGGTAGAACTCTACACAGTTTCTAGTTCAAGCTCCAACCGTTGAAAAACCACTAATGTAAATGAATGACCACATAACTGCATTTGTTGGGGATTAAAAAGAATCCAACAATGTATCAAATGCTACAAAGGTGCCCTTCTAGACTTGAATCACATGCCCCTTCTCCCCCACCATTAGATTTTACTCCATTTCTATGGCTGAACAGAGGTGAGGACTATTCTACCTTACAACATGTTAATTCCAATTTTTCAGGGCTACAGCTGAAGCTTTGTGAATTTCCAGAAAGAAGATTCCGTAAGTAACTAACATTTAAAGGTACCCTCTTCTCAGCCTATTTTAGGCCTGGCAAATGAGAAGATTCTATTGCTGACGATTATGTCATTAATGGTTTATTAGGTGTGTCGTGGGTGTACGCTGTATTTAACAGAAATAATTAGGCTGTGTGAAGGTACATTTCACTACCTGAGTCACTTCTCCCACACAGAGAGGCGCAGCCAGGTTCAACGTCTCCTTTTGTCTGTTGCTTCTATTGAGAAACGAAGTGATTGAAACAGCACCACAGAGGGAAGAGGAACTCAGGAGGGCCTGGCTGCATTGTCAGGCATGAACAATGGCGAATCTGCTGCTCTCCTACTCCAGCTCGCTTGCCCTAACAAGCTTGGAGCTGATCAGAGATCAGTGTTGCTGCTGATATTACGGAGGGAGAGAGCGATCTGGAACACAGCCCTGTTCTCTGACGCCGGCACATTTCACCAGTACAGCAATCCCACTCAGGCAGGGTCATTTGGTGGGAGATAAGGCTAGAATTTTATCTGGACGTAATCTGCCTGGTACAGCTGTGGATCTTCGAGTTTCAACATTCCGTTTTAGAGGGCCTCACGCCGGTTTTTCCAGTCTGACCACAAAAACCTGAACAGCATTTCCATTCAGAGGACAAAGGACAATGAATTCAGCTCGCCCCTTGCCACCCATACAACAGAATGGCCTGAACAAGGCTATAAGGCTCGTAGGAAATGCATAGATGGCTTTGTTAAAAGCAGCATATAAATGGAGCCTAATATTATACTCACTTTGTCATTTTCTATTTCCTGATAAATTATACCATCAATAAGCGCTAGTCTATGTGCGATTTCAATACAATAAAATGACAAATAGTGATTTATACTAAAGTATCCAACTGGGTGTAAGTTTTTTAATTGTGGTAGCGTTATGAAGTCATACATGCAAAGCTTAGTTTTAGTGCAGTCCTAAACAAATAAAGTGGCACCTATGCTCAGGGTCCTTCCATGGCGTGTCCCTATATAATACTACATAACAGGAGGCGTGTCCCCATTAGGCCCCAAAGGGGTTCCATTGAAGGCACTGCCTCCATGATTACATACTTGCGCATGATTGCGTACAATTCAGGCACCAACGGTAGTGAAAGCAGAGTGAAAATTAATAAATACATTCAAAAAAACAAGGGCCAAGAATGTACAGGTTATCATAGCAAAGACTGTGAAACATTCAGCCTCTGTTGAGGACAAAAATTGTTTTGTGTTCACTACACCTATCTAGCACTGAAAAGCTCAGTTCTGAGTAGACTAAAGTGTAATTTATTGAAACGAGAAGGGTGTGACACCAATGTTCTCTACATTTACCTTAATTTCCTCTAGAGGAGCTGGTTCTTCTCAATGATGTCAGCATATGGCATTTGTCCAAAAGATCAGATTGTGCCAGAGGTGTACTCCAATGAGCAAAGAAATTTGCCTCCAAGAACCAATGAAGAATAGTAGTGATGATAAGAACAAAGATTTGGACCGATTGGTCCTAAAACAAAAATTCAACTAGATAACTACCCTGACAGCAACAACGGCATCCTTGTTACGGTCTTTTTCTCTGAAATGAGCTGAAGATGCAATACCAACAGGAAGCTAAATTCAGAAGCTTTTCATTAATCATTCTTAAGGCTTTCCATTCATTTTAGATGGAAACTGTAGCTAAATTCTCTGAAATTCTTGTTCTGACATTTGCTGGGAAGCACATCTAAATACACTAACATTATATATACCTTTTAAATAACCTTTATGTATCTATAAGTGGCTAAACTCGATGCCTTTTAATCAAACCATATTTCATCCTCCCGAGTGAGAAAATCTTGCCCAACAAGAACCAATAGCTTTGAGTACAGCTGACAGCTTTGGGTAGGCAGTAATCCCAGACAGATCCCCAAAAGTTTGAATTTCAAGGATCATTTAATAAATCTGTAAGGATTATTACATTTACATCAAATAGGTGATGTCCACAGAGGGAAAGGGGCTGTTATGACTCATAATCTATTTGATGTAACTGTAATAATAAGAGATAAAGGCTGAGAAGGCTTCTTACTGTAAAGGCTTTAAGAGTCATTTATTCACCTTTAAAAAGAAATGACTTATTCCACCACCAGGCACCATTCAATTAGATGATCAGATATGTCATCCTTACCAAATTTAACTCAAGGTAACTAAGACGACCTGAGATTCTCTCTCTGTTACAGTCAGATATAGGTTGATGTGTTAAACAATTACCATAGGTTAAACTACAGATAATCTTTCAAAATACAAAGACCTTTAATGATGATACAGAAGCTGATTTCTGTTAAAGCCTGAGGAGAAAATTCTGATGCTGACATAACCAGGTTTGTAATTCAAGACTAGAGGCACCCATGATTTGACTCAGCTCAACGTATTCTGTCAGTTTGTGAAAGAATGGCAACAGCCCTTCATATTAAATGAAGGTAAACTGCAGAGTGTTCAGGAAGATGGAAAACTTCTGAAAGATACAGATCACGTTATTCAAGAAATGGTGGAAATGGTTGGAGATTTGAATAAAGGCTATGATGTATGGCTACAACAGAATATTTTCGTCAGAGGTTCTATGGGCAATAAATGAATATGTCCTCTAAATTTACAGCACAACTTTGATTGAGAACAATAATTCCAAGACATTGTTCCATTCTCACATATTCCCCGAATCAACCTTTTGAAGTATGAACATGTTTCCCTTTTTTTTTTGAATATAAGGAAGTGATGTTTACGTAGCTACTCCCACAATACTACCAGATCCAACATCTGACACTGAGGATGTTTGAACAATATGCAGAACAGAGCCTAGGTCAGCCTTTTGTGACAAGACTTTTACACCTCTGTAAGGGGTTAATCATTTCCTGTGACATTCCATGCGTTATTGCATAAGAAGCAACCCTCTGGGGAAGGCAGACAGTCAATATGATTACACGGGAGTTCAACACGTTTCAAATGTGATGTACGTCCAAAAATGTGAACCCACACAACATTGCCTGAATTTTGAAAAAGATAAAGTTGGTTTGTGAAAGGGGAGCTTTCTGTGAACAGCAGGTTGGCTGGCAATGGGATTTTCTTAAAAAGTAATAAATATAAACAAACATATTGGCTACTTGTCGACCCACACCGCTCAGTTTTTTCCCAATGACCGAATGTTTAACCCGCTTTTGAACCATTTACAGGCAGTACATTCGCGAAACTATACGCAACTCCATCCGAGGTGGAGTTTCCATATGATAAAATGCCTGCGCGTGACATTGTCACAGCGCAAACACTGCGAACCGGCGCAGCGATAATAACGACACAAAGGGGTCAAACAGTCGGTCACTCATTCACAGAACTGCTGCCAAAAACCCGATTAACCTCCCCGTGAGAAATCTACAAAAGGGGGGAACTAAAAGAAGCATTTTTAGATCCTCTAAATGTAACATAATCGGGTCCAAAAATCTCGAATACAAAAAATACCTACTACTTACTACCTAGCAAACAAGCAAGTGAACTGGAGAACAGACGTGGATTATTGTCAGCTGGGTATTTTAAAATTATTATAAAACAGCAGACGTTGATGGGGTAGTTAGCTAGCTAACGTTAGCTACACACTTTCGAACCGCCGACTGTCGTTTTTGAGGAAAAAAATCAGTCTGCCGGTCAGTAAATAACTAATTCAACTAGACTCGGTAGCCAGTTTGTTCGTGTTTCTCCAGCTAATGTCAAATTCCGTCATGTCACACTGATGCGTCGATTGGGTTCTACAAATATATTAGTAGCTGGCTAGCTAAGTTACATAGCATGTTAGCAGTGTTGGGGCGAAAGTGCCGCAAAAGGTCGAACTAAGTCAAAGTTAACATTGATGGAAAAATTAACTAGCCAGCTAGTTGCCTCACTACGTAGCAACATATGGCCAGACACTCACCTTTGAAGAGGTAGTCGTATTCGTCTTCCCTGTTGGTCATCTCTCCAAAATGTTTTCTTAAACAGCAGCTATTGCTAGTGGTTGGTGTTCTCCGTAAAATGTGGCAACAGCAGTGAATGGGCTCACACAGTGGAGTTTTAAAAACTTGCTTAGCTACTCCTGCTTCTCACGTCACCGATCACTTCCTTGCTCGGATAAGGAAGCTAGCTAGCTCGCAGCAAGATAATCAGATAACTTTAACTTCCGTATATGTAGCTAAACAGCTAGCAAACCAGGCTTAAGCTGACACGGACAGCCTTTGGCCCTTCTGTTTCACAAGAGCACTCCTTTTACTCTACCGAGGCAAATCGTGCAACATACACGCGAAAGTTTTATGTCTTTCTGTGTGTTTCTGAGATGACTATTTCCGAGCCACTTAATGAATGACCCGCCCCTCTTCGCCTCTCGTCAAGCCTCTCCCTGTAACGTCATCAGTGTCATGCCTTTCTGTACCTAAGCAAACAGTGGGTGAGCCTAATGGGCGCGACTCAAACGCCACGTATCGGTAATATAATGCACCCATTATTCATCCATAATGCATCCAGTTCAATCATAACGTTCCTATGTGTGTATATATATATATATATATATATATATATAGGAACGTTTTGATATATAATACATTAAAATAATATAGTAGTAGTATAATATAGTATAATACATTAAAAATAAACTGCAGTGAAATATATTCTTGTCTTGTGAACAGCATCGAGACACTGGTAAAATGACAGAAGGCGCAAACATGTGTGTCATTCCATTTATTGTGTAGCCTAAGTACAAAAGTGGGATCAGAGGCAATAATGACAACTCTTTAACGTAAGTGTGTAGCCATTCAGAATAGCTGCGTAAGTTTGCCGCAAACTAACTAACAGAGAGTTATTCGGCACCTAAGACGTTTTAATATCAGACAGATTTTCTGGCGGGATAAGCTTGCCTGACCCTTCTCCTCAACTTCATTAATTTTACTGACGTTTGACATCCCCATTGCACGTAATTCAAGGACTTCCTGGCATATTTGTTCATCTGGTGGACTTGCAGATGTGATAATCATGAAACATTTCCTGTGCCCAGAGAGAGACAGCAAGTCTCGGCAGTTAATTGCATCATGTAGACTAATTTAGGCACTGTAAAGCACAGGACAAAAGAAAACTTACATGAAAAAAATACAATAACATTTTAAAATAACATTTAAAAATAATTTAACATGTCGAAGTCATTTAAAATTTGGCTTGACTTTGATCCCTGTTGTTTTCCAGTAAAATGTAATGTGTAGTAGCCTACCATGTTTGGTAAGAACCATTCTAGTCTTGAGTAAATGCTTTGTGCAAAGCTGAGATAACATGATAAACCAACAAAATTAAAATTTGTTTTATTTTGGATGATCTCTGCAGCACTCTTGTAAAGCTTTCGGCCCATAATACACTTAAAAACCTAAAGAGAAACTGCCCTCCATCCCAACCATGACCATTCAACCATTTCCAAGAATGAAGCATTGTGGGATGTCAAACAAAACATGATCAAGCTAAACGGTGAGCAAATACTATGCTAGCAGTAGTCACACCAGGTGTGAGTTGGCATTAATACAATAATCAATTTATCTATAAATTTGTTGCAAAGCAGCTCACACTTATTGCTTGACCAGATTTGGTTTGAAAGTACCCCACAGGTAATATACATCAAAGAAAAGTCACTATGAGGTCAGTCACAAAGTTGAATTTCACTGATGCTTTTCTAGTGCTTTGTTTTTCCATAGACACTGGACAGGGGTGAAGATGTTGCCCACCGAAGGTGAGGACTCCTTCAAGACACCCCCTGTTCCTCTCATCCAGTGATCCTTTGGCTCCCATCAGAGGTTCTTGCAGCAGGTCTTTTGCTCCTCCGGGCTGTCCCCACCCGAGGCGCTGGGGTTGGATATGGACACAGCACTGATGGACCCTCGGGTCACCTCTTTGCTTGCCACCTTCTTGTGGATCTCTGTGTCAACAGTCCCATGATCACAATTAGTCCAGATCAACTCTAGCATGCATGATTGCCACTGACTTTATTACAGAATTTAACTGGAAATCTGAAAATGCAGGGCAATTATCCCAGAAATTTTATGAGCCTCTGTAAACGATTAAACATTAAATAGCCTAGTCAAATTGTAATAATAAGGACTAATCATGCCCCTAAAATGATCTAATTCGATAAACTGTGGAGAAGCCAGGGTCTCTGCCATTCTCTGTGTAAACCAGCACTGTGCTAAAGTGTGTAATTAGTGACATTCAGAGGGTCAACGGTTGTGTATATTATTACTACTGTGGCTTTTCACAAATAAACTTGGAATGTTGACAGCTGTCAGTAGCACTTGCATTGTCACACAAGAGCACCTCCTCATGTCTCAGCATTTGTTTTCAGCTGTATTCATGACAAGCTACCAAAGGTATTTTTTGGATTGTAAACAAGTTGGCACAAAAGATATGGGATTCAGCCTGCCGTGAAGATACCCAGCCACGTTAACGTTAAAGTGGCATGCCAGAGATGTTGATGATTAACTTGTGTCACAGGCAAAATAGTAGTTGTTTTCTATCCTAAGTGCCTTGATCCAGAGAAGAGATTCAATCACATTCCAACAAGGTGCATCACATACAGTACTGAACAGATACTGATTTACGCAGATTATTATGGCATACTTTATATGGAATGTCTCTTGCTGTCATATCATGCATACTCTCAGAGGTCACAGGCCAATGTTTAAATATTATTTATTTAATACGTAAGTGCTGCTCAGTGAGCATTAAAAATGCAAGGAAGTGGGAAGACACAGACGCAAAGAAATCATGCAAAGAATTGCAAATCCATGACGGAACAAGTCGAGGAAAACAAAACCACTGAAGACAAAGGTAAAAAGACAAAGAAGGCGGACATTATAGAGGGAAACCAAAAGAGAACAGAGAGAGAAATAAAGAAGAGAGTCACCTGCAAGGACATCGTGGAAAGCAGCTTCAACATTTGTAGACTCCAAGGCTGAAGTCTCCATGAACAGCAAGCCATTCTTCTCTGCATTGGGAAAGAAGCAGACATTTCATTGTGCTCTTTTAATTATTCAGAGAGTATTTTGACATTGCTTATATTATTTTTATCTAACCTGTATTCAATACCCTGCTTGTCAATTTTAATTCAACATATGAAGTTCTTGAGTAGCTCACATGTATTTTTTAATGACAGGCTTTATTTGAAATTATGTTGTAAAAATTTCATGCATGATAATGTGCCTTGGATGTGACTTAATGTAAATGACATACAAGCAATAATAATAAAACATGCAGATGGTTTATTCTGTTGATCTATTCAGGCACAGAGGTAGTTAAATATTCAAGCTGTGCACCTGCAAAGTCCTTCGCCTCCTCTGTCGGCACTGTCCGCAGTGTCTCCAAGTCGGTTTTGTTGCCCACGAGCATGACCACGATGTGGGGGTCAGCGTGGTCATAGAGCTCTTTCAGCCAGCGCTCCACACTCTCATAGGTCAGGTGCTTGGCAATGTCATACACCAGTAGTGCTCCCACGGCACCTCTGTAATACCTGGAGAGCGAAAGAGAGGGAGGGGCCTTACAGATATAGAATTATTGATGTGGTTTAAAGTTCCATGTCACATAGTACTAACCCAGTGGCGAGCAACCACGGTCGTGGAGCTTCAGAGATGTCATTGCTTTTTGCTTGATCTGCACTTACACCTGGACAACTAGACCAATTATGATATTAAATTAATCCAGGTGACTGCGTGCTTGAGGTGCTCAGCATTTTACCAAATGCACACAAGTCACCTGCATTAATTTTCCATATTAATTGATCCAGCTGAATAGTGATGAGCTGATGGAAAAAACTCTGAAACATCTCAAGCACTCCAGGACCAGGAATGCCTACCCCTTCACTATCCCATTTAATATGCCATCCTGAATGGAAATACACAAAGGGCATAGTTACCTCACACTCTAAAATCACAGCCAAGTCTATATAAAGAATTACATCCATTAGAAAATTAAAGTCACAATTAAACAAAAAAAGTAAGCATCTGTTTGAGCTGGCCAAATGGTACTACTTTCTTCTTTAGAGCATGGCCTTGGTGATCCTGTGAGGAGAAGAATCATGCCAGTGATTGTATTTCTATGGGAAAGGCAATGCTTTCATGTGCAGTTGTCTCCCTCATGGAAATGATGTCATTAGAGCAATTAAAAGTACTCTGCCTTCATTTTACATATACCTTATTTGTATGGTGGAATCCTTAGGGGCAGTCCCCAAGAATAAACTTCAAAGCTCTGGTATAGTAATTATGACTTGCTGGAGGCCACAAAATTAATTTTGACCCTGTTAAAAGCCATACATGTTTAACAACTATGAGTATGAACTTGTTATTCAGCATGTGATTGTCTGCCATTATATAACAAAAATTATTTCGATATCTTGACAGTTTTGAATTCATTCCAGCTAATTGATCAATAATACTAATACAGCTAAGCCCTTGGGTAGTTGGTTGCATTCACTGCAGCCATCTGGAAGCTGAGTGCAGAAGTGCCGAAGGGGGCACGTGAGAGGTGGTCCTGTGGAGGCGGGCTCGTTGGCCCGGGATACCCACGCGGATGTGATGGCCCGGTAGCGCTCGAGGCCTGCGGTGTCCCAGATCTGCGCCTTGATAGTGAGCGTGCCCAACTGCACCGTGCGTGTGCTGAACTCCACCCCGATGGTGGTGCGGCTGTCGTGGTTGAACTCGTTCTTTGTGAAGCGTGACAGCAAGTTGCTCTTGCCAACGCCAGACTCTCCGATCAGGACCACTGGATGTCAGGACAGGGAGGGCGTAGTCAGATGTAAGAGGGACATTTTTAATTCATTCTTTATTAAATTCATCATATTTATCAAATGTCAGTACTAATGATGCTATACCATACCAGACTAATCCTGTAATTGGATAGGCTTGTCTGTTTGTTGTTTGTTAGGTATTGCTTACATCTGACATACTTAATATCTGTTACCTATTATACTAGGTGTCTGTAATGAACATTTTGTTAATTCATGTGCATGTTCCTTTCTTCTCAATATTAGCTATTAGTTAATAGTTATTATGAACTGCAATAGTCCTGTATGTTCAATCTGTGTGGTTAACACAACATGCATAAGTCATGACAGTTAAATATGTTTTCAGGATGTTCTTACCAATATGTAATCCAACAACACAATTACCAACAACATGAGAACCTTCTCCTTCTACAGTTAATACCATGCAATGCACATACAACGGAACCACGCTACAGATAGGTTACATTTTCAACCACTCATTGCGAAAGTACTATGAAGCCATAGTAACAGCACTTGTGGCTGAGGTGACTGGAGAGATGCAATGGTACAGTGAAAAGGAGGCAGGTTAAACTATGCCCTATACAGTCTGACGTGGTGCTGTAATAATCAACATCTTGTTGACACAGCTTGGAGGAGAAAATGGTTTCATGCAAAATGTAATCAAATGAACTGTATTCTGAGGAGGGTTTTTATGTTCAGTATACAAGCTGCAATGCAGGGTGTGTCTGTGTTTCACAGGCAGGCTGCACTGTTGGTCTTTACTGCCGATGATCATTTACAGTGACTGTGTGGCCTAATTGATAAGGCATCAACTGATCAGAAGTTTCATTGTGCTTTTGGGGTCTGAGTTTTATACAGTGGAATGTGGTGGTCAGAGTTTTAAAGAACAGCATATGGACTTAAAATCAAGAGCTTACTGGCTGAAGTGGTAATAGGAGGACTGGGTTTCATGACTTTCAAATTGAAATTATCAGTGACCTACAGACCTGAACCATAAGAATTGCCTTGCTATTAGGGCAGCAATGGATGGAGCACATAGTCTCTCCATCCATTGTCTTTCAAACCCTTGGTTAGGTACTGGTATGGTTCTTTCAAGCAGAACACCTAAAACAATGTAGTACACCTCTGTAATTATATAATATGTTAAGCATGTCATTGTGAATAAGGGTGTCTGCTGAACAAATGAATAATATCACATGAGATTAATACCAGTCCACCATGATTTTCTGCAACAGTCTTGCAAAGAGCTGGATATGAATAACGATTGAGTAACTCTTTGCACAACATGGACATAACTTCAATTTTTCTGAGGCTGCACCTGTTCTGACGTGTCATTCACATAGCCTAATAAGTTACAAACGACATGCCTTGGCCTGACTTCATAAGCTTAGGGACAGCCATCCCCATGGATCTTGTTTCTACACATCAGTGATGCAAGAAAGTCTGGTTTCAGCAAAGATTGGAATAACAGCCTTACCCAGAGACGCTGTGTGGGCTGTCCTAACAATGAGTGAAGGAGTGCCTTGCCCAACAAGGGCCTCACCCACAAGACTCATTCCTGCCTGTCATCTCAAGATTCTGAAACCCTCTGGTTCTTGAAGAATTTCTGTACCAAGGCCAGCCAGTCTAAAGTTCTTTATACAGTCTGTTTGGTCTACTCTTTACACTGGTAAAATAATGTGATCTTACAGCAGTTTCAGAAATGCACCATTTACATTTGCGCTATGAATCCAAATGCAGTTGTTTTCATCTGTTTGCTCACTTGAGAATTTCCATAGGTACAACAGATGTATATTGAACTGCAACTTAATCGACAGTGAGAATCTACAGCAAGTTGTTCATGACCTGAAAAGCCTTCTATAAGGTGTGTCTGTGCAACAGTAGGAATCCTTCATGAATGTCACAATGTGGTGTGTGAGACTTGTTTTAAAATGATGTAAATTTTCACACCACCAATTTTCACATGCTTTAAGAAAGAACCATTTAAAGCATAATCTCAGGTGTTAACAAATCACTATCCAAATCACCCTACAAAGTAAAAGAGCATAAACTACCAATAGTATGTTGCATCAGTAACAGTTGTGAGGAAAGTTCACAGTTGGGTGGTACATATATTCCTCAGCAACCTGTCCACATGTTCCATGTTTATTGAAAACATCGCTCCCAAACCACAATTGTGAAATATGCTGTTAGAATATTTTGACATACACTTATAGTGTTTGCTCTATCAAATAGTACATTTGCCAAACACATAATTATTTTCATGTGCTTGGAAAATCAGTTGGGTGGCCCTGTTACCCTGTTAGCCAATGCAAACAGATCAGTCAGAGAATTAAAAAGGAAAATAATGTCCATCAGCTGCTGTTTTCACAGTATTGTTTCACAGCACAAGTATCGAAAGTTTGTAAACTTGCCCACTTGAAATGCTGCATTGACCCAGAATTTCTGAAGACCTTGTAGAATGGTCAGATGCGTGTCAGTTCATATTTCCCAGACACTTGAACTCTCCTGTGTTGCCATACACAGGTGTGCCAAATTTCTACTGACGAGCCAACATTTCTGCTAAATGGAGGCAATTCCTTTGCAAATGTCAGTGTACAAGGAGCGCATTCTTCCTGAAAACTCAATACAGCACTGAGTGTGTGACGCATTGGATTGTGTTAAATATAAACACCCTTTCTTGTCTGCTGTTGATTAACTGCTTGTGATCATACGACCTTCAGCAAGCTGCTCCGTCCTCACCTAAACACAAATCATCCGGGCATCTGTGCCCACCTGCTGGTCTGGAACCAGTTTAGATTTAACTGTGAGTGGACAGGGAGCTGAGTGGGGGAAGACTGTTTGATGTTTTTTCTGTGGTGATGTATTTTGGGTAATTGTTCACTAGGTTCTGCTTTGAACTTTACAGGGAGGGAATTGAAAAAGTAACTCTGCCCTGCCTAGCGTAGCGCGCTGCACAAACAGGAACGGGTTTCCATGGAGAATGTGATTACTAAGGCCAAGAAGGTCTTGTTTTGTCTGTGGAATACCATGTTCAGCTTTATAGACAAAGACAGAGTGGGTGCCACATGAGTTTTGTTCCTCCCCCCCTTTGTTCAGTCTAAATTGCTTCTCCGTCTGTGGTCACATCATCCAAACGTTTGGGGTATCGCAGTGAAAGGGATTGCAAAATGCACCTGAAAGTAAATCATAGCTAAGTAGCCATCAAGATCAAATGCTGATACGAAACCTGCACAATGAGATCGTTTTGGTTCAAGGGACACGTGCAAACTGTATACTTGTCAGATTGTAGATCACCACTTTGGCCCACGTTCTCCTCCAGGTTTTGTTCCACTGGTCATACCTGTTTCTATGATAAAATCAGAGTAACATATAACCTGCATCCACTGCTTTCGCTCCTGGCTTGACCCCATCCCCATGTCTCGGAGAGGAACATACTTCAGACTATATGTCATATTCACGTTACTCAGAGGCATGCAAGAAATTCTCTGAGTAGCATTGGGAATGTATGGAATGGTAATGAACGGTATACACATTAAAAGTGGAACGTGTTGGCTGGAATACAATGGATCCATGGCGCCCGGCCTCCCGTTAGCACCATTTAACTTCACGCATACACGTGCAGTCTTTACCAGAGGTGATAAGTCATGTCACCGGGGAAAGCATTTACAATGTTTAGAACACACTGTTCTAGGCTGACACTGTGACATGTTTCAATGGAAAGCTCTGCGTCTACCAACTAAGAGACACCTGACCAAAAGCTGCTGTGCAATTTTACAACATAATCAAAGGCTAGTAGGCTCCAGTTCCCTGAAATGAATGCTGTCTTGACACAAACACAAACACATACACAAATATATTTTTCTGCATGACCTTAGCTAATGTCTTTATAATGCCTTCACTACCTCTAAATTTCCTTTCATTGTCTAATACTTTCCCTCAACAATCATTACATTACATGCATTTAGCAGATGCTCTTATCCAGAGCAACTTACATCTGTCTCATTGTTTTTTTTTTTTTTACAATGTTTTCAATTGACACAGCTGGATATTTACTGAGGCAAATGTGGGTTAAGTACCTGGCCCAAGGGTACAAACAGGATTGTAAAAGTTTCTCAGATGTTTTGGTAATAATGGGGGCTAAACCAATTGATTTATCCTTCAAATAATGCAAAATCATCTGCCTCTTCATGTCTACAGATGTGGCTAGTGAACATCTCTAGCATATATTTGTTTGACACACTGTGATGCCACCTCTGTTGTAAGGAGGAGTCTTACAAATCAACAGCTTGGCTTACTCTTCCAAATACAGGAAGTGAAGGTTAAGTATGTGGTCAAAGTGAGATTATTTGCCAGAGTCTAACGGATCAATAAACAACTGTGGGCAACAGATGCCAGCTTGATCGCTGGGAGTCAAACAGGTGTTTGATGCAGGTGGTATTTTACTACACATCTGACAACCGGATCCTCACTCATTTGTCTAGCATGTATTCATTCCTGTGTACCTGATAAAACAAGTAATGTGGTTGCACGGCATACTCAAAAACACAAGGCAGGTTCAAAGCTACAGAAAAAAGGTATCCCCTGGAGGTTTTGTTTTTTTACCCCCCCAAGTCATGCTGCATACATGTCATGGCCCAGTAACATTCTTGGAGTCCTCCATCATTAACATTGGCCACTCACCTTTGAAGACAAAGTTATAAGCCTCATCCGACCCCATGCTAAGTGCATACACAGGTGCCTCCACACGCTGTCAGTGTCCCTGGCGTTGTCTCCCGGTACAGTCACCTTTAGACTGGACCCCACTGTAGACCACAGGGAAAAACAGACCACCTTCCTGAACCTCCAGATTGAAGAACGGCAAAATGGTGAGAATGGGAACAAGGCTGTTTCTGTTTGCCTTCCTCTCTCTCCAGCAGGCAGTCAGCTTGTTTGAATAAGGAACTTGTCCTGCTGTTTAATCGTGCTGTTCAGCTGACAGGCGGGGTGGGGGGGGTTGGGTGCCTCAGAGAGGCAAGGGCAGGTGAAACAGGTAAAACCACCAATGGTGCAGTTATCTCATAGAGACTCTGCTCCTCCCCCACTCCCTCCACAAAGCCAGCTTGTGTCTGCTGACCATGACTCATCAAAGCCAATCAGCATCCCGGCCTGGGAGCCAAATCCCACCCCTTCTCATAGAGGACCAATCACTGCCCTCCCCCAACCCTACTTCTCCAACAGCACCTGAACACTTCCTGTTCTGTATCAAATAGTTGAGTCTCAATTGCAAAAGCATCTCCATGCGAAACGACAGTATCATGTCTCCACTTCACCTCCGCCCCCATCACCTCTCCCTGGCAGTATTCATTAACTCGCTAAGGAGTGGCCTCTTGTGTCTACCGAGATGTTGGACTTTGAAATAGGAAATGAACAGTGTCTTGCACAGCAGGTTTCATTTTCATTGAATAAATATTGTCTTAAAGGCTTGGTGGGGTGCAATAAATCAAGTACTCCAGAGCCACTGAGGGTTAAGAACACATTTACCAACTGGCACACCAGTGGATATGTTATGCTACATAAAGTAGCTCAGTTCAAAAGTAGCAATAAATAACACTGCAGTCTATATTGTTATACTGTGTGTATTTACAGACCAAAACATAATATTCTGAACTGCTTACATACTTGACAGTGGTAAAATAGTTTTAATAAAATGTGTTCCCAAAATGTCTATGCATGTATCTATGTCCATTGAACATGTCAATCCATTGTATGTAATGACATTGAGGGGGCCCAACTGGGACATTTCTCACTTTTGGACCACCAGACAGTATCAAAGGAACAACAAGATGACGTATTTGTGCAAACTGTTGAGCTGCTATGGTGAGAGTAGTTATACTCAAAGCAAGTGTACACATACGTATATTATTTTTTAGTCTGACACGTACTGTCATCAGTGTTCTCAGATAGGGTCCACATTCGCATGTAAATGTATAACAGTTAATGCACCCCTTGACAGGAATAAAACAGGCCTGTAAACACCTTTGGACTGGTACGGATGAAAATGCAGTTTCTAATTCTTTAAGCTGAGCTTGGTTGGTGCTCAGATGGAAGAAAACTAGAGAAAATCAGGTTAATGTTGGAATTAGTGTATGTTCAACAGTATGGGACAATTTCAATTCTACAGCCAAACTGAAGAGCAGTGGTGAGAACACTGTGCTGTGGGAGGTGATGTCTGTCCACTGAGATGTTTAACTGAGGACCCATCTCAGAGAGCTCCCTGAACATCATGCACTTATTGCAGAGTTGTGATGTTCCATATGGTGTCATGGCCATCAAGCCCATAGATTTACTTGTTTAGTAAGTTCTTGCCTTTCCATTTCCACTCATGTGTTGTGAATCCTGTGGTACATGCTAGATCCTTTGGGTTGAGTCAATCTCTTTGTGGTCACCCAGTGTAAGGTGTTTGAAGTCCTGGAAAGGTGCGGTGTAAATACAATTTATCATCAAGTCTAAACATTTCATAAACAACGTACACTGATCATGTAAATGTGAACTTTCAGAATGCGACAAAATATGAAATGGTTGATATTCATAAATTATTTTTACTTTTCTCTGGACTGTGACAAAGTAGACCTGTAATCTAGGTGCACAAACATTTATTGCCATCTACTGGAGACATACAGTACAATACATACCTACAATTATGTCAATGAGTGCTAGCAATTTTCATCCACACTGCCAGGATATGTGGAACACAAACACAAGGCTTTTAAAGCTAGATAACTGTCCATTTTTATTTGTAATCAACAACTGTTCTCAGGAGGAGCTTTCTCTCCGTTTCTTCAGTAAAAACAAAAGACAAGCATCTTTTTGTCTTCTTTTTGTTAAGAAGTGTGCGAGTCTCCCATTTCATATTGATAGTTGTTCATATTGAGACTTTTGAGGTAATGTTAATGTCATCTTACCTATAATGATTCCATCAATGATCCAGCTGATTCAGAGCTGCTTCTTAAGACCTTATAGCAAACACACCTCCAATAATTGGTGATCAAAGCCCATGCTGGCTTTACCTTGAACTTCTGTTCCAAAATAATGAATCAACCTAATTAATTACTTAGTTAGCAAAATTTTTGTTTACCATTCTTGTCTTAAATATTTCGGGTAATTGACAAATTATATATGTTTTTCAGGCTATTATCTCAACATTATTTTGTCACAAAGCATCTCATAAGATGCCCACGTGTAAATGTATATTGGTAATGAATTAATTTGACTAAAATAGCCAGCGCAGTTACATGGAGTAAAAACCACTACGCCCCTACTCCAAGTACTGCACATCTTGTCCTCCACTATGCAATGATCCACCATGCCCATCTGATGCCAGGGTAAATGGATCGTTTTTCCCAGTGAACGCACACCACTGCATTTCAACCATTCAAAATATCAAAAATCTTAACGTTCCCGTTACTGCCAAGTGCAAGCACAGATTCAGACAAAACCGCTCAGCCACATTCAACATCTCTGACTGTAAAATGCACCAAGAAGAGATGTTCTGTTGTTCGGATGCTTTATCTTCGTCTTGTCACACATTGTCCATTCTGCAAAAATACACTTGGACTACAGCTGAAACGTATTTTTATTAATATGAAATATGTACATTAAACATATGGCTATGCAACTGCCCTTGCTGCATCTCAAACTGGTCATTTCATCTCCAGTCACTCCAAGAGCTCCCTCCAATGAAGGTGTCTGAATTATTTTCACAGTTTCAGGTCAAATCACTTTGAAACGAGCCTACATCACATCATTGTAAGACTGAGTCTGGCTGTTCTGGCATGCCTCAAAACTTACAGACCCACACTGTAATAATGTATTTTGAAGCGTACTGGGGAGCCCAGTGTAGGTAATCCACCCCCTTCCAAATTCACTACCCCTTGAACCAACTGCCTCTCATTCAATTTCAATACGTGAACCCACCTACATGCAAGTTTCCAGGTCCAGTGAAAATGTGAGTCTTAATTAAGACTTCATTTCCCCAGATTGTGACTATAATGCAGGCAGCATTAATGAACAAGCACAATACAAACAGGGAACCCTTTAGCACCACCAATCCTTTTACACCAAGTATGTCAGTAAAGTAGGAAATGATAGAAGGAAGGAGCAACACTCTGAAGATAGCGAGCATATTGACCAACCTTGTTTATTTTTAGTACAGTACTGTTAAACGTTAGTTTCAACATGTTCAATCAGGTGATGGATTGGAGCTCTGAGGTGAACAAAAGAAGCAAAGCTTTAGAGCCGTTACCAAGGTTACCACAACTACAAGGCTGAGATCTGAAGAGCAACCTAGAATTTACGGTATGGTGCCACCATACAAAATGTAAAGCTTTTGTTTCTTTTTCTTTTTAAAGGAGATTAAAATGAGATACACAACAGGTCATTTCTAGGCACTATAGCACCTCAAATGAAAATACATGTGATCAGATTAAAATAAAAGAAAGAAATCTGTCTTCAACCACCTGTCTCCAGCTTTAAAACCAGTTTATTGATGTCTGTCACATATCCCCCACCCTCCCAATAACCTTCATCATGGGACTGCTGACTCGCCTCTTGATTAAAGCGATCTGAATTTCCACAGAGTGCCTTGTTTTCACTTCTGCCCCTGAAAACCAATCATGTTCCCAAAGGGTGGGGGGAGTCACCACAGCCAGGGGGCGCTACAGTGCCTAGGGGGGGATTTCCAATGGCCACATCATCATTGGATTTGGAATGACACTTCAGAATGGGGGTGGTGGGGGGTCTAAAAACAGGAGGCGGCTATGGCAAGGGAGGGGATGGGGGGTGCAGAGGGAAACTTCTAGAGCACTTGCAATAAATAGTGAAGTCAAGCAGGCATGAACTCAGACTAGAAAAAAAGGGAACAGGGGCAAGACTCTCCAAGGAAATGAAAGCCCTTTCTCTCAGTGTTCTAAGAACCCCGACTGATTTTTTTCCCCCTACATCCCTACATGTTCTACACTTCATCACAGATGATCAGAAGGTGTTGGGTCCTGGGCCACCGCCTGACAGAATGTCGGAATTAAAAACCGGTAATTGACAGGTCATCTTGAGCTAGAAGCAGCAAACCCTGAACTTTTTCTCTCAATTTGTGGGAGGCGTCTGCTTGTTTTGCGGGGATGGTGTTGGCAGTGGAGTCATTCTACGGCGGCACGACTGCCCTCTCCCCCAAAAATGAACAGGGGCACAGGTGTCACCCCATTTCCCCGCCCCACCCCAGGAGAAGTCAATGAGAGAGATGGAATTCAGCCTCTAATGGGAGGTCAAGGCCAGATCTCATGTGGTGGACAGGGCAGAGGCCTGACCAATGGTCAGACAGGACTAGGATGAGTGAGTAAGGGGGCAGGGGCGGAGGGGTGGGGTTAGGGACTTGCCCACAAGCCGTGCACCACGGTGGAGCTGTTCTGTGTTGGACTGTGTTTTAATTTGAGTTCTTTGATACTTTTTGTCTATGGTTCCTCCCCCCAGCCACCCCACCCCACCCTGGTAGCTCTCCGTTTAGGAGGGCTGGGAGCCGAGCAGTCTCTCGATGGCGGCGTTGATGTCGCCCCCTGTGGCGATGAGGGCCTGCAGGTTGGCCTCGCGGTTGATGAAGCCCATGGCGCTCAGCTGTTCCAGCTGCTGCTGAAATCGCACCTCTGGGGTCTGGGTCTGTGGGAATATGGGGCTCAGTCGAGTTACACAGGACAGCACTTCCACGATGTACAGCAAACAGAGAAGCAACAATCAAGCAGAGATAGTGGGTCTAGCCATTACATTACATTACATGCAGTTAGCAGATGGCCTTAACCAGAGCAACTTCCAGGACAACAGAATATAAGCGCATCCATCTAAGTTAAATGGACCCATGTCATGACCATCAACAATTGAGGGAAGTCATGAAAAAAAAACTTGAAAATCCACATTTTCCTTTTTTTGGTCTATTCCATTCTGACATGGTACAACTGCTTTTAATTTTTCCATTCCTCTTAATACATACCGATGCACCTCCTCCAGCGAACATCTGTAACATCTGTTGCATGAGCTGCTGCTGGGCAGTGTTGGTCCCAGAGGCAGGGGTGGAGCCACCACCAGCAGGCGTGGTGCTCTCTGGGGCCACACCCACTCCCGTGGACAGAGGGGCTGTTGGAAGTCCTCCAGGAGCCAGGCTGGAGACAAGAAAGTTTTAAGTATGCCAGCATCCACTCAGGGTACACAGAGACTTCCCTAATAGGATTACCTAGCGTTGATTTGCACATCAAACCAGAGTACACATGTCTACACGGCAAATATGTTTAATATCTGATGCTGACATATGCTAGATACCTAGGCTCCTGGCTTGCTCTGGAACCATTTTGACCACTTGGATGTTTGGTAAGCCAGCATGTAGCTGCAGATACCCAAGTAATTAACAAAAATGATCATTTTAGGGATGTATTTTTGTAGGCTGTAGAAAATGTTATATTATGTATGTAAATGTAAATATTATAATCTTTTTAGTAGTCTGATCTTTACTGCACAACAAAAATGTGTAGCAAAAATGGCAGCTCTACTGAAGTCATCTATGGGATAAAATAGCATCACACATGTACATCCTTCTTGTATGTACAAAAGGGGATAAATGATCCGAGTGAGAAGAGTTAATAGAGGTACTGGAAGATTTGGAGATGTAATGCAGCTGGAAAACAGGGAGAAGTAGCTGAGGAGGAAGATAAAGGAGAAACTGTAAATGGTCCAAGCCTGGCCATTTATTGTGTAGCTAAAAGAAGCTGTGTGTGAATTTGGTTTTACATCTGTCTGTGAGACTAGGTAGAGACTAGAAGTAGAGGAGTAAAAGTCAAAAAACAACTGCACCTTCGTGTCACTGTGGTTATTTCTGCAGAAAACCCTACAAAGGGCCCTACCCTCAGTGCTGTATAGTTATGGCACATGCCATGCTAACCTAGAACTTGACAGACGGCATAGCAGCCATGCCAATTCACACCCCCATGCCAAAACAGCGGAACAAGCCGCAAACAAACACATGCCTGGATGGGTAATGCCCTGCTGAGTGGGTGTGGCCCAGGGGGAAGGAGGGCGATGCCCTGCCTCTTACCTTGGCATGAGTCCCGGGGCCTCCGTCTGTAGCGTCTGCAGCCCCTGCTGGATCTGCAGGAGAGCCTGCATGGCCCGCGGGTTCGTCATCACAGACAGCGCCTCCGGGTTCTGCATCTGAGAGCCAGAAAATCAACACTTCAAAAGCCGCCAGACGAACCAATCAAATGCTCCGTCAGTCAACGGACGCTTCAAAAACAACACTGCACATCTAAGTAAGGAAATGTATTTGACAACAACTAAACCATTCAAAATAAATAAGTGAACAATAATGTTAGCATCAGCAACCAGTTTTTTTCCCAAATGCAAAGCACAGTACTACACCACATCTTCTGGCTAAGAGTGCTTCATGGTGTTCCATTTAGACTGCTCTGGGTTGAATTATGGCATACAGTTGTGTACACCTACCTGCTGCAGGAAGATGGGCAGCTGCAGTCTGAACTGCTCCTGCAACTGGGGGTTTCCGGCAAAGAGGGGGTTGTTCATCATCACCTGGGGCCAGACAACAGTTGTTATTTATTTGGCAGGTACTCTTAACCAGAGTGATTTGCATGGTTATCACTGCATTACCATGTTCCAGTGTTCAGGAGATAGACATCTGTCAAAGATGCTAGCAGCTGCATGCATCCCTTAAGGAGGCACACACTATCCTCCCCCCTTTCAATTTGAGTGCTTGTAGCTAGCTACTGTTAATGTTTTGCTGTATGGATTCAGAGAGGATATAGAGTCTACCTTCTTAAATTAAAATAGTCAGAAATGACATATACAGATGGAAATCTTCTCTTACTAACAGGCATAAAATGAAATATCATAGTATCAAATTTCACAATTCTGCAAAACGATGGAAATGTTTCATGGCCTTGAAATCATGCTGCAAAATCAAATTCCCATGTGACTTGCCAATTACTGCCGATTAAAATAGGCAAGAATTTACTGTTCAGTTTTTCTAAGAAACCTTGTCTGATTTTTGTTTGATTTACTTGTTTTTTTCTATTACTCCTCTTGAATGCAGTTTGCCTTTTTGAACGGCTTCTAACTAACAGCACGATCATGTAATGCCACTGCTAGCTGAGAGACAGCAGAATGGAGAGCAGGGAAATACCACTTAAACATCACGTGAAATGTACCGTATCATGAGTGGAGTGTACCATCTCAAGCAGAGTTGCTAAACTAGTTAGCTAGACACATACATTAACTGTTTATCTGGTATCACTAGTTAGTTAAGAGCTAACCAAACCAATGAAAAAGCTGTCAAAACTAGGTACTGAAATACCTAACATCCACATTTATGATGCTGAATAGGGCTGTACTTTCAAGTAAGTATTATGAACAGAGTTGATATGATGCATGGGAATGGAGACTATACCAGTCTACTCTGTCAAGCTGAATCGAGACATCTCTATTTGCAGCCAAGCAAAATGTGCCAATGGAAATGAAAGGCTAACCCACAAGCAGTAACAAAGCAGCTGATCAGATTTCAGTTTTAACTGTAAGATACACCAATGCATTCAGTAAAAAAAAAAAAAAAAAAAAAACATTCCATCTGATCTGCACCAAAAAAAAAAAAGCTGATGTTGTTTGGGCTCTTTAACATCACACTTTTATAAGACAATATACATATTAGCCTTGAGAGTCCAGAATTTCAATTACTTTGATTACTTTAACTGTCCCCTAATTCCTACATTACCTACATTGACACAGCTCAGCAAAATGCAGGTCAGCCATTCTCTTGTTACTTGGCAAGTTAGTATACACAGAGGCACACATATTTAACCCCTGTCCAAAGAGCATCCATGCCCCTCTCATTCATGACAACATGTGCACCATTATCACAGAGCACACAGACCACCACATAGTCACCATGGGCTTAATGAAGGTTTGTTTGTACATAGTCTGACAGCACCTTACAAGCACAATGACACATACACTGAGACGTGCTAGCACCACTTTAGACATACTGATATTCCTTATTTGAATCCAGAATCCTTCCATATAATCCAGAAATACATCCCACTATTATTCTTCCATGGTCATACAGGCAGCATTAAGAGGAATATTCATGACTGCACACACCTGTGAGGCAATGTCCGGGTTCTGCGCCAACGACTGCATCATGCTGCGCATGTACGGCGCAGACAGCATGTTCTGCATCAGCTGCGGGTTCTCAGAGATCTGCTGCAGCAGGCTCTGCATGCCGGGGCTGCTGAACATGCCTGCAGAGAGAGAGAGCAGTACAGCTGCATGAGGCTCCACTTCAAGCGAAGGTCATGCTCATGAGTGCGGTCTGAGCGCAAAACTGGGCTTCTTATCTTTTGATCAATCCTGTGCAGATTCACTGATGTTACACTGATCTGGACAGACCGTCCTGGTCATTGAGCCCACTGTCATCCAATCCACATGCGACAGGGATCAGTGATTCTGCGCAGCATTAACCCACAAAAAAAAAGCCTACATAAAGCCAACATACAATATTTACTGCATAACATGTTGAACATGTTAAAGGACACAGATTCCTAATGTCTACTGCCCTGGCTACCACCCGCACGCTTACAAAGTGAGTGTGAATGAGAGAGCAGGTATTTGCAAAGTGAAATCAGCACGTTTTCACCTAATGGGGTATAGGTAGGAGGGCAGTGGTACCATTGCCCAGGCTGGCGGCGCTGATGCCAAGGGGGTTGGAGATGCTGGGGGTGGTCCCACTTTGGGAAGAGGTGGTGGAGGTGCCTGTCCCGCCTCCGCCCTCGGAAGGTGCTGCTGTGCCTGGGGTGCCCCAGGGGTTGGGCAAGGGTTCGCGATTCTCCGTCCTGGAGGGCTGCACCCCAGTACCCTCCGAGTTCCCACCAAGGGCAGAAAATGGATTGTTTCCAAACTGATGGAAGAGACCAACAAGGCCAGTAAAAAAAAAAAACCCTGTCTGGCTTTTGTTGTACTTTACATACTGCTGTATTAGCCAAAGTGATTTCTTGTGTGATCTAACTGGCAACTCCAGGGCACCCAGGTATGGGCAGGACTACCTGCTCACGAGCAGCGCTGAACATGGGCTCCTGGATGTCCGTGTACATTCTGCGCAGGGCGTTGTAGCCCCCCGGGATGCTCTCCAGGTTGCTAAGCGCTCGGTCCTGGTTCCGCATCATCTCCTGCATCATGGCTGGGTTCCGCGCCAGCTCCATCGTCTGTGGGAGACAGTGAAGGGCAGAAGCAGTGCAGTGAAGCTGCCGCTCATGTTACCCTTTGAGGTGGACAACTTGAGCGCTCAATCACTTTGACCAACTGCGCCTTATCATTGAGGAAAACAGGCAGGGCTTTGCGTTAAGATGGACAAGCAGTCACACTTATACCAGAGCGATGGTCTCTGGGGGTCCAGGAGCCAGATCTAAGTTCTTATGTCTCCAGACGACCTTGAACTGCCGACATATCCCCTGATAATCTGCGGCCCTCCCTCCTGTCTCACCTGTCTCATGAGCTCGGGGTTGTTCAGCATGTGCGATATCTCAGGGTTCCGCTCCATCAGCTGCTGCATCTGCGGGTTGGCCACGATCATCTGCCGCATCAGGTCCGGGTTGGACATCATGTTCTGCACCAGCGGGTTCTCCATGATCTGGGACAGCATCTCCGGGTTGGACATCAGCTGCCGTTGCATCTGCTGCTGGAGCTCCATGAAGTTCGCCGAGCCCATGCCCAGGCCGGCCAGGCTGGACAGGTCCCCGAAGCCCGCTGGACACAGAGAGAACAGCCATTAAACAAACAAGGGAGGTGGGGGGGGGGGTTCATCCCACATTACAGCTACAGGAAAACAAAATACAATTCCCCTTAGGCATTCTTTAAACAAAGCAATTTAAAAGGTCTGGACCATGTAAAACAAACAATGTGAATGCCGACTGAGATTCAGTACTCTGCAAACACCAGGCTGAGATCTCCCTGTCGATGATGACAGACATTTCTTTTTTTGGCTTAAGATTTGAGGACCCACACACACACATGCACTTTGGCACCACAGAAGGCTTGCTTGCGAAGTGCTGCATAGGTCAACACTGGTGGGGGGGTGGGGGGCTGTTTGGAATGCAAGGCTGAGACACACAGCTTGACCAAATTTAGCTCCACTCACTAAGAAAAATGACAATTTGTCAACAATCTTTGCATCCACTGAAGGGAAACAATCAATGCATATGATGGGAATGTCACTTAACACACTGCAAGATTGCATTTCTCTGTTGAAACAATGCATTCACACTTAAGACTCAGAACAGGTTTTGCTTCAAGCCCTTTTCTGCACAGGGCTGGTCAGGGAACTGGAAATGAAACAGAACCATTTTTGGTTCAGGCATACAGGACTTTGAAAAAAAATCTTGTCCCACAGAGGTACCATGCTGTCCTTGACATATGTGATATAGATCTTATGTTGATGCCTCTCCTGTTTAAATTGTCGTCTAAAGGTATACTGCCAAAAATGTGCAGAGAAATGTTCACTGTATACTGCCATTACAGTCGTGAGTTCAGCTCTGCTGACGCACCAAGAAAGAAAACAACTTAAGCTAGAACAGAGCCAAGCTGTGATGCATTGATGTTATTATTCCTGATTACATTCCTTGACATATTTACCGCCATTACAACTTTTGCTGATTTGTTGCATGTGCTTCTATGGCTAGTTATTTACAATACAACACTGCTCACTATCTTTTTCGAGGACTTCAACCACCGTGGTGCAATTCAAATTTGGATTTAAGGGAATGCTTAAATACAGCAGAAGTTGACATGAAGCCTGTATTCTAAAAGCAGGCCACCTTCACTGATAGCTAAGCGAGCTGGCTGAATGTTTTCAGACCCTCTTACCTCACCTACAGGGTTTATACTGAGCCATGTGCTTGTTTGAGTCACTCACTCAGTATGTTGGCTGGCTGTGTGGGGGCTGTCGTGGAGCCACTGCTGTTGGACCCAGCAGGTGAGGAGCTGACTGCTGGGCTCGGGCTGGCAGGGTTGGTGCTGCTGCTGCTCACCTGGGGTGCACTTGAGCTGGAGGAGGCAGAAGCCTGCGAACCAGCGCCATCTGCTGCCCTGGAGGAACACAGATCATCAGTCACCCTCTACATCTCACACAGATCAAAGCAGGTGGGGAAGTAGCATGAGATACAGCAAGACTAAAACTACTCTGAACATGTTATATACCAAATAATAAGATAGAGTAAATTATGGGCAAAACAAATACCCGGTTTGAAGAACTGTTGTACAGGCTAAAAATAGAGACAGTTCTTGTGATCAGAACTGAGCAAGCAGACAAACATAAGTGTTCATTATACCCCTTTTTCAGGGTAGAGCCCTGCAACAGGACAGGGAGCAGCTGAGTTCTCTCCCACCAAATATTTGCAGTTGCAAGACAAATTCTCTCTGCGGTGGAAGTGCCATGTTGTCTGGACAAGTTAGCCTTAGTGGGAAAAGGATCCCTTCTCAATTTCATGACACTGCTGCTTCACACCTACTGTACTGATTGTGAACATATTTTAAGCAGATATCACCTTTACCTGTACCGTTCCCTTCACCATAAACTGCACCGCATGCCGGAAAGCATATGGGGGGGCTCTTACTTGTGTGCTGTCTTGATGACCAGGTGAACTGTCAGGCCATCCTTAATGCCATGCTGGTTGAGTGTGTCCCCATCCTTCAGTATCTTGCCAGCAAAGATCAGCACAAGTTGGTCCTGCTTGGCCTTGAACCTCCTGGAAATCTCTTCCTTGAACTATGCAGGAGAAGCAAATTTTCACAAATTCACACATGCTTTATGGTTCTTTGTGTCATTAGGGAGACTACAGAATGGCTGCAGGAAGCATAAAGTGGGTGGATGTGATAGTAAGTTTTTGAAGTTCGTGCTTCCAGAACAATACCAATGTGAAATCTTCATGTGCCGTTATAATTAAAGCTTAATGCTTTAGCTGATTTCAGGGTGGATGTACACAACTACAGCCACTACAGCTCAACAATACATTTTGTGGCTTGGATGCCCCTGTCTGTGCTACATACAGGTTACCAGGCTGTGCACTCTCCCATACAAAATGTTGGTAGTGTTCTACTACACTGGGGCAGCATCATATCTGCACAGATCCACTTATTCTGTCACTGATCTGTACCAGTCTTCCAACTCTCTGAACTCTGAAGTCAAGTTAGCCTATTAGCTGATCCACATACCATGAAGATTAGTCGATCTATGCAAAGGTGACGTAGACTTGACTTAGCAGAACACCATGACTGACCAATGGTTTCGCCTGCTGTCTTGAATCTGAATATACCACTGGGATAGGCAACTCCAAAATCAAGCTTAGAGGGCTGGCACAACTCCACAACAGGCAGGGGCCTACTTGCACAACATAGAGAAGTCTTCCACAAAAGTGGAAGAGTGCTTTCTGAACATTCTTATTTCATTATTTTAACTACCTGCAGAAGACTACATTACCTGACGATTTATTAATCTCATATCTGGACCTTTGTAACCTCCCACATTCAGACACAATTTTTAACTATATTGTGCTTCTTTGATAAAGCAACGAGGGATTTTCACCTGTGACTACCACAGGACACTCGTGACATTAATCCCAGGTGTTATGGCATATATTACTGTCAAGCCTGTAAAATTTCTCTGCGCCGAAAAATTTTGAGTCATGACAGTTACAACTATTCATAATTTTATTATGAGTATATTTGTCATCACCCGACCTGTACTTTGACTGCACAACCCATACATTGGATAACTGACAGATTGTCATATTTCATATCTAGTGTTAAGAAGATATTTTTCATTAGATCGACAGAGTGGCTAGGTACATGCGGTACCTTATGAATTGCTAGCTATTTGGTTAATCCCTGCCATTTCGGCAGCTGTAATATCTGATCCACCATTACCATTCATTTAAGAGCAAATTGTTGACGTTACTGGATAGCTGTACAACCGAACGGCTTAACGGCGTTGCTTAAATATGACCTCGATTTTGTTTTAAACTCGTTGTAGTTGGTAGTGTTCTGCAATATAATTAGCTAACTACTAAAATCCTCTATTAAAAGGCCAATGAAAGTGTAACACAAGAGAAATCAGTTGTAGTGGTAGGTAGGACAGTTCCGAACAGCAATAACTAGCTAGCAGCGGTGGAAACATAACATATACCACGAACCGGCTGCCGGTTCCTGAGTTCCGCAAATATAATAGCATACTAGCTACAGTAACACTGCAAAACGAGGAGTATTAAACGACATGGTAGCTAGCGAGTTAGCTAGGTCGGCTTAGGACCTGTACAGAAGCGGAGTTAAGGTTAATGACCGGATTTCAAAAGATTTTCAGCGAGCTCGCTGGAATGCCGAAAAGTGACGAAATGCCTTGGCGCATTCAGGCCTAAAGTGCGCTAGCTAGTGAGACCGATTAGCTAACAACCATTTTCCAGCGGCTCTTCCAGAACATTCAAGACACTGCTCCTTTATTAAGGCTGCTGAAATAACGACGTTTCTAGAACAACGCATTTGTCAAATAAAAGAGAAAGCTGGCTCACTAGTCCTTTATGTAAACAACCAGTCTAATTCTTGTGAACGAATGTGAAATTAAAACTAACGACAGTGAACTAGGTAGCTAACTATACCGTACCACTATCGGGTATCCGCCTGCTAACTAGGCTAGCTAGCAGCATCGATCGCACATGACTGATGTGTGATCCTGTCGGCTTGCAGTTTCACAAATTTCGGGACAACGTCAGCAGTCACAAATTTTGCACTTTATTATTAGTGTTTCTTCTACATCTTCCTGACAAACGACTGAGCATTCTGTAAATGGGGTTAAATCATGTCATGGCTCGGTACTATTAGCGTAGATGGCTAACTGCTAGCTACCTTGCTTGCTAGATAGGGGTTCACACAGCCAGGGAGGGCAGGGGGCACAATCACTACATACGCAAGTAGCCAGCTAGCGGAATTAATTACGGATGAAATTACCACACCTGTGTGACTGAGGCATCCTCCGAGATGGCGATTTCCTCCTTATCCTTTGGGGTTTTAACTGTGACTTTTATTATAGTCCCATCTGAAGCGGTATTTTTATTATTGTTGTTATTCACAGGGTCTACGCCGCCGTTATCCGCCATCTTTACTCCTCCTATATTCACTGAGTCACTGACAAGAAAACCGAAGTGGGCAAGAGTTAATAATATTTCCCTACTGGCTAACCCTGCAGCTGGACTACATTGTTTTAGAAATGGGACACTCTAGTGGCTTGGGGGTGTTACTATGCTTCCCGTGTCACACTGGGCAGCTAGTTCTGAAAGCTGTTCGGAATCCCAGGAGAGATTCACAAGGCGTTGCATTTCAAGTTGTAATAAATCAATACGCAGAGCATCACATGTTTTCAGTGTAGTGTTTTAACAACAGTCTGTTCTATTGTTCTATGTTCTACTGTTCTATGACTGATCGTCATTCACTGACGATTTTCACGGTTGGCTGCTTAACAGAAGGGAAAGCACATTGTATTTAAGTACCAAAAGCACAGGACCAAGTTACTCGAAAGTATAGAGCAAACAGTGTTTAGGATTTATTAGCTCAAATGACTCCTTAGTGTGAAAGATAATGCAGGCAAATTAGTTAGCTGTAATTTGGGTTCTTATTCATATCGTTAGAATGCTTTCAGTGAAGGGCCACTTTTGTACACTGAAAGTGTTTTGTTAGAGATACTTTAATATCATGAGATAGACCTATACTTGCAAATCTGAAACTGATTTGTACATATTAGTAACCTCGCTTTTTAAAACACTATTTGTGTGACTTAGGTACACCTATATCCAGTTAAATACAGCACCAGTACAGATTTCCCATCTGTCAAAACAACCTGTCTTACAGTAATTTTGATTTAAGTTGTCTTGTCTTGTTTCAGTAGAGAGGAAGTTATGCAGATTATTTTGCTGCCATTTATGGGAGATTTTTTTTCACCCTTTCCTTGTGTGAAACAAACAGCTAGCTAATTTAATAATGAAATAACAACATGGTGGGGTGTTTTTTGTTGTTTTTTGTTTTTTTCCTTTTTTTCAGTTGCAAATTTTAGAAAGGTATTAAGAGATATATTTTAAAAAGTATAAAGGATAAAGTTTATACATCAAAAGAGGTGATTAGATTACATCTAGAGTACTGTGTCCAATTCCAGACATTACTGGGCACACTACAACAAGGTCTTGAAAAAGTACAGAGTAAAGAAACAGGACTGCTTCTGGGTATATTTCAAGTTGGGTATAAAACAAGATGACTTGTGGAAATTAGTTCAATGTAAATTTCACAGTTTCTATAGGAAGTACTGGAATCACTTACCAAGATTCATAGTGGAGGCAGAGACCCTTGAAGCGTTCAGGGCCAGGCTTGACACAATACTAGATGTACTATGGTGAAGAAGTAATTTGACAAGCCCATAATTAAGCATTGTAATATACTTATGTTCTTAAATATAATTCTGTGCTAAAACAGGTCCTATTTCTATTGTAACGTGGAGACTGTCTGTTGGTCTCTAAAATTTCTGTGGATTATCCTGACCATTTCTTGTTGCAGTAAATTTTATATGTATTGCCCATTTGCTGCAGTTAATAAAATCCTTCATTGTGGATTCTGCATACTTTTAATTCTGAATAACAGTATTATTTTCAAGTTTCAGCTAGAGACCAACTAAAAGCAATCACATATATACAATAGGGAAGCACTCTTGGATAGTCTCCACCCCTGTGTGTGTGTGTGAGGGGTTACATGGTGAACAAAGACATATTGCTCTCGTTACATTTCACTTCCTCTCTGGTGAGACCTCTGCAGCAAACCAAGACGAAGACATACTAACATTTAAGAGTTTGATTTACCCATCACCAGACAACCAAATCAGGTGAGTTAAAAAGAGACATTTCCTATCACTGTTCAGCACTGTGTTCACAGATAGAACATTATCATGAAAGACCCACAGCATGGGAGTATATGCTCTGCTTTAGTCTGAGGCTTACATGTTATCCCTTACACTGAGTCTGTAAATTGTTGCTGGGATTATTTCTTTTGCTTAGAAAAATGTTTTACTTATGAATCCACTGGGCATTCTGTCCTAGTCTCATTAAAATTATAATAGGGCATTTATACATAACACAAGCTTATGAGTGTCTGAGGAGTGTTATCTGAGGAAATGCAACAGTCTGTTATTCAAGGAAGATCTGTTATCTTGGAGTGGAGGATGTTGTTACATATCAAAGTTCGATGAAACAAGAAGCTTGCGTGTTTACTAAAAGACACAATATAACCTGTATTTACTAAGTGACACAATATAACCTATGACCACACCTACTTTGACAGCTTATTTATTTATCTATTTTTACAACATTTTAACTTTACCTTCTCTTTCTAACATGTTAATGAAATTCAAAATGGGAAACCTAAGCCGGAAGTGTGTTCTTCTGTGAAAGATTGCCATGTACACACACACAAACACCCACAGACCCAGGCACAATTTCCAGTAAGTAAGAGAAAGTTGCAAGACAGGTTTTTCCATTGTCAAAGATGTCTTCTGGTTCATACATACCATTCAAACAAAATATTTTTCAGACTAACTCAGAACACAAGTATACTTGTGGAGGGTTTTTCAACAATTTAAAGCAGAACACCAATAAAGACTTTGTCATATAAGGGCAAAGTGTGTACATACGTATACAGACAGACAGACATAAACACCTTAGCAGGCCCAAATATACTCATTCTATCATTAGCAAACAAGACACATAGAGAAGTGTATAAAAAACTAACACAAATCCCACTGTCCTGAGACATATTTTTCTAAACAACAGTGTGAGGATTCGGTGTGACATCCTTCTATCCTTCATTTTGTTTGGAAAATGACCCAATTATTGTATCTTCCAGAAGCTGCTTTGCCTGGACCAGTCAAAATGTCATATTCTGTGACAAAGGGTGAGGGGGTGATGGTCTTCACTCTGACCTCTGACCCAGCAAGCAGCTGCCCATTGCTGTGCCAGCTTCTTGGGACCTTGTTCTGCAGCCCTGCATGTGCAGTGTCCGAGAGACTCAGGAAACTCCTGGGTGGCGCTCAGTCAACACTGGGGGTGAGCACCGTGCCACTTTACTATTACAAATGTATCACAATTAGACAGCTGTCACATCAAGACTCTTCATATTGTTCAATGCAGTGCTTTTTCTAAAATGTATAGGGAATGGGGGGCTGTTCTGTAAAAATGTAGTTAACCTTAGAATAAGAATTTGCAATTTGTAGCTAGTTGGGTACTGAAGTCAGTTCACAGCAGTGGTTCTCATATTATGGTCCACAGACCACTATTGGGCTGTAGTAGTTGTCCAAGTGTACCAATTTACGTGTGGATGTCATTACATTACATTGCATTACATTACATTCATTCATTACATTATGTCATACTGTATATAATGATATTAATGTTAATGTAATATTAATTACAATGTGAAAATAGAACTGCATGCCTTATTTTCTTTAAAATACTTCTGGATTTCAGAATATCCTGGACACTGCTGCAATGTACTTAATGCTGTTCTTCATGACATACAGCTGTGAAGTTGGATTTTCCACACTTGTTGATCTGAAAATAAAGTGGAACCAGTGTTGCAACTTTGGTTCTCCTCATCAGATTTGGTTACCTTCAGCTTTCAGCATGTAGGGATGCTTGTACAAACTCTTCCACATGATTTGTTGTTATTTCTGCTGTCACTAAAGGGCCTGCCTAGTCTTAACCCTTACCAGAGCTAAATCCTAATTTCAGCCAGAATCCCAACCCTAACCCAAGACAAACCCTAATTTCAGCCCTAACCCTAACTGTAAATTTCAGCCAGTACTGTAACCTTAATCTTAACCCTAGCGAAACCCTAATTTCAGACCTAATTCCAATGCTAACCCTGAGCCTACTGCTAACCCAGTGCCAATGGACAAGTGCATCTGCTTAATTTCAACAATGTAAATGTAATGTTGTATGTACTCATCTTACTTTGGATAAGAGTGTCTGATGAGCAGCAAAATGTAATGTAAATGTAACCCTAACCCTAACTTTAACCAAAACCCTAAACATGAGTGTTTAGGATTTGGGTTATAACCCTAATCCTAATTTCAGTTATAACCCTAACCTTAATCCTAGGAGGAAACGATTCTGACGGGGAACTCAACACTGACTGACTTTTATTTATTATGTAAAGTTGAGTTGGCTCTGAGGCTAAGAATTTCATTTCTGGTAATGATGTTGCATTGTTATCAAGTATATGACAATAAACTTGAAACTTGAAACTCTGTGGGAGCAGAGGCAGCATAGAGAAATGGAATGAGAAATACATTTCCATTTTCCATGGTCCATTTCCACTTATATTTTGTTATATACAGTATGTCTGAACCACTGAGAAATCAGTTCTTCAGTTGTCTTTTCCAAAAAAAGTATATTCTTTTCTCAGTAGTTTCTCATAAATTTTCCATTTTACCCCTTTATTTGCTAAGTGGATGTTCTTGTCTGAAGGTGTGTACATAGCCTACATATTTACATATTATCTACAGTATTTACAGTTGCTCCATATGTACAGAATATGTTATATTTATATAGCTTTCACAAGTGGACAGAGACCCACCTAGGCATCATGCCCACACTCTCTGTGTTACATGCCCACCTCCTCAACTGCTAAACGACACTACTGGGAATTTATTTACAGCTATTCACTTCTCACACATCTTATGGTCTTTTTCTTTCCTCTCTTGTATGGAATTAACTGACTCTTCCCTTTTGACCTAATCTCTTCACAGACAATACAAATCATGGTGGGGCTGTTTACCATTGCCCTTGGCACAATATTCCTCCAAACCTACAGTGGTCCATATTTCTTATGGGCTATTGGGGCCCCCTACTGGCTGGGTGCAATGGTGAGTGTGCATGTAAACATGCAATATTTTGTTTTTACTTCTTATTAACCAAATATGGCTTATTATTGAGGCATTAAACGGTAAGAAAGGGGCCCAAAGTAAAGAGGTAATAAGATTTCAGTTTTTAATTGGTTGTATACTAGTTTGGTCAGGAAGTGAGTATGTTATATTTGTAAATACCATGTTAAAACCTGACAATAAATCAAAAAATATTTGAATACATGCTTTTAAAAGAAAATTATCTACATTTTTGAACACTGCTAAACTGTACGTTATTTACATAAGTGCTCCCTAGCTGTCAGTTTCAGGGTTACTTAATTAACAGGGAGCAGTCTACCTTTTAAACACTTCGTAGCTACAAGAAAAATCCTTGGTTTGCATTTCATTATGGAGAGACTTACGCAACAATGATGGTGACTTTTTTCTGTTTTCACAGTTTATTGTCTCTGGAATCTTGTGTATCCTGGCTCAGGGGTTTCCCAGCCCATGCTTGGTAAGTGAAATGACTCTTCTATATTTGAAACATTCCATCTTACTCATCAGCTCAAACATTGATGATGGAGAGGGGAAGTCCCCTGGAGGACCCTTTGTTGTGATAAAAATGGATTTTCCTATGAAGTCTCACCTACTACTACTACTAATAATAATAACATTTGAAGATAAGCTTTAAGCTATGAACATAACCCTGGATATAAGCATTTCTAAGCGAACAAATAATATGACAAATAATACAATCATAAATGGCTTCCTAGCCAAGTCAGACAGCAGTATTGATCAGAGAACTGTACCATCAGGGATACTTAAATAGCATCTGGGTCACTTCTTCTGAATATCTGCTTCTACATCTGAACTGATCATTTAATGTGTATATCTAATTACATCTTGAAATTAATTTAACATTTTCCAGAAAAAAAGTCCAATTAGTAGTTAAAAGTGAAAGTGTTCCCTTGGATGTATAAGGTTCACACAAAGCATTCAGCTTATATGAGGCAGACCTTTCAATTTACAGCATTTCCAATATGATGACTCAGGTCATGCACATGAGAGCAAGATGGTGAGGTATTTATAAAATTGTCAAGAAATGAAAAGTCTTCACCTCCTACAGGTATTCCTAACTATGATGATGAATCTGGTGAGCGCAATCCTGACTGTGGCTGGCTTCGTGTTCTACTTGGTGGATGAGGGAGGGAGGGAGGACTGGAGGTGCCGAACAGATAACGAGTATAATAGATACGACCCCACCAAAATGGATTCCATCGGCCAGAGTAACTTCGACATTTGCGTGACCTATAAGCCCCTGTTGTTGGTAGGAACTTTGACAATTTGTGTTCTTATGATGTGTTTGGAATGCGTGAAATTTTACAAAATAATTGATTGCACTGTGAAGGCTAAAGTCATACAGGTTGCATACCATGTGAGCTCAGTAGTATGTTAACTGTGCTCATTGTAATTCAAGTGCATCAACATCATGTGACTCAGTCATGGGTCCACATTGATCATCAGTTGAAATTTAGGTCCAGTGTCTGATAGTAAAGAGATTCGATCACCTTTCTCTCAGGGAGAGATGGGGGAAAATATAAAGCAGTGACATCAGAGTGAACCTTCATGAATGGTGGAGCGTCATGTGCATCAGTGAATTTTCTGCTCCCTGACTTGCACCATGTTATAGTGTTGTGCTGTGGAGAGATGAGTATTTTGATGGATACAGAGATTAATGAAGTTTCACTCTCCTGTCCTGTCTCATTTTCAGGTGTAAAAGAGGTGTGGGTTTTTCAGTAGCTTCCCTTCATTCATGTTTTTTTCTACTTGTTACTGTTTTACTATATGTATAGGTCCATTTACCCTTTCATTATTTTCTGAGAGAGACAGAGGAGAGCCTTAACCCCTTTCTAATGGAAAGAGCTGTTGGTCTATTTGCTGTTGTTGCTGACAGTGTGATAGAACATAACTTTCTCCATTCTCTCTTTAGACTCTACAGATCGGTCTGAGAGTCATGCTGATTGTTTTTGACATACTCCAGTTCTGTGTCACCATCAGTGCAGTTGTTCTGAGCATAAAGGCACTGAAGAAGAATAACATGGGAAAGGTAAGGGGTCCCAAAAAAGAGATTCCTAATCTCTAATCTAAACGAGGTCAGAACAGGCAAAGTCAAAAACCACGGAAAACACGGCAAACAACAACCAGAAAACAGATATAAAAAAATCGAGGTCAAGAGGAACAAGCAGGGTCTCAAAAACAGGCAGGCAAAACAGAACAAAGAACGGCTGGTAACAAATCAGGAGGACTAAGACAAACTAGCGAAAGAGCACGCAACAAACAGGGTATATATAGGGCGAGTCAGATGAGGGGATGAGATGCAGGTGTGCAGACAGGCAGGTGATCAGGCACAGGTGAGTGGGGATAGGGCGGAGAACAAGGCAGGGCTGGAACACAGGGGAAAACAGTAAACATGAGCACATGGACAGCGAAAACAACAAAGCCGGCTAAGAAGCTGCCGTACTGACAATTCCATGCATTTGACACTGATGCAAATTTAGCCTATTTCTGTGATTTGCACACCAGGAATACAAATATAGTATCTATGCTCTTGGGCACACATGTGTAGGCCTATATATTTCAACGGGGAAGCACAGAGCATAAAAATGGTTTGCCAGCTGAAATAAAAAAGACATTTTTAAAATTGAGCATGTGTTCTAAAATACCATCATTTGTACAGTAGAGGTCACCTTCTGACTTGCTGGTCTGGTCTTGTGTTGCATCCAATCGCAGGACCCTGATCTTAAGAGGTCAATCCTGGAAGAGGAGACAGCCAATCCAACAGTTTAGAGGAGGCCCCACCTCCTGGAATAGGCGACGGCCAATCCCACATCTCAGAGGAGCGCCCACCTTTCCTGTCACTTCTTACCTATCTCACTGTGTGTGGGCAATGTGGGGTTCTTCTTTGGAAAGGCAAACCCCAAGCAAGCATTTAGTTGGACACACTGAAAATTAATAATCGCAGTTAAAAAGTCTGCAGGTATTAACAGAATAAACAACTAACATGTCTGAACTGAGGTAAGCACATAGTAAGGTATACAGCATCAACATTTTTAAACAAAGCATCATGATTCTGACATTCATGACTTCCAGATACCAATGTTTCTGCCATTTTCATGGCTTTTTTGTCATTCATGTACTGTCTTTTGTGTAGCTCTTGTTTGGTATTGGTAAAGGTGGTAGAATGGTGATAATGGGGTCTGTTTATAACATTCCCATTCTTAAATCCTTGCCGGCACTCCTTCATTCACACCTCCATTGATTACCTGGACTGGGATGCAGTCCCTGCCTTCTGTGGAGCCTTAATTTGATGCTTGGTGCATCCCACTAAACACTTTGCCTGGGTTTCACTGTCAAAGTCTCCTTTTGATTTTTTTTCTATACAATTTGCATATATTTCCAGCTCCAGTTAGAAATACATGCTGAGTGACATTTGCCTATTTATGACTTCTTGTGTTTAGACAGATGTTCTCTATTTTAATCAGCAAAATGAAATACTCATGGTAGGTGATCTTGGGGTCTGAGCTTGTGGTACTCCTTCAGACAACTTTTATCATGGCATGGTACACTTCAACATTTAAAGTACAAGCCATGTTAATAACTTTTAATACTTATATGTGTCAAATTCTTAGGTGAACAACTGAATGTTTCTGAACTTTCTCCTGAAAGCCTAGAACCATACTGTCATCCTCCAGTCTACAATGTAAGACAGATTAGCCACTAAATGGAGCTTTTCATCAGAGTGACTGGAAATGATACAAATCCCTGCTAAAAAGAGGCTGCCTTTTTCCAGGAACAGCTTTTTGATCAAACACACCATGAAAAATTTCTGAGTGTATCTTGTGAATAGTGACAATCCAGATCAGTTTGCCTATATGATTCTTAGGGTCCTTCAATGACCTGAGAGGTATCAGTGGAAAAAAAGCTTTTTGGACATTTTTTAAAAATATTTCTAGTAAGGCCAATGTGTCATTAATTGGAGCAGGAGGGTTGGTTTCTAGGCTTATGGGATATCCATGAAATTGCTCAGTCGTGTATGTAAGCGCTAAACACAATCATAAACATGTTTGTAATTTGGGCCAAAATGCTCATTGGTATTCAAGTCAAATTTAAAATATGGATTCAGCCATTTTGTTCAAATGGTGATTTCTTCAATTGCCCTTACTTTCAGACAAGAAAACATTTGAGAGAATATTCTCAATCTAGGCTGTTGTTGTCATAAGTCTGTCATCATTTACAAATGCTTATATTGTTTTAAAGCTTTTCATGGACAAGCACACATGTGCAAAAAAAAAACAAAAAAAAGAAACAAAACCCAAAAACTACAAAAAACAAAAACCTGACATTTTTGAAGTGTTTGAAAGCTACTTCCCACTAATGTTTTAAACCAATCTGAACTGTGTATGAAGTACTAAATAAAATCCTTTCATGCTGTGCAAAAACATCTTGGATAATTTGTTTAATATTAGCCCTTCATTAAGGTGTAGACAATGTTTATACATTGTAGTAATAAGGACAAACCTAACACAATTAAGAGACTTAAAAAGAGATTCTTTTCCAGAATGTTTAGAGAACCTTAAGGACTGATTTATGATTCATCTCCACTTTTGCATTGTTCTCCAAACTTTCTTTTAATTAAATGTTCAATCAGCCTGATGCAATCAACCCACAATTGTCTAGTTGCCAGCGATTGACAGTTGATCAATTCACGTGATCGCAGTGATTTATGATGATGCAGTGTGCTTGCTGTATGTGTGAGTAGCAGGGACGTTTGATTGGTCAGAAAGTTGAAGTCTGCTGCAGTGGCCCAAGCAATCACGGAAGGGACTGAAAGAGAAGATTTCACTCATTTATCTCTACTCTACCTTGACCTGCAGAGCAAGCAAAAATATATTTTAAAACATTTAAGAGAATGGCACACCACTTCCTTTGGGAGTTCTTTGATGAATTCTTGACTTTTAACATGCAATTTTCCAGCAGGGCAGATTTTTTTTTTCATTACAGACATAAGGCAACTGAAATAAATAGAGAATCTGTGTGGGATTTACTGTATACCCAGATATTGCACAATGAGAGGAGAAGATGCCAGAAAAACAAGACTGTCCCACTGGGGAAATAACATTGCCAGCACACCAAACAGACCTCTAGACCCAGTGTAAATATTTTGCCAATGTGTGTGCATCAAATTCTGCCTTGCTTTTATTTTCACTTTTATGAAAAATGATGCTCTGGAGGAGATGAGAAAATTGAAGAGGAGCAGTATATTTGTGTTCAAAGCTAAAATAAACATCAAGCAAGTGTAATATTTCATTTTACATATGTGAAGGAATATGCAGTATGTGTTTTATAGTATAGTACTGTATATACATTATATGGACAAAAGTATTCGGACGCCTGAGCATTACAGCAGCAGTGTAGCATAGTGGTTAAGGAGCAGGTCTTGTAATTGAAAGGTTGCCGGTTCAAACCCTGCTGGGACACTGCCCTTGGGCAAGGTACTTAACCCACAGTTGCCTCAGTAAATATCCAGCTGTATAAATGGATAACATTGTAAAAAAAAAAAAAAAAACAATTGTAGCCTATTGCTTTGGATAAAAGTGTCTGCCAAATGAATAAATGTAAATGGGAAAGGATTAACAAAAGGATAAAAATATCTTATATTTATTCTAACAATATTCTAACATTATAGAATCATATCATAAATAAACAAGTGTTCAGTGGGCCATCGTTTGGATACTTAAGCTACAGGCCAATTGTGCATGAGGCATTTAAAAGGGAGAATGAATGCATAAATAAATGGGAATAAATAAATAAATAAATGGGAATTTCTCTTCAATTGGTTTTAGTGTGCATTCAACCTGCAAATTGATATTCTGATTTCTAATTATCAAAGCACTATCAAGAGGCATAGTCATATGTTACCATGTTTCATTGCTTTTCTTTTCACCTCCCCAGCAGCCACAATCTGATTGGCTATTTCCTGCCTTCCCTGGCATAGCCTGCCCCTGCCATAAGCTTCTGCTGGGCAGATATGCTGACACAAGGCGTGTTTCTGTCAGTATGGTCAGCAGAGTCAAAGCAATATTACCTGTGTGCAACAAGTGCTTTATATTTACAAGAGTTTACTGATTGAAATCAGGAATAAACTTTGCACAGATTAACAAGCCTCCCTAGTCCACAGTGAATGTAGTGAGCATGTCTCATTTCCTGGAAGAGTCAAAATAGAACATACCGTAGGGTAAATGATCATTTTCTATGTCAAAGTTGACTAAATCTGGACACAAATACAAAGAAGGGAAATTCCACTTAAATAAATTGTTTAATTCTGAACCGCTGGAGTTTTGATCAAAGTTTTTCTACTATTAAACACAATCTTTCTGCTGCACGGTGTGCATGGCTTTGCCCCAATAGTTGCACCACTTGAGCCAAAAAATAACTCTACATCCAGTCCCTGGCAACCAACAGTCCCACTGTGCAAAAAAAAAAAAAAAAAACCCACTCACGAGATAATGATTGGCCTGTGTGAGATGACTAGTCATGTTTGAGCCTTGTGCATTTGTCATGTAATAGATCTCACAAGTGCAGGCATCATATATTGATGCAATTTTCCGTATATAAACTTCCCATCTGCCTTTCTGAACCTACATGCTCCATGTGTCTGAAATTACAATCAAACAGAACAGTTGTAGCAACTGCATACATCAAATGGAAAGTTTCTTTCTCTCAGAGGAACTCAAACTGAACCTCAACTTTTACTTTGGTCAGGTGGATTGTCTGATTAGTAGGAAGGCAACTGAAGGATTTGCTTTATTGGATATCAAACTCACAGACAAAAACAATGCCCTCAATTGGCATGTACAGACAGTCATTGTGTATGATGTAGACTTCCTGTTATTGCCCTGCATAAGTACAATTTTTATATACCTCACCGAACATTCAAGCTTTCATTCAAGCCAGGCATTTAACCACATGTTTCAACCAATCCTTGCCTTGATTGATGCAGTTTTGCTTTCTCCCCTAGCTCAGATGGTGAGAAATGGAAAACCTGATTGGTACCAAACTTTTGTTAAAACAGACTGTTCTTCACACAATATGGTAATACTGCCACCCAAATGGCAATTTTCAACAGCAAATTCAAACTCCAACACCTACTGGACACAGACCAGTCATACTGATCAGTTCCCACATTTTCTGCTTAATATCTTTAAGAAATTGCAGTCATTGCAGTAATTTATAGTGGCTTAATGAAACTATGGAAAAGTAATACAGTGAATTATTAATGGAATTAATGAAAAAACAGGACAGCCAGTGAAGGACATACAGTTGTTGATAATACGACTTCTGAATCTGTGATTAAAATAAGTAAATAAGTAAATAGAGATTTCATTCGTAATATGTAAAAAACATGATAAAATGGAAGTACACTGACAGATTTTCGCAACTTTTTCCTCTGCACCAAAAACTATGAAGCGTTTTTTTGGGGGAAATTGTTTTCGGCATTTTTATCGACAAGCTGTATCAGGTGGTGAGAAATAATAACTACAGGAAGTAAACTTGAATCTGACTTTTGGATTCAACCAGACAAGACACACTTTTAAGTGTTTGAAGCTCTTCAACCCAGCCACAAAAAGAAGACATTATCTCAGGCCGAGTGTACACAGATATACAGTTTCTTGTGTGCTTCCCAGTAGTGCAGCTCGTCTGAGAAGCTCCAGGCACAAGCCAGATCCTTGGAAGCCTTGACCACATGAACCACGCAGACGGGAATTTGCTCGAACAACAGCTCTGCTACCGCTGCTACTGTCAGCTTCTTTTGCTCAAGGATCAACTGCTGGATTAGTGGCTTGTTCAGGGGCTCGGGGGAGGCGCTGTAGGACACTGTCACATTCAGCTTCTCTTCTGCCCCTGTCACCTGGAACCGGCTCTTCCCCGTGGAGCACTGGAAATCCTTTTTGCTACCGAGCAGACCTGAGGGTGTCCCATAGACCCGCACAGACCAGGACACCCAGTCATACTTCTGTTTCAGGGCCTCCACGATGGAGTCTGCAAGCTGCTGGTTGGTCTTGTCCCCCCGGTCCCTCACCAGCCTACGGGTGTCTATCTGGGCTTGCTCTGGGAAGCTGTTGATGCAGTCCTCGATGACAGCATTCATCTTTTGTTGGACCACCTTCATATTCTCACCCCAGTCCCGGAGGAGCTCCTCTTCCTCGTCTGTCCCTTTCAGGCCTGCATGGCCCACCAGGGCAATGAGGCCCAAGCAGAACAGGTTCTTCAGCCGGGCGCAGAAGTCCTCCACGGCCCTGCGGCTCTTCTCCTCATAGTTCAGTGTGATCTCCAGCACTGACTCACTGGAGAAATTGTCCCCTGTCACAGCAGCATACAGGGTGTGCAGGTTTTTGTCACCCCCAGTCTTGGCAAAGTGCTCCAGGAAGAGTTTTTTCTTGACTTCGCGGAACTTGGGCTTGGCGTTGAGGATGTCCATGAACTTACGGAACTGGTTGCTCAGGTTCTCCTCCACGGAGAAGTAGGCAGCATCTGCTCCACTCTTCTGGATCTCCTGGTTGATGCGCTGGATTTCCTCTGAGACCACCTCCAGACGATCCCGCACCTTCTGGAACTGCTCCTTCATGAACTCGGCCTCCTTGCTCTCCACATTGTCCAAAGCCAGCTTCACCACAGGCGCTGCAATGGCAAAGACAGGGAAGAGATCCCCTGCCATGCTGGCCACCACCTCTGCACCTTTCTCAAACACCTCCATCACGGTTTCTACAACATCCTTCTTGTCTGCCACAAACTTCTGCAGTTGATCAGCCATCTTGTGTTCACACTTCACTAGATACAGACCACAGGAAAAACCTCCGTAAACTTCTGTACTCTCTGTAAGGAAACAGCACAGACATACCCAGTGAGGTTTATTAGGCTGAGACAGTCAATATGTTCATGATTTTCAGAACCTGTTGAAATGTAATGGAGATTAACCACAGTCGCTGCTGAGTGGCAGGGGTGGGGAAACCATAGGGGACCAAATGTTCATTAGAACAGCGTTGTCCAAACCTCTCCTGGAGGGCCACTTGTCCTGCATGTTTTACATCTCTCCCTGCTCCAACACAGCTGATTTAAATGATCAGTTTGTTATTAGGCAGCTTCAGGAGTTCATAACGAGTTGATCATTTGAATCAGCTGTGTTGGATCAGGGAGAGATCTAAAACATGCAGGACAAGTGGCCCTCCAGGAGAGGTTTGGACAACGCTGCATTAGGAGATGCAAGAAACACATAAGAAATTAGGTTTTTCCCAGTCAGTGGCAGTCCCTCATTACTGGAACCCAGCTAGCACCTTGCAGTTTGGTTTTCTGACATGAACCCTCTTTAATTTAGATTAATGTGGATGGTTAATAAGGTGTTTTATGAAAAGCATGATCATTTATTAAACAAATTATTCTTGTGTATCCTAATCATCAACTAATACTCTAAGAGATTATTTAGGGACACAATTCGCAAAGTGAGTGGGTCTCTAGAATTCTAACTAGTTGCTAATCATTTTGAGAAGGCCTGGATCTATGTTGGAAAACTACTTCATAGCTGCATCTCACCTGAGATAACAGAAAATAGCTAGGAAACTACAATTCCCATAAAGCGGTTCTGAACAGGGAACCACCTGAGAAGTGTTAGTGCTAATCAGTGGTGGCTCAGTCTTAACTGTGGACTACTTTGTTAAAAGCAGAAAACAAGATGTTGGCTGTCTTCCAAGGCCAGTAGACCACAGACACAAAGGTTTCCATTCAACAAAAACATGTTTTTTTTTTTCCATTTTGGAATGGAAGAGTAATGACCTTTTGGAATCAATAGCCCTACATTATCATTATAAGCACCTTTTAGCATTTTAATATTTATAAATAAATAAATAAATTTTTATTATTATTTATAAATATTAAACATTTACATTTAAAAGTTGACACTGATATATTTGAAGAGATAATCTCCATCAATCATCTACCAAGAAAATTCACTACAGGTGTACACGTCCATCAGTTTGCACAGGTGGTGAAATTTGTGCTTCATACCTACTTTTTAGCAGACATTATGACCAAATGGCCACAAAACCCACACATATACTCTTAAATTGTTGCAGTCTTGTATTCAGCTATGGAAAGTGTCCCCAATAATGTGTATGTTTACTGTATAAGAAATTGAAAACCAAACTGTTTCAGTGTTATAGCAGCCCTCTGCCTTTTATCCTAAGACCCCACCAACTTTGTTTGCGTTGTGTATTCAATGAGTAAGCTGCATTAAATAGGTTTCAGGTTTTAGTCTTTGATTTCCAGTGTAAGGGATCTTAGGTAGTGAAGATAAGTCAGACCCTACTTGAATCCATATATTAATGTCAAATTCAATTACTGGAGGCCCTGTGTGTTCATGCAGGGTTTTAACATAAGTGGTACTATTAGATCATGGGCTGCATACATTTACAGCTTTCATTTCAGCAGCGAAATCTTTCACTCCGTCCTCACGGGACTGGTAACTGCATTGCAAAAGCTGACTTCGCATACTGCCTTCCCCCATGTAAACACTTCCAGATTAGAAGGCATAAATAGGCAACTCGCGCTTGTCGGGAATTTAAGGTAACGTTAACGTAAAAAAAAAAAAAACCTACATGGGTCTCTTTCCTCTCAAGCAATATATTTTCAAACGTATAACTTTTGCTTCCTTAAATGAAAAACGACGTCTTCAAAGTATGTGGGTTTATTGTTGAATGGCCTTATTACAATTTATGAATTCCTGCTCCTGAAAGAAAACCAGGAAGTTTCTACCAGTACCGCTGCAGTAGACGTGATTTTAATCGCGGTTTGTTGTTTTTAAAATACCGTAAAGCATTCGTTTGTTATAAATAACAACTCAACAAATGTGTTGAATCCTATTAGAAATAACGCACTTATAATTCGAAAAGAAAAGTTGCTAGCTGCGCTGAACGAAAACAAAACCTTTACAGAACCGTAGAGGTAGTACAGAACAAATGTGAAAATAACTCGACGTAAACTTACTTTTCAGACAGGTGACGTTACAGAAAGTCCAGTTTTATCAGCTTTATTCGCTGGTTTCGCGTTACGGCTAGTTTATGGATTGTCGGCTGAATATGGAGCTGGGAAAGGTGGCACGCCCTGTTTGAGAAAATGGAGATGACAGAGAATGCTATCAGGCCCTGCCCTTGAGTTACTCATGAACTCAAGCACTGAACCGCTGAGCGTTGTCTGTATGCAGTATAAGACGTAATATAATACGTCTAGATAAACGCTACGATTGTTAATAATTCCAGATACCTGTTTGTGTGTGGTGTACTCCACGTTTATTCATACCCCTGATTCAATGTTACGAAAAACATAATATAACTTGAATACGTAGACATTGGATCATTTTGTCTGCCTAAAAAATAAAGTATTATACTAGTATCCTCATGACACAACTAGTAATATCATGACACAAAGTGATGTCATGTTGTTTTCTAATTTTATTATTTTATTAAAGAAAACATGAAGGTCAACTTTATTCACACCTCTATATTTAATATGGTCTAACTCTGCCTCTAACATGGATTACACTTGAAAGTCAGCATTTATAGAGTTTTATGACATGTAGGAACACCCACTTTTGGACAAAGTTGAACTGGGTAGAAGGAACCAGGTTGTTGGTCGAAATGCCTTAGAACATGTTGGAGCTCAAGACTTCCTCCATCTTAAGAAGGGCTTCACATTTCACAGAGATCATGGCTTTTCCCCCCTCATTGTAAGCTTCACTGTTTCCCACACCAAACACTACACTGATTAGCATAATTGTGGTTTACATTAAATATTCATTCAAAACTAAATTTTAGATCTATGTTAGAGGCACTCTGCATACATTTTCAGTTTGTTCAGCTTTAAAATAATACATTGACATCATCTTTCCTTTAAAAATGTATTCTAAAAGAACATATCACCCATAACCACAAGAAATTGCAAAGTCCCAGACCAATTACAATGGTAAACTTGTAGCTAGCTTTGCTTTTATTACAGTTTGGCAAATTTGTCTTTGATTTAACCCCCAGAATAGATTGCCATTTCAGGCTATTTAGAGTGAATGCACAGGTATGCTCTCTTGTATTTCTCATAGTAGTAGCAGTTCTCCTGAAAGTTGTTGGACTCCGCCACCTCCTTGTAGCGGCTGATTGTGTACACGGCACAGTTCGGTATGCTGGTGCTGAGTGACTGGGCCACATCTGTCATCTTCCCTTTAAGCTGTTGTCTCTGGATTTGCTCCTGAATCTGACTCTTGTTGATGGGCTTTGGCTCCACACTGAAGGAGATCACCACCCTGACATTGCTTTTGGTCAGGATGTCGAAGAAATTGTTGCTGCCGCCCCTGCCATAGTAGTCCTTCCCAGCCAGCCAGTTCCACAGAAACATCCCGTTGTGGTTGAAGACCCTGACAGACCAGGAAACCCAGTCATACTTCTTAGACAGGAAATCCAGCAGCGGCTCGGCGAACTGAACGTCGATGCTGCCCTGCTTCTCTAGAACCTGACGCTCAATGTCCATCTCGGCCTGGGTGGCAAAGTTCTGGACGCAGTCATCCACAGCAGCTTTCATGCACCCCTCTATATCTTCCATCCTCTTCTGCCACTTCTCCACCATCTCCCGCCCCACTGCCCCCATCTTCAGAGAGGCATAGCCCATGACAGCGATGATGCCCACCACAAAGAGCCTCTTCAGCTGGGCACAGAACTTCTCCACGGCTCTCCGGCTCCTCTGCTCAGTAGCCATCACTGTGTCCAGCATGGGCTCCCGGGTGGTGCTGGTGACAGCGTTATACAGGGCGTCCATGTTCAGGTCACCGCCTGTGCTCTCAAAATGGCACAGGAACCTCTCCATCTTCCTCTCTCTGAACTCGGGCTTGGCATCGAGGAAGTCACAGAACTTCTCGTACTGGCTAATCACCTGTGCCTCGTAATCGAAGTTCTGCTTGTTCATGGAGATGCGCTGAATCTCTTGGGTGATGCTGCCCACCTCCTCCTGGATGTCCACCAGCTTCTGGGTGAGGCTCTGGAGCTGCTGTGACAGGTACTGGGTCTCTTTTCTCTCCGGGTTGTGGAGGATCTCGGCTGAGGCCACAAACACGGCTTCTAGGATGGGATGAAGCTTCCCCACAGTGGCAGACAGTGCCTCGCACCCCTGCTCTATTATTTCCACCCCCTTTTCAATCATGATTTTGTTCTGCAGCACCCATTCCTCGATGCGGTTCATTTTCTTGTCACTGTCACAGGATTACCTTTTCCTTCAGAAAGCCCAGGTGTCCTTTACCCACTCTAAAAGAAAAGATTTTAAAAGGGCTATTATTCTTTCACTTTTCACACAGGGGGAGTCTGGTTTCTCTTTTGCTATGCATCCAAAGTTTATTTCTGTTACAGGATATGGTTTGTAATGTATATGTATAATGTATATATGTATATAAAGGCCACCACAATTTCTAGTGAATCTGACACTGTCTTTTGTTATAAAATAGCAGAAAATTGGTATTGAGGTCAACAACTACACAATGCAGAAATGTGAAGCAGGAGTCACACCTTCAGGTTGACAACAGGTTGTGGGTTTCAAGTTTCTATGAGCCATTCAGTTAAAGAGTTTATTGTGCTAGACTAACAGACATCAAAGATGGTTTGAGTGTATTATTTTAATGTGGTTTTCATAATCCCAGCAAAGGCTTATGTAAGCATAAAGTGGGTTATAATGAAATATCAAGAAAATACTTACAAACATATCTATCAATGCACAGGGGAATGATCTTATACATATTCCGTTTTACATTCCGTTCTTTTCTAGATTTCAGGTCTGATACAGGCGTGTCCTAGTAAGGCACAACTTATTTTTTTCATTTTTTATTTATTATTTGTTATCATTTTATTATTTAGGATTCAAGAATTGTTAGCACTGCACTGGTACTGTACACAGTAATGTATGTTTTCTCTCCTGACTGCCAGTTTTAAATCCAAATAAGAAATGTATCACTGAGATTGTCTTCAAAAACCAGTAATTAAAAATGTCCATGATGCATATGATGCATCCAAATCCATAATTGCATCCATAGTTGAATCCAGTTTTATGGCACACAAATAGTCGGAATGTTTGAAAGAAAAATTTATTATCTCATGCTCGTTTGGAAGTAGGAATCCCAATTAGGTTGGCATTCTGGGGAATTACAGTATTATTATTATCATTATTATTAGTATTAGTATTAGTATTAGTAGTATTGCTATTTATTATCAGAGCTTCCCAGCTGCATTACAGACATTTCAAATTTATGAACTCTGACCACCCTGACAGAGAAACAGAAAAAGGCAAAGTGAGGCAGCGAGAAGTGCCGGCTGCTTACCTCTTGTCTTACAGTGTTCTCTAGAGGTGCGCTTGACTTGCACAGCAGACAGCAACGTTACTGCCTCTCAGGGTTGTGATGTATTTATAGGTGTCTTTCAATGGCAGTCCCCCTGAGACATCTGGTCGCTTGGGCAGAGCTGCACACCTCCAGGGCTAGGGTGCTTGAACTTCCCCATCGCTATAGTATTGACTGATACCGTTTTTTTTTAGTGGTTATTAAAGACTAAGGTATACAAGTACATAAGTATACATATTTTACATATATACTTTTGGTAAGAATGGAGTTTGCATAAAATGTGAATACTTTCATCATCACTGCAGTAGCAGTTTCTTGGCTTTACTCTCTACCTCACCCCTCCAACATTCTTTCTCTTTCTTTTTTCTGCCCATATAATGTTTAAAAGAGATGTACATGTGATTCTATTGCAGTTTTTTTCAGGATCAGATGAGTAAAATTTTAACAACATGCTGATAGCCAATAATTTGGTGTTGATTATGTTCAGCATGGAACAGATTAGGCACTTTACTGCTGACTTAGAGGTTGTGTGTTTGTTTAATACAATGTGCTGCAAAGCAGAAAGACATCCTCTCAGTATTGTGGCTTCAGAAAAGTGTGTGCGTGTTAATCACAGAATGTGCCTAAAATATAAAGGAATGTGAGTCAACTTGTAACTGATAAGCGAATAAATGTTAATTTTGACACAGTACATGTTGTGGGTTTACTCATCTGATTGTTTGGAGCAATGGATTGTTCTATTTCAGGGAATTAGTTGTGATGCTTCAATGTCTGGTGTTTTTTTTATTTGCAAATCACAAAGTTAAATAAATTAAAAACACGGCCAGCTATGATATGTTAATTATTGAAGTTTAAATGTTTTCTATGGGATTGGCTGGCTGAAGAAACAGCAGTCAGATGCCAGTAGGAAATTACCCTCTCCTGTGATTCATACTGGATATGTAGAGACATCCCATAATCAAGTGTGTGTCATATTTGCAAAATAAACATTGAACCAGTTGCCATGATACAGGGTTAGGGCAGAACCAAATGTCACTGCTGATCTCTTTTTGCCACCTAGTGGCAAACTCTATACACTGCTTCAGCTGATGTCAGTAGGTGTTCCATAAAACGGGAGCAGGATCACTCCACGACAGGAGTTCAAGTTACAACTGAGCAGCCTGCAAGGCATTTTTGTTTTCTCTATCATGTAGCCATGGTAACCATGGTCACAATCTAACACAAAAATTGTGCAGCTGGTAAAATTATGGCATCACACACACACTTCAGAATGTAACTTCCCTTATATGGATTTACAAAAACTATGTTGGCAATACCATGAATTCTGTGCAGCCCAATATTTCCCATGCTTTTGGCATTTAACTTTCTAAAATATACATTAGATTCTCCACTGAGTTTAAGGAAACACTGACCTCTCACTAAAAGATACCTGTGGGTTAAACTATTTCATCTCTGCTTATCTTAGTGACAGATTATTCAATGTCGACAGTATAGTTTGCATTTGTTACTGAAAATAAGTTAAAAATAGATGAACTGTGCCTACAATTAACTTATCATGATATGTGTTACTGCTGGCAACAGAGTAACATTATAATTGGCACCATCATTGGTGAAAGAATATTTGGGCATCAGTGTAGGTTGAGGCTAACGGTTTTCCAATTAATTTAATCCTGTAAGGTACCTGTGAACTATGTTAAAATATATTTTATTTAATGTAAAATTTTATATAAGTGTGACACTAATATAAAATATATCTGTGTATGAATGGAATGTATTAATGGAATGTATTAACTTGTACTTTACAGATTAGTGTTAATGCTAATGCTATTTCAGTAAACTAATGAATGGGGTCTGTCATACAAAAAGGCCAATACAACACAGTATCATTATATTACCCACTATCGATCAAACAAGTTGAAGGCTTAGATTATTGGTGTTCTGTTCAATTTATTGAAGATACAAAAGAGGACATCAGCCAAACAAGGCAAGTCTGTCAAAGCATAAATGCACCACGTTTGAACAGAACAAAGTGATTATGAGGCAAACATTCAATCACGCTTTACAGCAAACTATACTGTATCAGTACTGTTTTGAAAAAAATATATATGATCAGCAGAGAAGTCTTAACAGACATGGCATACATCAATATAAATAGACAGCATTGCAATTTGGACCTCTATTTTCATGGAGAGAACTACCCACCACCTCAGTGGCTTTGGTTTCATTATTCCTTTCTTGATTTTCATCATTCCTTTTTGATTGTCTGAACCTTGTCTTTGAAAAAGGCAGGGGGTTCCTTCCATGAAATTTACAGTTTGCACACAATAGGTATATATAAGCTGCCACCCTCATTCCCTCTCTTTCTCTCTCTCTCGCACTCTCCCCCTCTCTCTCTGGAACAGGCTACTCCGATTCAGCCACCCCGCTCTCTTTGCACTGACTCAAAGCCTCCTGTATTTTGTCCTGGATGTCCGCCACCCTCTGGGCCCACTTCTCCCTGACCTCGTCCTCATCATCCTCAGTGACGGCAGTGTAGGCCATGAGGGCGATCAGGCCGATGTGGAAAAGGTGGGCCAGATGGGAGCACCTGTGCTCCATCACCTTGCGGTTGCCCTCGCAATGCTCCAGGTAGACCTTCAGCAAGGGTCTGCCGAAGAGGGCCCCGGAACCCATCACTCCCCGGTAGTAGACGTCCAAGCTGAGGTCGGACTTGTCCCGCTCGTAGATCCTCTCAAATTCCTCCATGTGGCGGCGAGCGCCCACGGGGTCCTTCTTCACCTGCTCCACCATGGTGTTGAAGGCGCTGTACTGGTGCTTGATGTACTCCTCGTACTTGCCGAAGGTCTCGTTGACCTCGTCGATGCGGATCTGCCGCAGGGTCTGCCGGTTCTTCTCCGAGATGCTCTCCAGCTTGCTGTGGATCTCGCGGAAGTCCTTGTCCAGGGCGTGGGCCTCCTCGCCCACCAGGCCCTTGCGCGCCACTCCCACCATGGTGCTGACGATGCCGAAGAGGGGGTCGATGGAGGAGGCGAAGGAGGAGACCTTCTCCACGCAGCCCAGCACCTTGGCTGCAGTTTGCTTTATCTTCTCCGCATCAGCCATGGCCTCCAACGGGTTCTGTGGCTCACGTCCCTGGAAGAGCAGACAAGTGGAACTCAACTCCCCTGCCTAACACATTTTCCATCCAGCTGTGCCCTTTTTTGTTTAATGCATTTTGCTTTTCATGAAATTTATGGAAACTTGTGTTGTGAAATGAATAAAAGTGTTGCACTTTCCATTATTTATTACTTAATTTTAAGGCAAAGAGGCAAAGGAACACTTATGAATGGCTTTATTTTCAAAACAGGATAAAAATATAATTATGAAAAATCTTTATCTTGCACTGTAAAGTAAAACATAGGGTAAAATAAAATAGCAAAGTGCTATAGAGGTTAAACTGAAATTCTGGGATTCAAGGCATGGATTGATTGCCTAATTTGACAGCAGCAGGCTATGCAGGCAATGTAAACATACTATGATAAATACATTCCAGCTGCTACCTAACCAGTAAGTGAAAATGCTAAGCTATTATATTACATGTAGTATTTATGACATGCAATGGTGTAAAATGTAGAAATATTTAGAGCATTGTGAAGGGAACAATTCATCCATGGTCAGTAGGTGGAGATATTTCAAAACTACTAATGTAGAAAATAAACTCTTTGTTTATCATGGATTCTTGCTGAAGTTTGGCTTCCATAGTTTTATTTGTGATATCTATGTTGCTTTTATGGATTGTAAAACATACAGTTCTAAAGAGTGCACAGTGAAATACTAAAGTTGAAGTTTGAAATTTGAAAATTAAAAAAATGTGTTGTCACAATTACACAGCAGTTATTGATACTGTTCCAATATGTGCAATTAAATCACATAATGTATTCCTTCGGATTTTGATTTTAGATTTTGTTGATTTTGGGTTGTGCTTTACACAGTGAATATTAGGGTACTAGGTATCACACATACGCAGGTAACCATGCCTAACCTGAATGGATATATATCATCTTAATAGTACTAAGAGCAAATGCCAAACTTTATTGATATGATGTATTGATATGATCAGTTGAAGTTTGAGGGAATATTATTGTTCTTGTATAAATTCATTCACCTTTAAAGGAATGCATCAGCAGCTACTTACAGAATATAAGACAACCTCTCCCTAAACTTCCTTTTCACTTACTCCAAGTTCACACCCACTATTTGTCTGTAGATGTGTACTACAGAATCCCTAAATTGTGTGCCCGGATACTCCTTTACTTATGTGATGAGCACACCTACACAAAAGAATGTAGTTTTACAGCTCATGGGTTGTAGAATGCATACCATCATGGATAGGACTGCACTGCAGCATTAATTAAAAAATCTGACAGGAAAAAGGGAGTGACTCACTGTGTTTCATTCATTACAACCTGTATCTTAAAACACAGCTTTTCTAAAGTGGCTGAGGCACATCAAGAAAGACACTATAAACAGGTATCACCATTCAAACAGTGCTTCGTGCACCAGCCTGTCCTGGATCATAATATAGGTTATTGTAAAACTGACACCCGAAAACACACACAACACACATGAGGAAGCTACTGTATTTCCTGACACAAAATGTCTGCCCACAAGGCTTCTATTTCAAACAGAAATGCCTAAGCATAATAATTTCAGTAAGATTTAGTGTTCAACTTGTCAGCTTACCTGTGTTCAAGGCTGTGACTGTTCACTTCCTACTAGTGCTGTTGTTTTCAGCTGCCAGCCGCCATTTCATTCCCCCAACCTCTGAGATACAGCCTCGCCTCTGCGCCATATAAGGGTGTGGGGCAGGAAAATGACTCACAGGAGAACAATGCTGATTGGGTTAGCCAGAGGAATGAACGCAGCAGCTATGCAGCACTCTGTTTGATTGGCCCAGCCCCTGCCACACAGTATGGCAAAGATGAGTGTGGTTTCTTTAACTACTCTAAAGTATCGGTGACTGAGGACTACAGTTTTTTTCCAGAATCCGGAACACTTTTGCCTCACAGCTCTAAGGGCTTTGAATATGAGAAGACTTACTCAGGCGTGAGGAAGATACCTCATCTGGTGATTGAAACAAATGGCTAGAAGGTCAGGAAATACCTCTCAAGGGCCTTCACCCTTAAGGAGTAATTGGATAACACATGTGAAACTCAAGATGCTGAGGAATAATACAAGCTGAAGCAAGAGTAGATAATTTTATTTTATGAGACGGACACTGTCTTTCTTGGCTCTGCCAGCTCTGCTCATTTTGGTATAAAAAAACAGGTTTATCCGCCCTTAATGATCTACTTTTACAGGATGGATATTGACTGAAGATGGTTGAATATACTTTAAATGTGCCAGGGGGTTTTGTGATCAATTTTTGGCTGGCATTGTGGAATGTATTTGACATGATACAAATGTGTACAGCTCCAATACATTTGATTTCTGAAGTCTCTTGTGTTGTAAACTGTATTACTATATACTCTGTCTAAAACAACATGGATAAAAGTGATGACTACTGATATGGTTCATGAAAAAGTAGTAAATATATGTGAAATATATGTTCTTATGTTGAATGACACATCAGAAGTGAAAATGAAATAATATATAACAATGCATGAAAAATATAAAATATGTTCATGTTTTTCGCTGGCACACAGAAGTATGTACTGGATTATGTTTTGTAGGGAGTTTATTGGAAGTGACTGTGTATGATCGATTATTGTATTATTTATAAATATATTGTATACTAGTATTTTACTAGTATTAATATGTTTAATGGTTGAAATTATTAAAATGTTGGTCAGATAAGGGTACACTCTTATTCTATAGTAAGAGTACGTTGTTTTACATGGTGTGATGGACAAATAGTGCAAGTCTGGCACTATGTATTGTTTTTAATTATTGGTTAATTGTATGGATTTGTTAAGTGGAGAAGGCACTAATGTAAAAGGGGTACACTGAAATTAGTCATTTATCATGTGATTTTTAATAGCTGTTAGCCACAACTACAGCAGTAATTGGCAACATCATCCTATCATCCTACATATTCTGTTAACCTGTGCTATACTGAGTCCTGTGAGTGCATATGTGTTTGTCATTGGTTGTCTAATGTTTGAAAGTCCCTGGTTTTGGTTTTGCCCAACAGAGTATGGCTGGACACCTTTTACAAGGGCCATTTGTCTGTCTGTCCATCTGTTTTAATGCATCCGCATATTCATTCTTATTCTTATATTAGTACTGTAATAAAGTGTATGCATTAAATGTAATGCATTTTGTGATTGCATATGGCTGATTCAGTCATAGGCTTGAAAGCAAGTCAGCCAGCCTGTGATGGGGTCTTTCTTTCTCTTACACACCAGTATGCATTTCCTCCCTTGCACACAACGGGTATCCAATGCATTCAATAACTCCTGCCTGAATGGTCAATCTCCATTACAGTTACAGTCCATTACTGTACCGTCATCACTATATTACTTCTCAAAAACAGCATCAATGGCTGACCTCCAGATTAGATATCCAGAGTATTGTGACTTGTCATCTGACAGCTTTGTTAGGTTGCGTGTGAACAATTATGCCAGAGCTGCAGGACAGGTTGGCAACACACCTCATTTGCAATTGATGAGGTGTCTCGTTAGTCACTCCATTCTCCTTTGTGTCAGCTGTGTGGTTTTTGTTGGAAAGAGCGGCAATAATAAGAAATGAAACCAAAAGTACAGCATTTAAAACAAGTTTATCCTGTAGTTTGTTGAGACTGTGCACTCCATTTCTACTTTTTTTCCTGGATTATATTTATTTTCTTTCCCGAAACATTACATTTTACCTATATTCATTTGGCAGATGCTCTTATCCAAAGTGACTTACAAAAAGGGATTTCAATAGGCTGAATCAAGAAGCTGAATTATTAGTGCTTCACTTAAACTACAACACTGCTGTGGGAAACACATCTGATGTCTGCTTTCTTTACTGTATTATGGTTAGATTGGTGTCAGTTTTTAAATTATTTCAAAATGGGATTTATTAAGTATCCCATTGTCACTTTCAACTCTTCAAAGAGGAGAATGATCCCTTCTGAGCTCACCTCATCTTTTGAGGCTGGCCAGACATCAGACTTTAAACACTCAAAATTGTGTGTGTGTGTGTGTGGGGCGGGGGGGGGGGGGATGGGGGTGTTACACTACACCTGGCATTTCAAAGGCATAGCCAACTCCAGAGGATCCCAGAAACTTTTGCCTACTCTGAGTGGAAAAAATGGGGGGTTGTTTAGAGCAATACACCATCAGTGAAGGGTGACATCAGCACACAAAATTCAAATTAACCAAAATATTTGAATCTTTAATCTTGAATATCTTGAAAGTCTTCCAGATCCATTATCAATCAACGTTTTTTTTTTTTTTTTTTTTTTGCAGTCCTCACCTTTTAAACCCAGAAATAATGTGTACCTTTTGTGCACACCATATTTGTGCGCCTGAGAGTATTTGTGTACACATAACTATGCATTTTTAAATTAATTCTTTTGCAGGTGCTTTAGTTTTTGTAAGTGATTTTTTTGTGGGAATCCTCCATGTATAAGTGTTACATTTTAGTATATGAAACGTAACTCTTTCCACAAGACAGCATTTACTACCTTTGTTGTATGTTTACCTTTACATTTCTATACCTTTAATCTGGACACACTGCTATGACTGATGGTATACAGGCTCTGAAATAGGAGTGTTCTGCACCCTGCCTGGAAAATAATCAGAAGTTGACTTTATGATCATTTCTCATGTATATCTATTTTGATATGAAGTCTAAATAGTCTGGGTTTGAAAATTAACCCAGGGAAAGTGTTTTGTTGGGTTCACCAGAGGAACACACACACACACACACTGGTGCATGCACACACACACATACCCCAAATAAATTGATCTTTTTGGATGGCTTTTGTTACTTATATGCAAAAATATTTTCCCTTATTTTTATTCAGAGGATCTTGGATGTGTTTAACAGGCCTCTGTGTTAATTTGAACCAGATACTCATAAAAGGAATTGACTCATATTAAGTATAGTTCACAATTGTATCAATCAATCATTTGTTATAGAGCGCTCTGCAAGCATATTGTCTCAGAAAGCTTTACACTGCATCAGCTTCACATCATCAGTAGACATAATAACATAAATGATATCTTAAAAGTCTCCCTAAGCCCTGCATATCCATTCTGATTAATGGGTCCCATATTGACACAGCTGGATCTTTGTGGCATGCTAAGGCAGTACATAACAGTACATATAAAATGCTTCTCACCTTTTTTACATGTGCATTTCTCAGATAGAGTCAGCTGACTTCATTTATGCATTCATTACAGCACAGAGAGAGGGAGGGACAGTCAACAATCAACATCACATCAGTAATGCTTACATCATGTTAAATAAATAACATTTATTACACCATTTTAAGGCTTCCTTTTCCTTCCTTTTTATCTTTAACAACAAAATGATCCAAATACAGAGCACTCAGATATATTGTTCTTTGGTTGTGTGTATGTATATGGTTTTGTCATCTCAAAAGTACAGCATTTCCATAGCAAAATATCCACTTCAATGTACCAATGTGCCAATGTGCCATGACCATTTGAAAAAATGCTGCGGTGAGTGCTGTAGGCCTTTGGCTTTCATAGCCACGTGTATGCGGATTTGTGTGTGTGTGTGTGTGTGTGTGTGTGTGTGTGTCTGTAAAAGCGAGTGTGTTGAGAAAAAAAAGGACTGGAACGGTGGCGTGATCAGGGAAGCCCACCCCCCGTATGCGTGCTGACGTTGAGGCCACTCCAGCCTCCCGTGGGATCAGCTAGGTCAACATGGCCTTTTTTTTCCACCCTCACTCGCTGCAGGGCTCTCCAGCTGACGACTCCACCCTTCGTGGTCAGGTAACTGCAACATTACACATTCCCGTGCTTTCAGCGCTCGTCAGCACTAACGGGGGGGTTGATTACTCAGGATCATGGTGATTGGGACTCTTAACATGGAGATTATTGATGCTTTTGGGTCAGGTTTAATATTATAATAAGAAGGTGCTCTCAAACTCTCCCCTGTTTGTTCCTGGGAAAGTAAAGTGGCCTGCTGCTCCTTAATTTACCACCCTGTTTCTCTCTTTCTCTTTGTTTCTGTCTAACACATTTATCTTATGAATATTTCTTTTACACATGAGATATAACAGACCACAGCGGCTGACGAAGAATACATTCCAAACTGGGATACATTTGGTTTGCCAAGCCTAAACATAGCACAATTCTACATCTGCCATGAATCAATACGATGAATTTCAATTGGGGGGGGGGGGGGGGTACAAAATGAGGTTCACTGCCAAATCACAGACCCACAGTTAATCTGATGCACTGTTAGCTGTGTGCCTGCACTTTGAGCTCAGACTAAGCTTATGGCAGCTGTGGAGGAGCTTATGGGAGCCATGGAGATCAGGGTCTTCCCTTTAAAAGGACTTTTACCTGCAACACCACCAGAAAGACAAAGCATAAATAAAAATGAGAACCTTGCCCTGGCACTGGTATACATTTTTGTTATCTTATGACAAAAGTACACTCTGGTGATGGTTTGATGTGCCAGTTGGTGTGTATTATATTTAAGATGCATCTTAAGAATACTGTAAGAATAAAGCTGAAAGGAGTTAAAAGTTACGAACAGTCCAGTGGTAAGGCCATATGGAAAATGGTTTCATGAAATTGGCTGATAGCAACGCAAATGTGACACAGTATGTAAAAGTAAGCTAGTCTAGCAAAGCTGACAGACAAAGTCTTAGTGATGTAGCAAAGGAATCATAAGGACATGCAACATAGTTAGGCAACATATGGCTCACAGGAGTTCTTACATGTATGTTTTGTCAGGATGTGAGGCCCCCATTAAAAAATATCAATAGAAATGTATCTGTGACATGAAACTGTAATGTGAAAATGGATATAAGAAACCTTAGGCATCGAAGACATTTCCCCATATATCACATGTAAATTTTTTTTAATAAGTTTTGTTCAGATTTGGTGGGTTTTGGCAGGGATAGAGATTCTGACATGAGGATGTGCAGACACGCTGTCACCACTGCTTGGAAGCTTCTGCTGGAAACGGTGGTCTTCATCGGGTTAGTTAACATTTCTGGTTAACTGTCTCAGCACTCTCACATATGGTACACAGCATACTCAGGCAATAAGAAGTCAGATATTTTTGTAAAACAACCTATATGTTATTTTTATATATCATCCTAAAAATGAATACCTAGTTTAGTTTTACAAAATAAAAATGTGTCCTCTAATAATGACGTGACAATCTGAGTCAGTAATGTGATGTACTGTTTACATCTGTCTATGCAGTATTAGCAAAAGCCCTTGTTAGACATGTAGAATCTAGTGAGGGGTTCCAAGCCCATGACTGTCCTCCACTCTTCTCTTGTTGCGTGGCCATACTCAACTCACTTCTTGTTGTTCCTTTTGTTGTTGTTTCTGTGTGGTGTCCCCCAGTGTGTTGATTGTGACCTGTGAAGGGGCAATCCAGAGGCCGGAGTATGACGACACCAGCTCCCCGGAGTTCCTTAATCCGTCCTGGATGGCATCGATCCCCGACAGCCGCCCCTTGTCGGAGGTGACGCTCCCTGGCACACACAACACCATGGCCTTCTACGGGGGCGCCCTGACCGAGTGCCAGTCCTGGCCGCTGAGCCTCCAGCTGCAGGCGGGCGTGCGCTTCCTGGACATGCGCGTCCGCCACGTGAAGGGCAACCTCACCATCCACCATGGGGTGGTGTACCAGCGGGCGCACTTCGGCGACGCCCTGGAGGCGGTGGTCCGCTTCCTGCAGGAGCAGCCCACCGAGACGGTGCTGATGCGGCTGAAGGAGGAGTTCAGCGAGACCCGTGACATCTACGGGGCGGTGGTCAACTACATCCACCGCTACGCCCACTGGGACCTGCTGTGGCACAGCCGGCTGACGCCCACCATGGGCCAGGCAAGAGGCAAGCTGATCATCCTGCAGGACTTCGCCGGCCCAGATCTCGGCATGCGCTACAGCTCGCTGGACATCGCTGACGATTGGAAGGTGAGAGGCTCAGGCAAGGCAAGGAGGAAAAAGGGTTTAGAGAAGGAAGAAGTGGCAAGGAAGAAATGGAAAAAGGGAATGGGGAGAAAGGAATGGGGGGTAGGGAAAGAGGAAGGGAGAAGGGAGAAGGGAGGGATAGAAGATAGGGAAAGGAGAAGGGGTGCCATTTTATTTTTTGAGAGGATGGATGCAACAATGAATTGTGCACACATGTAAAAAAAAATAATTTCCATTTGAAGAATTGGCTGACCATTTACTAAATGATGTCAAAGTCAAGAATTCTTTCATCATGAGGAACACCTCGGGATGGACTTTCAATAAACGCATATGATCCCCTGTAACCCCTGGCCTTGCCCCTCAGGTCCCAACCCTTCTTCACGTGTCGGAGAAGTGGCAGAGCGTCTATGAGCACCTGAACGCAGCTGCGGTCGGGAGCAAGTCCCACCTGTTCCTCACCTATGCCAGTGGGGCAGGCATCTTTGCCTACCCTAACGCTGTGGCCCAGCGGATCAACACACGCCTACACCAGTACCTGTCAAACAAGGCTGGACTGACTGAGCGCTTTGGCATCATCACCATGGACTTCCCTGCTGCCCCCCTGCTGAAACTGATCATTGACTTCAACTGAAGAAATGCTAGCCAATCGCCCATCGTCCCTGTCCCAACTGTTACAACATATACAACTAACAAAAGATATAGATATAGAAATACTAGACTCAACATGTTTGTGAACTGGACAGCAGTGGTCTTCTAAATCTATGACAGAAGCTACTTTGGTATAACCAGGTGATGTCAGGTTCTCAGTAAGGTTCTCATTATGCTGGACTGGATAGGATTCTGAAATATGAAATACTGACATTCTAGTAATTCTATATCTGTTGTACCACTGGGAATTCCTCAGGTTGAGCTGCAGTGCAGACCACACTCAACTCATTTCATGCCAATATCAAAAACCTGAATCAACAGTTCAAAATAAACCATATCAATTCTGCATATCAAAATGTGCTCCATATGATTTTTTCCTCCTTTCCTTGGATGAATTTGGACTTAGCCTTTTTAAGACAGTTTGGTATAAAAAAAAGCAGCTAGGCAGTTCTAGTGAGATGATAACATATTTGGAAGAACAAAAAAAACAAATGGCATTCAAGGACCTGGCTTTGGAAATAGTTTACTTTACACAGCTGTGAAAATAGCAACGTTTCCCCTCACCTGTCCATATTTTAAACCAGATTAATCCACAGTGCTGCTGGCTATCAGTTTTCCACTCTGTGGCATTCAGGACCTAGTGAAGTAATGCAAACATACTGAATGCTATATGGCAAACTTCCATTTGAAAATAAAATGAAATACATTATACAATAATACAATACAATAATACAATATTTACAAATATTTCCCTGCACTTTATCAGTGTGTCTATCATCACAGCAAAAAGCTAAAAGCCACAGCAAGGGCCTCTGAACATCAATGAAGAGGGTGGCAACTGTTATAATACCCACAAATGGCATGTGGGTGTACATTATCAAACAGGTACAGCAGTGATGCTGAGACCAAAAAATATAATAGGATTCACTTCTTAAAGGGCAAAGTGAAGTTCATTCAAGGGCATAGCAACCTGAAGCAAGACATCAGGAGTCACTCTGAGTGTATATAGATATGAGAATTTCTGTACAGTTGGTAATAACGGAAGTCATCTGGGAAGTTGCTGGTCTTCTCGGCCACGTCCCTGTGCTTGCTGACAACGTGCACCAGGCAGTGGGGCTGAGCGCTGTGAATCCGTAGTGCCAGCTTATCCATGTTCCTTGTTCGCCTTTGTCCCTCAATCAGCCTGCGAAGGCTGTCCCTATCTATACTGCTGGGGTTCAGGCTGTAGGAAACCACCACCCGAAGCTGTCCCTCAAAGGCAAAGTGGTTCCCTCCATAGATTCCCTGGTCCTTTTTACCATATATCAAGTTGCCGAGCCAGCCTTCAGTGTGAGTGTATACCCTTACTGCCCAGGACACCCAGTCAAATTTCTGCGCCAGGAACTCTGCGATGGCGTCAGCAAGCTCTGTGTGAGTCTTGCTGGTCCACCCCTTGAGCCGCTTCCCAATGTCAAACTTAGCCTGCTCGGCAAAGCCAGACTTACAGATCTCCACCGCTGCCTTCATCTTTTCCTCAACCACCTTCATCTTCTCGCCCCAGTCCCGGACGAGATCCTCTTCCTCATCTGTCCCTTTCAGGCCTGCATGGCCCACCAGGGCAATGAGGCCCAAGCAGAACAGGTTCTTCAGCCGGGCGCAGAAGTCCTCCACGGCCCTGCGGCTCTTCTCCTCATAGTTCAGTGTGATCTCCAGCACTGACTCACCAGAGAAGTTGTCCCCTGTCACAGCAGCATACAGGGTGTGCAGGTTTTTGTCACCCCCAGTCTTGGCAAAGTGCTCCAGAAAGAGCTTTGTCTTGACTTCGCGGAACTTGGGCTTGGCGTTGAGGATGTCCATGAACTTACGGAACTGGTTGCTCAGGTTCTCCTCCACAGAGAAGTAGGCAGCATCTGCTCCGCTCTTCTGGATCTCCTGGTTGATGCGCTGGATTTCCTCTGAGACCACCTCCAGACGATCCCGCAGCTTCTGGAACTGCTCCTTCATGAACTCGGCCTCCCTGCTCTCTACATTATCCAGGACCAGTTTCACCACAGGTGCCGCAATGGAGAAGACAGGCAGCATCTCTCCCATTGTCTCTGCCACAAGCTCCGCCCCCTTCTCCAGGGTCTCCATGAAAGCCTCCACAGAGTCTTTCTTGTCAGCCAGCTGCTTCATCAGTTCGGTAGCCATTGTAGTCTCAAGGCTATCAACTATGGACAACCATCAGATATTATTAATTTTCTTTTAATGACAAAATTATGCATGCCCCCCATATTATTAATCTTAACACATGCTGGTTGAGGACTACTTTTGGTTAGGAAACGTGTTGGTTAGGAATCCTCAATATTTCAGTTTACACACATATCCTGCATTCAATAACTTCAGCGTGAGACAGATATCTGAAACATTAGGTGGCTCAACATACAGCCTGTCAGAACATGTGCAAGCCCAGAACCATGAAATGGAGACATTCAGCCTACTTTTGTGGTTGGAAGGGGGTGTCTTTTCTTAGGTCTCCATGTGACTGATCATTCTGAGACACTGGAGCAGAATAACGATTTGAGAAATGTTGCTCTTCTGAGAAGTCCCTCAAAAGGAAGGAAGCACCATCATGCCCCACTGTAAGTTCTCTCTAAGTGCCCATACCACAGTTAACAACCACAAAAAACTCGCTGTATACTCAGAAGGTGTGAGAGAAATCATCATATTGCTTCAAGGTTGTCTTTCTTTCAAAAAAACGTATAGGTATTGTAACTGTATATCGAGATTTGGATCCTAATGTTTTTTTATTTTTGAATTTTGCTCAAACAACTCCATGTAGCTTGTTGTAGAATCCGAGGACAACCAAATCTGTAATTTATAACTTTTAAAACAGAAATAGAAACATAAAGTTTACCCATTCAAAAAGTACCAACAACTAAAAGTGAAAAATATATGTACCGTTTACCTCAAATTGATATGACCGATCCTGTCCCTGGCGTTTTACCCTCACTAACAGCAAAATGAAATGACTTGGTTCTGTTTTCCCCTCCTAATGAGTGATGCAACTTCCTGCTGCTGAAGGGTGCAGTAAAGGGACGGCGGAATCGAAACCACTCAAGCTGTATCGGGATGATAAAGAAAAACTCCGCCAGCACAATGGTCACAACTTTACATTGAGCTCTATTAAATTAGTGAGCAAAACCATATATCAACACATTCAGTTACAGCAGGATTAGTGAATGCTTTTCTAGTCACATTTCAGAATTTTTTTTCCCCGTTAAGAATCTCAGTTGTTGGTAAGTTACAGTGGCAAATAGCGACTTGCAATTTCAGTTGTGTGTGAAGAAAGGAAGTTCTTGATTCGAACAGTCTACAACATCACACAACCACACCTAAGACACAGAGACAGTCCATCAACCAGCTTTTATTTCATCATACCAGAATCAAAGTAACATACAGGATATGATTCTCCACTGGGCAGTAAGGCCATCACATCACATTAAAATACACTCTGTCTGTAACCCTCTTGCTGATACTGCTGTCACATTTAGTATTTTTTCAACTCATAAAAACAGACATACATTTTCAACAAACATTTGCCATTCTGTACTGCATCAAGGCTACACAGTATTACTCTGGCCCAAAAGAGAAAATCTCTCTACTGTAGATATTTCCCCAACAATCCATTCGAACCCATGGAGTGAAACATACAGGCAGAAAAAAACAACATACACATCACAGTTGTTTGGTAAAATCTTGATATCACTGGACAGCTGTAACAGTATGACAGTGTTTATCAAACAACTGGTAATACCAGGGTTGTATGTTCAAATATGGCACTGCTGTTGAACCTTTGAATGACTGAGTTCAAGAGCACTGCTTACTACCCACTTGTCCCTTATGTAGTGAAACACACTCCATGCATGCTGATTGTGTGCCTTTTGTGCAAACATCACAATTTAGAACAGGGTTGTCTCTAGACGCTACTGTCAGGCCTAACATGCAGCTAGTAAGCGAGGCAAAGTCTGTGAGATGTTTCTTGTTTTCACTCCACTCTAACCGTGACCATTAATTTGACCAATTGTTCAGTAAATCAATGCAAACGGTTATGCTTGTGATTCAATATGTGAACAGCCCTACAGTAGAAAGCCTGCTGTACTATACCAGTCTGGGATAAGGGTTCGCTTGCCATTGTCTAAATGACAGGAAACCACAAGGAGAGCAGGAATTTCATGACCTCTGGTCTTAAGATCTCCAGTGGTACATCAAAAGCTGTACTGGAACCCACAGGACTCTGGTTCCAAGTCTAGTGCTTTCAGCACTGATCCAACATGCTACCCCAGTTCACTCCCAGGTCTCCTGCAGATCCCAAAGGTGTCACAATGTTTCATTGGCTAATTTGAGGACCGGTTTGAAGACAGAATTTCTTCCGTGCCCGATGACGTCTGGATGCCTCTCTCCACGCCTCCCTCTTGAGTTTCTGGCAATGCTCGGGCAGATCTTTGATGGACTTTTTCCTCATCTGGTACCTAAAAAAATAAACTGTCATTACTATCAGCTTTATCCATTTGAGGGAGGATGGGGGATACTACCTAAAGCTATGTTTGGGAACAGAAGAGATACTGTTTTACCTACTGTTTTATCATCTTTAAATATAGGACTTCATATCCCAAATTAAGATTGCAATTCATTACTCATCACAGGAAAAAGAAGTATCTGGACATTCCTACCAATTCCCACTACTTAGGGCCTATTTACACTAAACCTGCACTTAATGTTTAAAAATCCATTCCCTTTTTCCAGATGACATTATAAACAGGTACAGATTTGATGAGGATTGAATGTTACACAGTGAGCTTGGCTATATAAGCTAAGGGTCAAAGTCTCAGAGTTCGACGATCGTCATGGTCACCTGCGACGGTCCATCTCCCTGTAAGCCTGGTACTTTTCTGGGTCCGCCCGTATCCTGGCTCTGTAAAGGAGCAGTCTCTCTTTGTTGGACAGCCTTGCTGCAATCGGAGCAGTTACAGCTTCATCAACATACAGCACCAGTCAAAAGTATGGACACACCTGATTAGGATAATGGGAAACACGCATTCAAAGACATTTTGATCTCAAGACTTGCTTGAAATTTGTTTCTTAGACAAATATAAATAGGGATGTTGATGCCTATGTGTACAAATTTCTTTCCAAAAAAACAGTAAGCCATGTTTTTTACTTTGAAAAATCTAAAATATAAGACAGTTTTGATTTGTTTAACACTTTATCACTGCATAAAAATAGGTGCTATAATATGCACACAAAATACTTCATCTGGCATTCTGCACCACAGCTGAGGATTTTCAACAGAAGTGCAAAGTAGCGAGTCACTGAAACCTGACTCCTCACATTCTCTTTAAGACCAACACAGATACATGCTTACCTTTTTGACAAGCTGCAGAGAGCATTGTTCTCTCTTTCGGCTGAACAGACATTCCAAAGCTGTGATTCGGAACCCCACTGCCAGCTCCAACTCTGGACCATGTTAGTTCAGTATTTGTAGGAGGCCCTGGGTGAGTGCCATCCAGCTCCCCAACAGTCTGATCAGACAATTCCAACTTTATGCAAACAGTCTCAAAGTCAGAGGGCTCCTCTTTCACTGGGAACACAGCAGACTGCCTTACATCACCACTGGGCTTCAGGGTGCAACTAGCTGTTCTCTGCCTGGATCCCTGGTTGTGAAAGTCTTCATTCACCTTGATTAGAGAAGTATCTGTGGCCGTTGCCCACTGCTGTTGTTCGACCCCATCACTCACTCTTGTGCAGGTACCTGAGACAGAATCAGATAAGTAGGCTCAGATGGCAAGATTTACATCCAGGAGGGAACCCAATCGGAAAATATCAAGCAAAGTTCTCAATAATGCTGAAGTTAAATGGAGTCCACATGTTAAAGCTATTTTCATATGCACACCTTTACACAAACTTTTTGTGTGTTCAGTCACGCTACTCAACATCCTAATGTGGGAACTACTTTGATTACATAATATGCACTGTAATGAAGTCCCACTGAAATACTACATTTCCCTTAATTTGTGCGTCTGAGCGACGTTTACAGGTGCTTCCTTTGTCAAATCGAGAAGATTAGACACTTACTGGTAATATCTTGGTTCCACACGGTTTCACTGTGCATGCCTTCGTCTCCATCGAGTAAATCTGGTTTTGTGGACACACTGTGCTTACTGTTTTCCTCTGACGAAAGCCCGGAGTCATGGCCACAAGTGACATCCACATGATTACCATGTTCCACTGAGTGTTTATATCGACGCAACGATATCAGTTCCTTCTCTGCATATTCCATCTGCATTCTTAGTCTTTTGTTCTCCCTGTCCTTCTGGGACAACAACATCTTGTATTCACGTACTCTGTTGGCATTTATATTGCACAAAACATACATTACTGCTTTTACAGCTGTTTTAATTGCGGCTTCAATTGCGCGGACATCGTCCTCATTCGACAAAAAAGAATCGATGCAAATCTGGTTTGTATTCATCATCGAATAATCTGGTTGTACTGAGTAGGACACTGTTATAACAGCGCAGCTTGACGAAGAACGAGCAACTTAACGCTTAATGTGCACACTAAAAGAAGACAAAAAAATTGCTAATTAGAAAACCTACAACTTCAATACCAATCTACCCTCGCTAATAGACAACTCCGCATTGTTTTGGTTTTCCTCTTTTACTTCCGAGGTCAGGGTAAGCTGCTGCTGCTTGCGTAAGCAAGTAATAGTCATGACGTCTGTTATCAATCTCATAAAGAAACACACGAACAAAACGAATGAGCTTTGCTGGTGTTTCTACTGTTCATAAAAATGCGCCCATCATGAATGATACACTTTAAATATTACTACAACTAAAATAACACTTACAGAGGATAAGTCGTAAGGTCACAGTAAATCTCTTGCGACTTCTGTTGTTCTGTTCGACATCAGTAATTGTGTTAGCAAACAGGTTGCATATCACTTACAGAGATCATTGTTCGATTTGATTATGTTATTACAGGTATAAACAGAATTTCATTTTCAAAGAACTTAATTTACATTTACATTTATTTATTTAGTAGACGCTTTTATCCAAAGCGACGTACAACAGTGGATACAGGGTTCACCCCGACACCGCTGAACCCGAAGTCAGTGCTATTCGCGCGCTTCGTTACTGCTTTTATTGAATTAAAGACGCGCATCAACGCGCATTCTTCTTCTCCATCCTCTTTTTTTTCGTATAATACTGTTCTAAACTGGACTCCCTGTTGACAATGTGCTTAACAGTCTCCACATACCATTACTGACATCATATGCCATCACACTGGCATAATTTTGTCACCCACACTGAGAACTGAACAGGTTCAGTTATCTTATCTTCCGGTAATGTCTTAAATTCAACCACAGATAAGGGTTTCACTGCACAGGGAACATCTTAGTTTGTAAATCATGGGCTGAACTCCTCTATGCACCTACTGGCTGCGATACACTTAAGATGGCCTCACTCTTCCTTAAACACAGCTGCATGCTGTCCCAATACCTCCTCCAAACTAATAGGCCTATATGAAGCAACTATCACCTGATGAACAGGCTGTTGCTATGGGAAGTTCTTGGTGCCAACATCATCCTAATAAATTAAGCCCCGATCCTGCGACCACAATCACAGGTTGTGTGTGATATTTTGCTGTGTGTTGTAGTGCACAGCAGAGCTGTGGCGAGCACATCAAATTTTTTAGCCCGCGTCAATGTGTTTTCGTAGTTGCAGTCTTGTGCTAGCTCCTCTTAGCTCCACTACATAACCCACAACACTTACATCATTTTCCAATTCCTCTAAAAATGTAAGGTAGCATTTTGCATGCAATACTCCTCACACATGTGGTAGCCTCAGGGCTGGATCATGGTCCCATGAGGCCCCTGGGCACATGTCTTTTGGAGCCCCCCCGGCTTTCCTATGTTGGTGTCTGCCCGGGGGCTCTAGTGGTCAGCTCATGTTTTAAGCACCGATGGGCCGCACATTGTAAGTGCTGCGGGGCCCAGGGGCCCGAGTGGTGAGATGACACGTTAAGCCCCAGGGGCCTAGGGGACCTAGTGGTCAATAACTGTTTAAACACCAAGGGGCCTGGGGGCCCTAACACTGTAAGCGCTGAGGGGCCCAGGGGCCCTAGTGGTCTGCTTATGTATTAAACACCAAGGGGTCTAGGGGCCCTCACATAGTAAGCACCGAGGGGTCTGGGCAGCAGTAGTGGTCAGCTCATATTTTTAATACCAAGGGGTCTGGGGGCCCTCACATTGTAACCACTGAGGGGTCTGCGGAGCCCTAGTGGTGAGCTCACATTTTAAACACCAAGGGGCCCAGGGGCCCTCACATTGTAAGCGCTGAGGGGTCTGGGGGACACTAGTGGTTAGCTCACACTATAAGCACACAGGGGCCTAGTGGTCACCTTGCGTTGTGCGCACTGAGGGCCCTGGCATTCAACTTGCTTCGGAAGTCTCGGTGCGTGGCCTGAGGCTTGGAGGCCCCCTGGCAGTCCGAGGCACCGGGGCACTGGCCCGGTCCATAATCCAGCCTTGGGTAGCCTACATAGCAATAGAATATGGCTATCACTGTTCCTAACTCTGCCAGATGTTTCAGCGATGTGTGTCCAACACGTTAGCTTACTAGCTATATAGCTGTGTTGTGGCAAAGACAAATCAATAAACAGAAACACAAGCATTTTCCCACAGAAGAGAAAACACATAATATTGATATTAATAAGATTTCCACAACGAAATCGATGATATGGCTGATCGGCAAGCTGTGGGCTGGATTGTACGTACCAAAAAATGAAAAGTGCTAAGTCATTTGCCAAAGGTAGATGGAGAAATTCCTGACGTGAAAACTTGCTGGTGTAACACTGTTAGTTGATAGTTCACTTGCCTGCCACAAATCTGTTCAACTCGCTAGCTAGTTTATTCATTGTCCCAGCCCTGCGTCTAGATGTTTAGCGCATTAGTTATCGTTTTAACAATATATCCATTTGCGCTTAATTAAGATCTCCCTAATCTTGTCTCTTGCGTAACCAACATTAGTTTAAAAACTACCTGATAATGTACAAATATTTTGATCCATAAAATAAAACATTTGAACTGGACATTAAAACGAGAACATTTTATGTTGGCTAAATAGCTACAAGTATAGTATAATATACTATACTATATATACTATATTATACTATAAGCCAACCCGCTACTTCTATGGCTTAACAGTTTGCTCACATCTTCCACTGGAGATAACAAGCTAACTAACTAGTATTTAATATTCTAAACAAATAATTCTCCAACTGCCCTTCTTCACATCGCATTTTGATTTTTACACAACTCACTTCAAAGTTTCAGGCCCGCACTACAGAAACACTCAAATCCGATCAGGCTTTGACTGTTGGGGGCCCAGGCTTCTCCACAGCACCGTACTCCTTGTGACATTCTGCAACACATTTCCACCGCTCGATCTTCACACCAATCAGAGCCTAGTGTTTGAAACCACGAAGAGTAAAGAAACTCGTTCAAAGTTCGCTATGGAGTTGTGCCATGACAACTGAAACAATGTTTCATATTCTTGTAGTAATTATGAATGAAACTGGGAATAAAATGCACTATGAAGCGATTAGTTTTGTAGAAAAAAAAAAAAACATTTCTCCATACCAGTCAACGGGGAATTGGCAAGTCGCGGTGAAATCGTCGCCATATTGGTTTCTGCAAAAAATATATCCCCGTCCACCCATCCAGCTTTTTGAGATCAGTGCTACAGATGCTGTAATACGCCTTTAAAAGAACACAGGCCGTTCGAAATATTCTGGTATTGCACAGACGTGCCATTTTAAGTCAGCACGGCGCGCACGCCACAGTATACAGATTCACTCAATATAGGGTAAGTTCAAAATTTATTTGATTTATTTTAGCATGGTACTGACAGTTTGAAAACTCGCTCATATTATCATGCTCGCTAATGCTGTTATGTTTTGTTAATGAGATAAAGATCATAGGAAGTCTACAAATCATATTGGCAATTCCAGGGGGTCTGACAAACGTATTCCTAAACCTTAAATATGGAGATTATTGCCCATCACCAATTCTTCGCAGCCATTTTCCAGGGAGAAAGAAACAAAAGACTTGCTGGCGCATCGGTCAGTGTGGAGCACTGTGTGGCGAAAGCGTAGGCTACACCCAGTCGTTCCTTCTAACATGGGAATAGTTGGACCACATTAAAATTTCATGTCACAAATCACAGTTAGAGTTGTTTCTTAGCACGGCTGTTGCAACTGAGACAATCAACTCCAAATCTAATTCAGCACAGTACACTGTACATTTGCGAGCCTCCATGGCAACTGTATGCTTTCAGTTTTACGTATTTTATGCACACTGCCGGAGAGAATCAAGAGATTTTCAGGTAGTGAATCTTACTCGAGGGTACCACAGCAGTGTCTCACCTGAGATTCGAACGCGCAACTCTCAGGTCGCGTACGTTGATGGTCGGTGTAGATTTCATACGTTGCTGGATCGAAAAACGAGAAAACGGGGCGACTTTTCTACTTTATGTAATTAGTCTTAAAATTTAGTCCTGTGTTTCCATGTGTTCACTAACAAATATTTAGGGTAGTTTCTACTTTTCTTAATTTCCTGATTCAACAAATCAGGAAATTGTAAATACACTAATTATACTAATTGTGAAGTTCTAAATATACTAATTGTAAATAAACTAAAATTGAATGTTACTGAGTGGTTTTGGGCTAACACGTGCTAGAACTATCTGAGCATCACCAAATATCGTACGGACACTGAGTTCTTAAAATAATCTGACCAGGAGTAATAATTTAGGCTACGTTTACGATACATCGGCGTTGCAAAGGACAAATGAAATAGGCTACATTTGCCAGCGTTATTTGTGCTGAATGAGCTAATTAGTTCATAAATCTGTCTGATGTTGGTTCACCGTTTCATATTAATGCCTCTGTACACATATCTGTAAAGGTCACTCTTTTGCTGTTTTGTGAATAATAGAAGCCATACATCTTTGAAGCAACCTGACAAACGACTGTCCGACTTCGTTATTAAAAGTGTTACAGGGATTCCAAGACTGCCGAGCCATAGGCCTACATGACCACAAGTGGGGGACAATGCAGATGCAAATGACAAGACGGGAATAGTAATCTATTTCTAATAATTGATATTTATCTGCGAAGTATTATTTGTAATAGCAAAACTGCTTGTTTTTGTTTTATTCGATATCAGTGGTAAATGGAAAAGGAAAGTTTTAATATTATTTTTTTGTCACCCTGTTCTAAAACTTATTGTGGAGACCCCTCCCCACCTGTAAAAAGCGGAAATCAAGGGATATAGGTTTTTAAATCAGCAGGCCTGTGTCAGATCTATTTTCATAGGCCTGTAGATTAAATATAAGATCAATCAGAACGCTTCAGGCATTACAACATTCAGAATTATGTCAACAGCCTTTTTCCTCAGTTACATAATCGAGGTGACACTCTAGTATAAGGGCACGCGTTTTTTGTGTAAATGTTATTAGTTTGACAAATTACCAGATTACTGAGTATAAAGTGCAAACAAATACAACACTTGAAAATATTCTGAAAAATATCCATCAGAACAGGCCAACAACATTAATCAATGGATGTTAAATATTCAGACTATCATGGCCTTAAAAATAAGGATATCTGTCAGTTGCAGCATATCTTTTTATAGCATATGTTGCTGTTTTCCCCCCAAAATTGCAAAAAAAAAGGTGTTGCTTGGGAATCTGAAAATCAGAAACAGAGTGCTTGGATAGGATCGTGGAAGTAAAACATTCCATTCAGATTCATTCAGATTTTGTTTATGCCAACATCGCTCATATTTCTTTATATTGTAAGGAAAACATTGGATAATCCCACAAAAAGGAGGAGATGGAGGGAAATGAATAATCTGCTTTATCGTTTTGCCATTGGGTGTCATTACCTGCCAGAGAGCAGGCTGACGTAGGTAGGTAGGAACAGTAAACATGATGGGTGAAGCACACTGGCAAGACCAGTGAAGCACTGATGCACAAGTGAGGTTCATGGTTCTTAAAGTGTGCAGAGCTATGGCAACCAATCACTAAATTTTGATGAGAAGAGCAGAGACTCTTGACTGGTCAGTTTGCTTCATCAGATTGACAGCACATCTCACACTTTACAGTTCTCCATGACGCCTGTGTCCCTTCACTGAAACTAAGCCAGATCCAAGCATTTGAGCTGAAGTGTTGTCCTTTCTCCATTCTCCCAGGGGATCCCGAGAAGTAAAATGTCCAGCCACGCTGCTGCAGCCATCTCTGCTATGATCAGCAGCCAGGCCAGCCATCCACCAGCTACGGTCCGTAGACGTATAAATGTAAGGGAAGAACCAGAGGCTGTGAGGATATTTACAAAAAGAACTAACGAAACAGTCGGGGTAAGAGCTCACTGTACATTACTTTCCCAAAGAATTTTGTTTCTTTTGTAGAAGGGAACATGATGTGTGTGTATGTATATAGTCCAGACCAAATGAAACCTCATTACAGTAGTATTTGCCTTTGGTGACCAAGCACATTGAGAATAGAATCTGGAATTTGCTATTTTAATTGGATGGGACAGATGGGTGCAAATCTATGTCAGTATTTTAAATAATCCAAATGTTTATGAAGTTGTTTTTTGAAATGATGACAAGGCAAATGTTGATTGTTGACAGAATGTTGACAAAATTGTGTTCATTGTCTTTTTTCTCCTAAGATTTTACAGATGTTGTTTGGATGTGGTATTTTTGTTGTATCTCTCTGGATTTTATTTGCTGAGAGAAGTATTGCCAGCACTGTAATGTCAATGGCAGGAAGTACGTTGGTGAGTAGACAGCAGAAAAAAAATATTTTACAATTACATTACATGACAATGTTTTGAGTCCTCACTGATAAAAGCATGCCAGTTATGACATTTCATCCAACTTGCCGTAAAGAATTTTAGGAGTGAGGAATACTTTTGCATGTGTCCAGGGAGTAACACCTATAGCAGCATTGAGTGGTGTAATCTGCATCCACTGTGTACATTTATCATCTGATAAGCATTCATCATCCAATAATATATGGTTGAATTAAATGTTAAATCGCACATCCACATATACACAATCAGAGTAACAGGAAGGGTACTGAAAAATAGTGCATAACTGGGATGCTAATATGATTGGGGGGGGGGGGCATTTTCCTTTTCAAAAATGTCCAAATGTTTCCTGGAATAGACCAGTATAGCTTAAAATGTGATACTCAGATCTATGAATACCTTTTACCCAATGACCCACTGAAGTCTGCAGTCAAAATAAACTTGATTAAAAACCCTGATCTTCTGTTCTTAGTACATTGCCAGTGGGGTTTTCTCTTGTGCCAGGTGGAACTGTATGGCGAGAGTGAAAAGTCGCCTCATTGTGGTGAGTGACAATGTTTTGCACTGCTGAAGTGTCACACTAGTGCAATGCTACTAGTTCCAGTAAAACCCTGTCGTTGCTGTGTGGTCTATATGTACTTATCGGGCTGCATATATCTGTATGTAACAGTGTTACAGTGATGATGAGAATGATGACTGACTATTCATTCAAATGTCAGATGTAATGTGGTGTGAACAGTGTCGTTCATGAAATGTGAGCTGCTAAGATTACATTCCATTATTGTCATTTAGCAAACGCTCTTGTCCGGGGCAGCTTGTACAGGTTACAGTTTTTCTACATGTTACCCATTTGTACAGCTGGATATTTACTGAGGCAATTCTGGGTTATGTACCTTACCCAAGAGTATAACAGCAGTGCCCCAGTGGGAAATTGAACCAGCAACCTTCCAGTTACAAGTCCTGCTTCTTACCACTATGCTACACTGCTGCCCCAAACTCAAGATATCCCCAAACTCAGAGATAAAAAGAAATATGTCCATTATGAGGTAAATAATAACTAATCATTATTGTATGATTTTGAAGTGAACAGTCCTGTAAGCGCTTTAACAGTCCTCGTTCCTTCTGTCCGCTCCTGCCTTAGGTCAGGGCGACCATAGTGACGAGCGCGCTGAGTGGGGTTACAGCCATCATCTGCATCGTCATCTACTTCTGCTATCTGAATTGCGTTGGATTTTCCGCCTGCTCAGAAATGCACGTAAGGATCCTCATTGGCTATATATATATTTTTTTTTTGCTCTTTCCTTTTTATGATTGACAGGAGGAGGCCCATGTTAAAGGCCTTATGTAAATTCCAGTTTACATTATTCCAGTTAAAATACAATTCCAAACCACATGGGACAGTGTTAGTTCTTGATTTTAATACCCTCTAGTATTGATTCCCCTTGAATTGTCCTGCAGAGCATTTTTAGTAAGGGGATTTCATTTCACCCTCTTCTATTTATTCTTACAACTGAGCTATGTTAATATATCCCTTTCCTGTGTCCCTCAGCCTTACCTTTTGTTGAAATCAACATGAATGCTGTAAGGCTTCAATGTTAAATTATCTTTTTCTAGACATCATAGGCACCAGCTATTTTCACACTGAAGCCTTGATGATAAATGTCAGGTGATAATCAATTATCAGTGTTAATCACCACAGTGCAGAACTGCTTTAATAAATTGGGGAAAATTGTGCAGGTTGAGAGTTTTCATTATTTATACGTGCAAAAACTATGAGTCAGTTTTTTTTCTTCATGTGATTTCATAGGAAAACAACAGCGTTAATTCCCCTTAAATAAAGATATGCATAAATGAGAATGTCATGCAGGCCATTTTTTGCTTAGCCATATGTTTTATAATGCGGTTATAGGTGATGTTGGTGATACTGTGTGTCCTGTCATTCCTGGAGCTTGCATTCGCTGCGCTGACCATTGTCTATGCCTACAAGGCTCTTTACAACATCAATGATTTGGTAAGGGCAATTTACTATATGTTGTAGCAATCTTAATAAGGCCTCCCTTACATGGTACCTTGTTCTTCTTTCTGCTTTTTATAGAGTTAAGTTTAGAACCACAATCTAAAAATCTTGTAAGCAATAAGCATAAGCAGTTCTTCCTTTTCAGGGCTACCATATGTCAAAAACTAGTGAAAGGCCAGGACAGAATATTTGCAAATGAACATTTAGAGGTATAACATATAGATGAGTTCTGAGTAATCAAGTAACAATGAAACATTAAGAGTGTTATGTCCATCCAGCTGCTCATATGGCACTGATCCACAGGGGATGCTTGTGACTTGAACAGATACTGTAGCTTTACATAAAACCAGTAGTCCCCAGCTTTAGTTTCGACAATATATCACTCAGTTTGTTTACCATATCACTCTAAATCACCTGGTTTCTGGAACAGGCTACCTGGTAACCACTCGACTAACCACTTCTTTGGTAGAATGAGGCGTGACTGACATCGCTCTGATTTTTAGGGATCAAGATAAAAATGCTGTAGTTAGAGAGGGAAATGTAATCAAACCACAAAGTGGTTTAATAATAGTTTTAATCATGGTTTAAGTGTCATGAGGAACATAACAATTTTATTCATTTTCATTATATTTAAAGCCGCAGCTTATGCATTGTGTGCGACTAGACCAAGCAGCAAGCATGGTGCTGGGTGAATGAACTCTTGCATCAGAGCTGGAGATGGCAGACATAAACCATCAGTGGCTGATGTCAGCCTTTACCCAGCTTCTGTTGATGTCACTCACACAACAGGCAACAGATGTGAAGTGTATAATTTGTGCCTTTCTTTAGTTTTTAACTCCACTGTGGTTTCAACAGGAGCCTGTGGTCTTCAGCCGTGAAGGATGGAGGGACGGTACTAGGGGGAGCGATGATGGGAAAGACCTGATGGTCACCTCCGCCGTCAGTCTTTAGTCAAAGGTCATTGCCAGCAACAGTAAACCTCCACCCACAGCAGTCGTTTATCCACATTCTTTGGACCAACTTGACCCACTGACATTTCAATAGCAGGGGTAAATCACCTGAATTTGACCATTGCTTTTTTTTGGTGTTGCTTTTTTAGACCTTCACAGCCAGCAGTCCTCTGGTGTTGGAGCTCTACTGAGGTTCCCAGGATTTCCCATTTTTCTCATCTACTCAAACTGCACCCTCTTCTTCAACAGCAAAGCCACTGATGTTTGGACATAGCAGCGTCCCTGTCAGATGTTTGCCCATTGAGCTGAGGAGTCAGGGCCTCCTTAACTTGCCCATTAAAAGGCTTGTGAATTCTGCCAAAAAGAAAGAAAGAAAAAAAAACAAACAAAAAGGATTACTCAATAAGGGAACACTTTTTATACTTCACTTGTACCACACTGTGACTTTGAATATTCTGCACCACCAGAGCATTTGCAGTAAAGATTATGTCACACTTTTTAATATAGAGGGTATTTTAATCTGCTCACCGTTAGGTGGTCATCCACTAGGCTCAACATTTTACGGGTCAAGAGAAGTCTAGTGTAGTGAATTGAATGTTTGAATCCTGCCACCCCTTTCACAGAGAGGGTCACGCCTTTGCCGTCTCAACCTTTTGGTGCCTTGTGTTAGTGGCCAGAGAAGGGAACGCCCTCACTTTTCAAATCTCTAGCTCATCGAGTAGATGATCTTGGAGGGTGGGGATGATCTTTTACTTACTAAAGGCTTCATTCCTGTGCCTCTTATCCAGTGATCCAGCACAACAGGACACGTGGGCCAATGAGAGGAGCAGAATGGCATTCATGGTTATAAAAACACCGTGTGCCAAAGCATTCCCAAGGTACTGTTGTTGCCTGGTTCTCAGCCTACCTCAGGTTGGTTTTAACCTACTTTTGATGTAAGCTTGTGTGTTCCAACCCAATGCCATAATTGTACTGAACCAGCTTCTGTTTCCTTCTCATATTTCAGAGTAAACCCAAACTTTGATGCACTGTCCATATACACTAAGAATGTTTTTTTGCACTTTATTATTGTATTTCTATACCAGTTTTGGCACTTCTAGAATATGTTACTGGCAGTGTTACACACTCAAATAATTTTATTTTTCTATGTCACTCCTTAATGCTGTGTCTGTGACCTCTGAAACAACTGGTGGTGTGTGTGTGTCAGTGTACCCAAAAAACTGGGACAATTTGACACACTTTTTAAATATTTCAATGCAATTTTTTTGTCAGTATTAACAATCTGACATTACCACAGAACTACTACAAACCCAATGGTTAATCACATGAAATATACATTTCCTTGTATAATACTGCATTATGTTAAAATGTGCTGAATTGAAATTTATGGAAACAAGTAAAAGTTGACCATTTGCATTTTACCGCTGAAGAAAACATTCAGTGAAATTCCATTTCACAAAGTGTTGATATGCTTACGTTGTGCCTTTGTAAAGGATACTGTTGTTTAGTCCTTATATGATGCAACTTGTCTTTGTGTTTATTAAATGTATTCTTTTTATAAAGAAGATCATTGATATATACGTGCTTATTTTTCATGTAAGTGGGGACTTGCTACTATATTTGTGTATACACACATTATCTAAGTCACATTGTTGTGTATTTCTTAGCCATAATATAATAAAAAAGTATAAGAAAATGACATAATCTGATTCATTACCTTACTGTTCATGTTGAAATATGTACATGTTGTCGGACAACCATGAAAAACAAGGTATGGTGTGTGTGTGTGTGTGTGTGTGTGTGTGTGTGTGTGTGTGTGTGTGTGTGTGTGTGTGTGTGTGTGTGTGTGTGTGTGTGTGTGTGTGTGTGTACACTGTGGCATTGCTTGGCCTCTCTCGCTCAGAAATGAATGCACACACCTCTACAAATTGACCAGGTGCTACTGAAACAGACTCCTTTTAATGTAATGCCAGGGAAATATTTAGGTCAGTTGAAGAAAATATTTATCAACTGTGCATACATATTCTACTTTCCTAACAACCATATGACCATACCATAACTTTCTGTAACCATATGCTGCTTTTTACAATAAGGGTAAGTCACCCAGTAACACAGTTAATTTGTTTAACTGATCATGTAAGGTTTACTTTGTAATACCATTTCAAGCATGTGATCAATTCGCTTTGGTTACACTAGCTGAATCAAAAAGGATACTGCATAAGTGAAATGTTATAAACATTAGGAATGGGAAATGTCTTCGGTAGGGTAAGAAGGAAGCTGAAATGGCTATTACATATGTTGTTGCCTTACCAGTGTTACACCACAAGAGGGCAATGTGGAGTAAATAATAAGAGATGGAGAGATAGGCCAATGAATTTTTTTTAACTTCACTGTTCAGCAGGGGGCATAAGTTCCTTCTTAATGTTCTTTACGATATATGCAAATCAATAAAGCATGCTGGGTCATGTAGTGTGTGGCATCATGCTAATTATAGGGAGGTCAGGCTGATCTTAAGAAGTGTCTGTTTTATATTATTAACAGTTTATGGTGTACTACATTATTACATGGAGCATTGCAATTTATGTGAGGTAGGACATATCGTTCATAATATCTCTGTGGTTGAACCAGCAACCCATCATTGTCAGGACAGGCACAAGGTTACTGTTGGATGCAGAGATTGGCAGCCTATAAATGAATTATGGATGGTGTCCTTTAGTAAACTGGTATTTGTGGCAGAGAATGTATGTATCTTTCCCACAGCTTATTGTCAGTGAAATTGGGATAAGCTTTGACTATATGGTTTGTAAACCCATGTGCAATGCTCCCATAATGCACTGCAAAATGTGCCATATTATTGAGTGAAGATACTGAATGCAGACAGTGTGACATCCAGAAAAAAAGAGTCAAACATTACTTTATTTGAAAGTTTAATCAGAGGAACATAATGTAAAAATGATCATCTTCAGATGGCTGCAGAGGAATTAGGAATCAAATTAAATTGATTATAAGGATAATTCCTCCCTGAGGCCAATGTATGCAACAAGTGGGTACTGCATTTTCAAGTAGTTAAAATGCACACAAACCTTACTTTATGACATAAATTCATACTATAAGTGTTTTACATTAAAGATTACTTTGGCCATAGATATACCAGTATATGGCCACTGTTTTTACTTTCAGACTTATGAGAACAATCAAGTTTGTATTTCATAAAAAGTTTCAGGAGAGTAGTAACTTGCTTTGTAAAGTTCAGCATCGTCATTGTGTCTGAACAGTGTGTCTGACAGTTTTACAATACGTGCTTCCAGTTTGAGCTTTCTACACTAATAATTGCAAAAATGAAAGAGGCATAGAGAGAGGAATAACAGACTAACAGAATAAAAACAGGATGAAATGAACTTGTTTGCAATGTGTGAATATTAATTTGCACATTGAAGATAGGAAGAAATATGGTATGTGATAAAATCTCTATACTATCATTTTCTTAGAAACATTTTATTTCCTGTAGAAGAAATTTGTTGTGCAAGATAAACGCCTAGAGACATCTCTTTTTTTAGGGGGGTGGTGGTGGTGGTGGTGGTGGCATAATAGTATATTTTATAGTACAATAAATACAAACAATAAAAACAAAAAAGAAGGAAAGAAATAGGAAATATTGAAGCACCACTCATCTCAATCTTCAATCTCAATCCTGCACTACCTTGTCTCCTGAGTGGTGAAATGAGCTCCCCACAATTTTCAGGATATCTTTTGGCATACATGTAACACCCACCTATTCAGACTCTATCCTTGTTTCCTGAACTCTGACCCCACCCCACACTTAACATCGTAGTACCTTGTGCTTTGGGCTGGTTTTAGTGGCAATATTTCAAAAACCGCTGCACATAAGCAATGAAATATGTATGCATGTGGAAAACCAGCACTGAAGTCTGAATTCTGGTGTTTGGCCTGAAATGGTCAGAAGGGCTGTTGGTGCTGTATTGCTCACCCCAGTATGGCTCACCTCGTGATGTCTGGCACTTTACTACCAAGATGCTTTGGGAGGTGACCTGGTTACTGAAGAGAAGGGGTGGTGATGATGGTGATTTGGTGGGTAGAGGTGATGCAGGGCGGGGGTGGGGGTGGGGGGTGGTGGATGGGGGCAATGGCAATGTTTGTGAGTGCAAGTGTGTGCAGGGGTAGGGGTGGGGGGAGCAGAGAGGGTTCAGAAGTAAAGTGTTGAAGCAGAAAATCTCCCTCATTTCTCTCCTTCTCTTTCCCCATCTTTCACTGGACCCGACCTACGGCAGCCGCAATTTGTGCGATTTCACAGATCACTGGGCCCCTACAACTCTGACAGCTTGCTCTGAGGGGAAGACAGAGGGAGTGGTGGGAGTAGCAGAGAGAGAGAGAAAGAGAGAGAGAGAGAGAGGGGACAGCAAGAGGTGAAGGGTGACAAGAATGAGGATGAAAAAATATGGGAGGAGGACAAGCTGGGAGGTAGAGGTATGGATGAGAGATAGAGAGAGAGAGATAGAGAGAGAGAGAGAGAGAGAGAGAGAGAGATGGGTAAATGGATAAAGCTGAAAGGAGCAGGAAAAACATGAAAAAGAAAAATGGAATGGTAGAAGGTGATGAAGAAGGTTAGGGTGGAGGCAGATGGAGGAAAAATGTGTTGGATATAGATGGTGAATTAAAGGCAACATGGTAGAACTTTTCTGGAGTGAGGGACATTTCTGTTATTAAGATATAGAGGTATCATTTCATATTTATATTTTCATCTCTCTCACTATTTATTACGTAATTCAAAACATGTAATTGACCTGAAATTCAGCTCAATTCCTGTGGTGTTCAGTTAATGCAAACTTCAGACAGACACAGACACAGTTCAATACAACGGCAAGATTCAGTGCAATATTTCTAGCCTAGCGCAATCCCTCCATATACTCAAGAGGGTCAGAAACCACATGACATCAGGTATAAATACAGAGGAAACCAGATGGTCTATGGCATTGCTGGAGATATATACATACATATATAAACTCAAAATATTATCAAAGTATGACCCCCTCAGATATGAGTCTGTATATGTGTGTCTATATGTCTATAAACATATACAAGATGGGTTTTCCATAAGAGCAGTCTGAGGGATTTCACAGGGTCTTGAAACAGGAGGAGAAGCTCAGGAGGGAGGCTGGGGTTGAGCAGGACTTTGTCACGGAGGTTTACTTTTGCTGTTTTAAATAGGACATCCTATTCCTTTTCGGAATGGGGCTCATCTGCAGTTGGTGGGGGAGGGAGAGATGTTTTTCTGCTTCATTTTCGCAGTTATAAACAAAGGAAAATCTCAGCCTGTGTGTCGCTGGTACAATGGACAGCTGATCTTTGAGATTTTGAAAAAAAAAAACATTTTATTTCATTTTTAACTTCAGTGATGGTTTTAGCAGTGGCTAAGAGGAACAGGCATCCAGCAAAAATAAGTAATTGGTGTGGACTGGTTATTTCATTTATTAAAACATGCAACACCCCCTTTGGATCATTATCCATGTCTAATTACATGGCATACAGCAAAAATACTATCTGTTTGTACAGCTGGGTATTTACTGAAGCAATTCAGATTAACCTTACCCAATAGTATCACAGATGGTGCCCAGCCAGAATTCATGCCTGAATTATGGTTATAAAACCAGGTCCTGATCTACTATGCTACTCTGTGCTAATCAGTTCATTACAAGCTCAAGAAATGTTATTATCCAAGGTGATTTACAGTACATATATGTTAAATATACAATACCCCCATTTATACTGTTGGGGCAACTGAGGAAAAAAGTACCTTGCTTAAAGGTATCATAGCAACATCCCACATGGTGTATGAACCCAGGATCTTCAGGTCTATAGCCCATTACACCACACACTGCGTGATGATCAGGTTGGTGGCAAATGACCTAAGGCAGACAGCGCACAGTAAATGATTCACTGTCAACAGCTGATACCTCCTCAAGGCAACATCCTGAGATGAAAGGAGTCTGGAGCACAGCTCTCTTTATTTGTGTTATCAGACAGCCAAACCATAAAGGGGCATTAATATGAGAGCATGCAAGCTGAAAATAAACATGCTTAAATAGCTGAAACCACATTTCAGAGTGTCTCTTAGTGTGTTATTTGGTATATTTTTGCAACCCCTGGTAGGAAGAAAGGGCCAATATGGAATCCAGTCCTCAAATATTTCATGAACCCTTCAGCTTTCCACAAACATACTCACACTCAAACTCTGCAAATAAAACTTTCAGCCATCAACAGGATTCTTTCATGGGCCTTATCTCCTTTTTAAATGCTCTAGAAGTGCTCTGTGCAATGGTCTAAATTGTAAAACAAGTTCCACAACTAGGTCCTGTCACAATTCCGCAGTAATTGCGGTTATTTAACTTTACATAGACTATTTGACAGTAGAACAGGGTGCCAGTTGGAGGCCTGCTTTTGTGGTAAACTAAGCCATTACTCCCAATGAGAAGGGTCACCTGCACCCTTTGTTTTGCAAGGTGTGGGACATCTGGGCTGGATTCTGGGGTCAGTCACAGGACAGGGGGCACTGGAAATCCCCCAGCTGTGTCTTGTGGAGGATTTGGACTAGTACCACTAACCCCACTGGGAGTGATAATCTGTGTCTGTGATGGAAGTCCTTTATTAATTAGCTGGGAACACTTAATGATTATATTAAAACCCAATTAATTAACCATTAAGTAATTCATTATTGCAAAGGTATTATTTATTTATGGCATCTCTGTCTGGCAGTTGACACTGGCTTTAACTGGCTTTAGGACCAGCATTGATAAACAAATTACCTAATGCTATATAGCATTGCCAAATGTTCAATGGGATTTTGTAAGTCATTTATAAAGGGTGAATAGTATCCACTTTAAGGCAGGGATTGTAAACACATGCAAATAACAGACAGTTCAGATAATTAATTAATAAGAGGTAAATAAATATTGAGAATGTGTTCTAAATGGTTAACAAATGCAGCTTTATTATGGAGTGACTAGGTGTGCACTGGTTTGCCTATTATGTGTGCCTGTTTGTGGTCAAAAGTTTACACAGGGTAAATAGATTGCATTTCATTAACTGAGAAAAATATGTGGTAGTGTCAATGAGCCCTTTAAAAATATAATGAGCAAGACAGAACCTATAAAAAGCAGATATAATATTAGTTAGGGAAGGCTGTTGAACATGAAGTGAAGTAAAAAAAGATAGAGGTGTGAAAATATGAAGAAAAAGTAAAACAAAACTGCCCATCACCCTCTATCTTCTCCCTCAGATAGAATTACTGCTCAGGGCCCCAGGTCAAGGGAAAGTGGAGCTCCAAAGCATCCAATTGGAAAGCTGAGAGTTCAGAGGTCACACCTGTGTCATCTCATTGGCTAAACGGACAGACACAGACCACATTAACCTCTGCTGACCCTTCTTTCATCCAGATGTGTACAAAATAGGTCTGCATTTGTTCATCTCCTTGCACCCCCCATTTAAATTGTCCATTGTGTGTAATAAATACAAAGGTGACTGACTCTCGGACAATGGCAGTAGAATTTTCCCCTCGGCATTCCTTAGTAACCAAAGATGTTTTCATCTTGATCACATGTTCATTCTAGTGTGCATTTCTTTTGTATGAGAACACCCTAACAGATTATTAACAATGCATTCCTTTGTCACCGAATTAATCATGGGTTTCTACTAATCAACTGATGACATAAGTAGCTGGCGGGTAAAATGACTTATTTAATGCCTGGTGACAACTTATTCATACAGTTATGCATGTACAAAATATTCTGATTGTTTGGTTTAAAAGTTAATATGCCAGGTGAGGCATTCCAGACAGGTGTGCTTCAAGATGGCAGTTCACTTCTGTTAACGTTTTACTAAGAGCCAAGAAGTGTGGTGAAGTGCTAAAGGAAAGGGTGTGGGTGGAATGCTAAAGTTGCAGGTTCGACTCCATTTTAGCACACTGCCGTTGTCCTTGAACACACAACTTGAACAGCTGTATAAGTAGATAATATGCAAAAAATAAGCTATGCATACCAAACTGGATGAGGGTGTCTTCTAAGCAAAGGTTTTGTTTGGCTGGACAATAAATAACAATAATATTATGTTGTTCAACTGCGTCTCTGATAGCTTCCTTGACATTTTTGTAATTATAATGTCATGGTGTAGGGTGTAGGGTATGGATACTTCCAACCATATCTGTATCAACTCTATCTAACCAAACTCGACATATATATCAGATCTCCTTGTCCCTGCTACAATGTGTCATCCGTCTGTTTTGCTAGATTTTAATTGTCCTTGAGCAATATCATGCAGAACAGCTTCTCCAGTGAAGGTAACCAAGCAAAAGGATGTTTGTAACTTTAATGTCGCTCCCTATGATCTAAACTCTGCCATCTTTAGAATGACATTTTTTTAATCCACTCCATGACTTTGACCTTGTCTTCATAGTGAACGTTGGCCATGATTTATAAGTCATATAAATCCTTCAGCTTCATCGATATGCTCTTGAGGTTGGGGTCACTTTTTAGGTCAAAGATGGCAGCTAATAAATTGAAGGCAAAGGCTGGGGCGAAGGGAGGGTGGAATAAAGGAGAGTGGAGACAGAGAGAGAGAGTTTAGAATTTAGTAAAGGCTGGGAGAAGGTTATGTGTGAAGTGAAGAAGTCAGAAATCTCAATTTCATGATGAACGCTTTATAGATGAGCAAGGATGTGATGAGGAAGAGGCTGATTACCTTTTATGTTTTTTATGTCAGCACGCTCTTAAAAGAGAACCAGTCATGTTCATTGGGATACCAGAACCCAGGGAAAGTGCTTGATTGGGCATATATATAAAACAGTCTGACATACCCTTCAGCTGTACTACACATGTCCCACTAAACCATTTTCCCTGGGATTCATTACTGATTGGCTTTGTAATAAAAAATACTGGTTCAGCTTCAAGCCTGTATTAGCTATTTATTAAAGATATATGTCAATAATAATAATAATTGCAAGGTCATTTTTCAGAGAACACACTTGAATACCCTTTAAACCAAATACTATTCTGTCTATATTAACAAAGAAGCCAGATAAGGAAGGCCAGTGTTCTGCCCATTTTCTGTAGATGAAGAGGCAGGGTTCATTCCTGAATTGATTTACAATCCTATCTGGCAGATTTAATCAGAGAGGATCCTGTTTGTTACATTTCACCCTGAGGGAAACTATTTCGTTTATGGCATCTGAGGGGATCATCTCTATTGTATCCAATCTGAAGGGATCCTCTTCATTATATCTAACCAGAGAGGATCCCAAATGTTAGATTTTATCAGAGGGATCACATTTGTTTGATGGAATAAGAGGGAAACTTGTAAATATGATGGAATTAGAGGGGAACCATTTCTTAGAGAACTGAAAATGACACGAAGCTGCAAATCAGGGTTAAGTTATATTTTTCAAGAGGTGGTCAACTGATTGGTCAAGATCATATTATGCCTATCTGTGATAACAGCTGTAGTCTTGAAATTGAACAGATGTGACACAGATGGGCATATATTATCAGGCGTCCTGATAAGTAGCATGGGTGCTTTCACAAAGCACTGAACCCAAAGGATCGCAGCTTTGAACCCAGGGTAGATGAAAAAATGCTGTGCTCACAAATGTAGCACTTTACTTGCTAGTAAAATATCCATTTGTAACAACACGTACAATCAGAAGCATTGGAAGCAAGAAAAGGTTTCTGAGACTAGAATATGTAATGTCAGTTTTAATATTAACTTCAGTCTTTTCATTTCCTGTCCATCGTCAGTATTCAGGATAAATATTGATCAGATCATTTGATTTTCATATGTTGCATTTAGATATATAGAATCTTGCTATAAGTATATTCCTGGTGCACACTGATGGAATACTGCAGTCATACAGCATTGAGAATGTCAGAGGCTGGCCTGGCTGTAGTGGATCTTCCTCAGGCCCTGACTGCCCTTTAATGTCATTGTGCCATTCATGGCCCCAGGTTCTATCACAGGGGAAACTGCGAAGGTGGCCAATTGGCCAAGACACAGAGCAGATGTCAAGAGCTCACCATTAATGAGGCCTAAGCACTAACAAGATGTCCTAATGAAGGCAATTCGGGAGCACCTGGCTGCGATGGCACACACAGGAAACTTCGAACCGAGGATAAATGTTTCTGACAGTCTTTGAGGAACCACAACAACTTCATTGACTGAAATATGGGTGTCCCATCTGAAGTGACATAACACAATTGCCACTTGAAAGCTTGGAACTTCTCCCCCTACCAATGTTATTATTCTCAGCATTTTTATGTAGTAGCCTATACAAGGTCCATTCCAGGTTAAGTACCTTGTTCCTGATTCACACCGCAGCATCCCATTTTGGAATCAGACACATACTCATAACAAGCACAGCCCCTTAACCATTTCATGGAACCCATACCGCAGAGGGCCCTACCTCATAGGCTCACACTGTCCAGTGTAAAAAGAAAACTAACATTAAAAAAATAATAATAGTTTTCTTTCAGTTTTAATGTGAATGTGATGTGTGTCATAGTCTTAGTCCAAAATCTCAGAAACCACCTTGTCTGTAAAAGCATGACACACCAATAAAACCTGAACTGATATGTAAACTGGATGCTTAGAAGGTGGATATATTTCCCAGACAGATGTCTCTGGCCCATGATTTATGACATATCTCATTCGGGAAATCTCCTCAGACCCAGAAATGTATGGGGCTTTGAGTCAAAGGCATCTCAGGCCATTGGTGGTCCTCAATGCCTGTGGGAGTGGAAAAAACAAGAGGGCTACTCAACTGATCAGCTCTCAGTCACATGTTTACCACGAATTCACCCACATTTCAATTAGAAGGCTCTGATACCTCTGCATGGCCTCGGGCATTCTCAAAATAGGCCCTCGCTGGATGACCCCGTTTGCACGATGAATATTAGCTATGTCTCTGCCCCTATCGATTCACGCCGACGCTAAAAGCTTGCCTGACCTTGGCTTGAATATGCCTTGCCTGGTGACTGACCCTTTCACCCAGACTGACACCTCTTGGTTCCGGCCTAGCCAGACAGCTGAAGCCTGGGCCTTGATTTCTCCCCTCTCTCCGTGATTAAATGTAGCCCTTTCCCCTGACATGGCGACCTTAACCCAGGACCTCTCTGCACCCGGGTCACTTAGCCTTGAACCCAATTACAAGATAAGGGTACTTAAGCGTGACAGATGCTTTGCTTTTGTCCGGGACAAAAAAGGCCATCGCAGCTGACATGCACTCGCCATAATTGACAAAGGTCACGCTCCCTCCATAAAGCATGTAAAGGCCCTTTCGATTTTTAATATAAAATGAAACTCAGCAATGAAAGGGCCGCCAAGCTGGTGAATGCATGAAACTATTAAAAAGCTTAACCCTGCAATTTTACTGTCCTCTTCTGCAGCGTAGTCATTTTACTAACAGAGGGAGAAAAAATTTGATGCAAGTTTTCATCAGTTTCATTAAATGTCCACATTATATTGATACATAGTGTATGGTGGATTGAATTGAAATAAAGCACAACACTATACAGGAAAGTCACTAGCTCTGTTGTCCACAAACTGATTTACAGTATCTTCCTGTACAGCAAATGGAAGTTATGGTTGACAGGATAACCAGCTTTGATCTCAGTGATGAACTTGCATGTCCTCAGTATGGTTTTTTTTTCCATAACGGTTTGTGCTGGGAAAGGGTGTCCACTAAAGCAAGCTTTACTCCAGAGACAGAGACAGATAGATTGATACGCCATATGACAAATGCAAGAACCTTAAGGCAAGCATCATCTTTCCTGGTTTGTTATTCATTCAAGTCAATTTCAAAATTCTGCCGACATCTTTGTAATTTGTTATCATTGTGAGCATAGTTCTTAAATCTCATTCCAGCCAACTACTTCCATGTGTTCATCTCTCATAGGTTAACACATCAAAAATGTATAATTAAAGACACACATTCATAGTTCATAACATACATGCACACAGATTTCCCCATTGCAGTCACAATCCATAGCTATAAGTCATACATAAACAATGCTACTTTTTGCATACAATGCACTCTCTCTCTGTCAAAACACACACACACACACGTCGTCCACCACCCTCCCATCCCCACCCCCCTGTGAATACAGTTAACAATGTGACAGTTTGGTTGGCCTTTCACAGCCCCTGCAGTAAAAATAACAGCGCAAGTTTTTAATACATCACTTTGTTAGTGCTGCTTGATCGCCCAGCACTGACTAAAAACAGAGAAAGGGAGAGAGAGAGAGAAGGGGGAGAGAGAGGGAGAGAGAGAGAGAGAGGGAGAGAGAGAGAGAGAGAGAGAGAGAGAGAGAGAGAGAGAGAGAGAAAGAGATAGAGCATAACCCTGGTGGAATCAGTTCACTGACCGGCAGATGAACTTCACTTTGAACTGAGGATGAACCCTAAACCTAAGGAGTGTTACTCACACTGGGAGCTACAGGCTGGGACCAGCACACTTACACACATTCACACATACAAAACTGCATACATGCAGACACATACGCAGACACACATACTTACACATACACACACACACAAATCCCATCACCATACTTACTGTGGCACTGGACAATGTGGGGTCATGGTAGGATCACCATTAAATACCCCAGTTTTGTCACTATCTCACTCACATTTCATCCTTGTGACATTCATTTCAAAATGTCAGAGCCGAGGTAAGCATGATATCTTTTTCACATGGTGCAAGTCACTTCTGTGGCACGGGAAAATTTGAACCTGGGGACCAGTTAACAGTTTGCTTGAACACATTTCTTTAAACAGTTTTATGGTTTCTAACAAAAGCAAAACTGTCAAAACTCACATAAAGTTCACGCAGAAGATGAAGCTGTCTTACATTTTGGCAAACTATGCATACGTTTGCAAAAAAATAATGTTTTCAAAACTTTAAATAAACTCAACAAAATCAAATATTCATGTAAATAAAGCTCATGCAAACATAAAAAAATCAATTCATCAACACAAACAGAATTGTTATATTTTTCAAAACATTATATCAAATGAAAAGCTGACAGTGCTCTCTAAGGTAGAATGAAAAAGGTGAAGTGTGACAGGATATAGTCAGCTTCCTATTCTACATTCTCCCGTCTTTCATTTCTGTCAGGCCTCAGATTTTTTGTCACAATCACAAATTTTTGATTGCTCAAATGCTTTCCACACCAAGTGTTCATTTTTGGCGTGTTCAAAATAAAGTTATGATACATTATAATCATTAGTATATTCCACACATTTCCAGCTGTATCTATATGACTTTAACATCACATCTTGATCACCAAGCCAGGATTGATTTCTGTCACTTCACTTGCTGGTTTCTACACCACTAGGGTAGAAATCCATTTAGCGCTGAAAGATCAACCCACTGACCCACCATGAAGTCATTTGTGCTATGCAATTCAGGTACTGATACACAATACCACATCTGCGGTTATCACACTGTAAATGTCAAAGTTAAAAAATGGTTTTGAAGACATCACAATGAAGGTATCTCCATGCAGAGAAAAACTCCTTGATTCGATGTAAGAATGGGGAATAGGTTGAAGGGGACACCATGGGCAATCAAGTATATGGAGTTACTATGACAGGACTTACTAATCATGAAGTCTCCAGGTTCTGATCAATTATCCAACAGCATCATGATGTACTGTCAAGGAGCTGAGCTTGTTATCCAAATATTGCTGATTTGATTCCCAGGTGGGCCACCATTACAGACCCACAACTACTTCATTTAATAACCAAATATTGTGAATGCAAATTGTCTGAATGAAATTGAAGTGAAGATCTCACCACCCAGGTGACTGATGCCACCCTTTTCAAAGTGAGCACTCCTTTCTATAGTAAGTAAAAGCTGTTCTCCCTCTCTACCTCTATCTTGTTTTCATTACAGGTATAATTATACCTTTGCAATTACAATTGTGCTTCTGTGCTGCTTCCAGTATGCTGCTGTGTTCTGGATTTGTTTAGAATTTCCCCCCTATATTCTTCATAGCCTGCATATTGAATCAGAACATTCCTATTGTATAAGGAACAACTTATAGCTGTTCCTGATACAAGCTTGCAAATGTGGACTCGAGTGGAATATTTATGCTGAAGTCATACAATATCTGTTCATAACAGCTTGATTTGTACTGGAGCAGGAACTTCCTGGATTCCAACGAATAATCCTCAAGTAGACCCCTGAGTCCTGACCACTGCTCCACACTGGCACGACAGTGGGAAACATGCCTTCCATTCTGTTTACAGCAATAACCAAAAAGCGGAAATATTGTATGCAAAACTTCTTGTAAGTTGGTGATTATTCGCATGAAAAATTATGTACATTACAGGACACTAACACACACACACACACACACAAAGAAAGCTATGCAAAGGAGACCTAGGCACCTGGTATAGCTCCTGCTGCTGATGTGGTCGTGCGCAGTCCTTATGTGTTTATCTGTTTGGTGTATACATATTTTCCACCTAACTCACAGTGTTGGACGTTAATCAGGAAGGTGGCACTGTCAGCAGACTCCTTGTCATACGACGGCAATTACTGCAGGACATTAACCGGTGCACACACAAATAACACTGAGACGCATACACACAGCCACAACACCCCGCGGCAATTAACGTGGCCCCAGATCCCACACATCCAGGTCAACCATTCCCGCATCGGGGACAAAAGCGGAGCTGGTCCTCAAATGCCGATTCTCCAATTACCCCGCATTGTGCCGGGGGACCAACAATGGCACAGGTGAGAAGTTGAACGAGGCCTCGCTGTGGGAGCTGGCAAGAACACAATGACTCTCTATGGCGTCGTTTGGGAAAGCTCCCAGCTCATCACAGAAAACAAGTGTGCAGCTGGGGGATGCACTCTGAACGCGTTTTTGTCTGGCGGAGGCCGTGGCCGAAAAACCTCTCCCTCCAAGTTGCCCATTAATTGCTTTCCAGATTACACTGAGCCCAATACTCCTGGAGGAGAGCCAAATGAATGCTTTTTTTCAAATTATACAGAAATATTCAGCTACCACATGAGAAATTTGAGATTTTGCACCTAATATTGAAATGTTTTTGAAGTTCTTGAAGAATGTGAGTCAATGATTACTACCAGTTTGAAACACAGTGTTTCAGATCTATTTTGCATTTAATAAAGCATGCAGTAGTTCTCATAATATGTGAATGATTTTAATCTGCTTTGCTCTGTTCTTTTGAAAGAGGAGAAAAAGTTCTTAATGGGACAACCAGGCTAAATGACTGAAGGATGACAAAGATGTAAGTTAAAATGACAGCCTTCTAAGTGTTATTCATTATGTCAACAGTGTCTTAAAAGTCTTAGATGGCTGTAGTTATTTTAAGTAACTGTAACTTTGCACTGTTTTGATTCTTGCAATCACCTATAATAGCTTAAACAGGGAATCAAAATTCATTAGGCACAGTGCCCGTCACAATGTCGTAGTCAAAGTTTATGTTGCCAAGCTCAAAACAGAGAAATGATGGTGAGAAGCTGAGCATAATCAAACTGTAATTACTTCACTGAGATTAGATGAGGCCCAAGGGGGATTTAGCAGAGAAGAAAACCAATTACAGAATGATATAAAATGGACAGATTTCCACCAAAATCTTGAGCATAATATAGACTGAGATGACAGGAATAAACAAAAGGATGGATGCTATATATATATGTCACAAGGACACAAAATGTATTAGTTTATAGTATGTATAGTATTTTATGAAAATACTTACACAGTTATGGCATAAGTGTGCAAAAGGAGGAAAGTCCCATATAGTAAAAGAGATCCAAAAACAGGGCACTCAACCAGAAAAACAACATTAAATACCTTTAATTTAATGGACAAATCACAGTAATCAACATGTTTTGGCAATAGCCTTTGTGAAAATAAAAAATGCCAGCACTAACATATATATATATATTATCACCTGTTCTTAATACAAGATATTCCTGCATTCCCAAGGGGATGAATAAAGCATCTATCTATCTATCTATCTATCTATCTAAGATATTGACGTCACATGATGCAATCAAACAACCAACACCTGCGCTGACCTAACAATGTGAATCAGTTATGAAACAATATTGTGAACACCTGTGATTGTAGATTATTGGATTTCTATCTACTGACTAGAAACAAATGAAATAGTGGCTTGAAGTAGCCAGTAGCATGTTATTGTACATTGTTAGTGTTGAAATGATTAATTAATAATGATTTAATTTAGAGGATCATCAATGCATCTGAACAGATTCTAACATCACCATAATTTCAAGCACTAATTGTAACTGAGTGCATGTGCAATGTGTGAGAGTGAAGGGAGGCAGCTCATTGGATAACAAGTTTAACCTGTTTTTAATTAAGACTGCTTAAGTACAGCTGTGTGGCCACTGAAACCAGAGCAATTGAAACTGAGGGCTGTATATGGGGTTGGGTGGTTGGGCAGGCAGGCTTTATTTTTCACTTTTGATTTGATTTTTAATTTTGTTATCAACTTAGACAGACTGGCTGAATTGTTGATGATTTTTTGATTTTAGCATGGGAAATCAAGCTGGCATTTTGGGGCTTTTGACTTTTTTTCCCAAAAAAATACACGAGCTCAACAAAAACTTTCAGTCTGAGTAACAAAATAGGATTGACTCATTCCTTAGTGGAAACCGCCATGTATCTGTTTCCACTGAGATTACATTGGTTTGTTGTAAGAAGCCAGTTGGCACTTTGGCCTTTTTGGGGCATTGGCTGTAACATCATAGATTTTGAATGATGACATCATGTTGGGCTGGGATATTGAAACCAGGTTGGCAGCTCTGTTACTGTTAAATTTTAAAATAATAATAATTTATAGATCCAATATGGTGTTAGCCAGCACTAGCACCATCAGTGATAGTTTCATGCAGTCTCAGCATTGCTTCCTACAGTTTGGTATAGCAACCCACTGAAAGCAGATTTGTGTTGGTGTTGCTGCCACCTTTGGTGTTCTGTTTAACTGAACAGTTTAAATCCCCCCCAATCCTGTTTACTGGTTTAAATCCTGTTTAATTCATGTCTAACCGTTATTCTCATAGACTTTGCTAATATACATAGAAATAAGACAATATTGATAGGGGTTGCCACCCTCCTCTCCTGTTTGACCTTAGGGAAGGTCATTCTATTTTCCATCAGCATGTAGGGTTCTGTGCACATTGCAAAATCTGTGAATCACAGGTCCAGGGACATTTATCTTTTCACACAGATGGAACAGTGTTGAAATACATCCATGCTGGTCCAGGCCCACAAGCACAAGTGTTATATCCATAGGTGTGATTTATGTCTGAGTGAAATGCATCATGGACTAATCACCTACAGGGCAGAGGGCTGATTTTTTTTTTCCCCCAATCTCTGGACAGTTCACAATGCCTGTCCCCTGTTTTACAGTTCAATGACAGCTCATCTCTGCAACAATTACCCCAACCACAACTGTGTCCTGTGTATTTGATTCCATTTGCCAGTGATCTAATATGCTATCAAGTCCACCACTGTTTGGAGGCACCAATGTCAAAACAAAGCAGAACAAATCAATGCACTGCCTGACTAAAATAAAATTCCCTGCCTCACAGTTCTATCATGTATGTGACAAGTGTTATAGACAATGTAAATGTAAAATCGCATGAGTCCAAATTTAGGTCGCCTACTATTTGTTGAAATACTACTCTCAAAATGTTTCTAATGTCAAAAACAGTCTTCACTAAACTGGAGATGAGCTATAACTGATGATGATGATGATGACTGCTATATTTGTTTGAATAATGTTCTCTGGGTTCAAAAATCATAATAAAATCTATTACAGATGAGTAAAGACCTCACAGACTGTAAGCTGGAAACTGCAAATAAAGACCATATGACCATACGACAGAAGGGCTGTTCCATTCATTTCAGCGGTAAAGGCTAAAACTGCAAAGTGGATTCATTTCATCTGGGCCTGCCATGATGATGAATTTCATTTCTGCAGATAGCTGCTTGGCTTGGCTTGGCTTTAAAGACAATTTCACATCAGACTCCTGAAGAGAGGACAATCACATTGCAGTGTAGTTTTAAAGAGGACAGCTGGCAAATGTTGCTGGTTCAAGTTCTTGGGAGACACTGCTGTTGTAACCATATATATATGAATAGGGAAGGATGAATAAACAGTTGCCATTACCATCAATAATGATGGCCTAGGCAGGTGTTATATAATGACGGATAATTTTGCTATTACAACAGCACCTGACAACAGGTATTGAAATAAAATATCCTACTTCAAGCTGGATAACAGGCTGAAACATGATGGAATTAATGAAATCCAAATAAAGATTCCCTATTGTTACAAGAGATTGGAATCCATATATTAAAAATTGTATGTTATGATTGTTAATCATCTGACCCCTGTAACTCCAATCCTCAGTAGGATTGCAACTGCAACCACAAACCAAGAAACATTGGAGAGAGTATGTAATCTCACACATTTATGGTCTCAAATCCTAGCCCAGAAACAAGCCCAGATTTACATCAGACCCTTGAAATATTCAGAACTGTGTCAGTGAATCATTACTATTTGATCATTTAATCATCAATTATTAAATATTGTTACCTGGCTGTTCCATATTTTTTTTTTCCCTTCAGCTGCTGCAGTCGTTTAAGTTATTGCTAAGGGTGTCATCTAAAGATATTTATCAAAGACTTGACTAAATCCATGATTCAAACACCAATTCAGATTTCACATCTTTTCTAATTGTTTGATAACAAGTATGTATTACACCAATGCTAGATAGCTAATTAAGATCTGATCCATCATAAACTTGCTAGTTTTGAAATCCAGATTGTAAGAATATATAAATAGAAAGTCACAGCACTGCAAAAGGATGCTTCCCTTCACTGAAACTGTGAAAATGCACATATGACATTTATAAAGGCATCTACACATCTCATCCCCAGAGTCACCATGGCTTTGTCTTTCTGAAGTCATGAAAAACTTTGTGACCTCACCATCACCAGATCTTCACAACATTCCTGGGCAACAGGTTGCCCCCTTTGTGTTAACACAGAGAAGTATTCTTTTATCTATAAAACTTTTATACACTACCTTCTAGATATCAAAAATGATCTCTAGTTTTCATCTGTTTGTGTCATATTTTTGCAGCTATATTAACCAAAAATACCTGTTGGGCAATTAATTCTGTGTCAGTAGCTTGCATTCCAGTGTAAATGAACAGAAATAACCTAGCTAAACCAACCTGACTATACCATCCTAAATACTTAACATACGGTCCCACAATTGTTTGAATTCCGTTTTTTCGTTATAATGAATTTGCTCTATGAAGAACTTGATGTTAGCTTTGAAACAGTAAGCATCACTCAGAGGGGAGTAACACTTCCCTAGATACTTAAAATGGAACTAAGTAAAGATTAAGCTTTAGGTTTAATTGACAACACATACTGCAAACGGTGTGTATTGTCAGATTGAACAGTTGCAGTATTTATTTGATATTACTGTATATAAATATTCATTGTTGTTGTTTTTTATTTTGGCAATGGCTGATTAGTTGACATTTTTATACTCTGCGTTTTAGCTCCCATAAGGAGAACCTGATAAATTGCTATGAATAAAATATCCGGGATGAATTGCACTGAGCTGGTGATCCGTGTAGAGGTGGGGATGTCCCATAGGCTTGTTGGCTGGCTGGAACAACCTGGTCCTGAGGTAGCTAAGATGCAGCACAATACCATCAATATTGATGCCGTGCAGCTTAACGGACTTTGGCAGAACTTTTTTCTCCAGCATTAATATTGATGGTGTTGCTATATATCAGAGTCGCTTATGAATCCTTCATAGGGGGACTGCTGCAGATACTTTATTTTGCAAGAGATATTGCCATGTTTGGTCCCTGCTTCCTTTAGAGCACATACAAACAAAGTGGGACCCACGGACCAGTTGTGGCCCTCAAGAACATAGCACATGGCCTTAATTTCCCTCCAGAAAAAGAGTAAGGATCATAACGTGCCACTTTTTTGTTTTTTGGAAGATCTTCTATTTGGATATTTACTTTGGGCATGTATTTGCGCCCATTTCTGTTTTAGAATAAACACACATCTGCTCTTGAGGCACAGTGGTCTTTCAAGTGTATTGATAAACCATGTCTTATTGTCCCATCACTGATCAACAATATAATTCCAATTGGATGGTACTTTGAATCATACTGGTAAATTGAGAAAGTTAAGTTTACCTGAATTGGAGTATTGTCAGTAGGTTCTTTGTATAGTTCATGTCATCCAATCAAAGTAGCTGTTGCTGAGGTAGTACTAAATATTATGAAGGTTTCTGCCGATCTCATGCAACCTCTGGAAAACTCTGGTAACCTCTCTTGTAGAGGGACAACTTACATCATCTTCTTGGAAATTCCTGTATGTAATTGGAGAACTACAGCATAACCAAGCCACTTCTTTCTAAATGTCCTTTCCCACAATTGTTTGGAACTATAATTGGAAATATTGGAAATATAATTCCTTGAAGCTACAGAATCCATAGCATACGCATTCAGTGGCAAAAGTAAGATGCAATAATTCATATTTCATAATAAGAACTGTCTTTTTATGATAAATTTAAAACAAATTCAAAACATTTTGGATGTTACATTTTCATAAGACACTGCATACCACTGAGAATGAAGAAGAAAAGTAGAATGTGTGGGTACGTCCTGTACTGTGTGAGTATGTGTTTAGGATCATATCAGCAGCTAAAGCTTATTTAGTTCAGTGCAGTTTATGGAGCTAACCAGACAGGACTGTTGTCTGTGAATGGCACAAAGCTCCTGTCCCTCCAGGCAAAGCGGTCATGTTCCAGCCCGGCCGCACAAGCGATGGTTACAATCCTGCGTTCTGATGGAGAGCCGGTTAAGTGCTACCTCTGAAGAACAAAGGCTGACCTCAATTCAGTTTGACGTCCTGCCTATTGATTTTGACCCCAACGTCTGATGAACCCCCACCACCACCGCCCCACTCCCTTCCATGAGACAGGCAGCTTGTCCCTGTATCTGATGTTCAAGTTAAAATTAACACCCCCCTGCCCCCCCCCCCCATTGTGGCTATTTACTCTGTCCTCCTGTACATCAGAGAACCGAGACCTATCGTCCCCACCTTAGTCTCTAAAAGTTGCAGTGCAAACTGGATCTGCAGGACCCTAAGCCAAAATTGAAATTGATTGAACAGCAAATGGCAAAGGTGTCTCTGTCAAAAATGCATATGGCTGCGCTTTTGTCTTCCATGGTAAGCACCCTTTTGTTCAAAGGTGGGCATGGGGCCATTGGGGGAGGTCACTGGCAATTAAACTGCACATGATTTATCAGTGTGTTGATGGTCTTTGACGTTTCAGCACAGTCTGATGCGGAGTGATGAATTTCCATGCAACTGCACTTGCTTGTCAAGACACTAAAAAGATTGCTCTAGCAATAGAGAATAAGAGATTTATAATGCATGTAGCCATGAGCTATGGTTTTTAATGCATGCATAAAGGACCTGTCCTGGTGACAACATCAATATTCGGTTCTACACATTTGGCATAAATTGGAGTTGCATTCTTAACCACTTCTTTTGAAAGTTATCAGTTATTTTAATGCTCATGCATTGTAAATGCTAGCATTTAGCTATGTGGCACATGTTTGTATTTTAATTTAGCTGAATTTCAAATGTATTTTCAATATATGGCTCAGAAAGGAATATGCCAGTTTATGACACTGTTGGTCCATTCTTACATGTGACATTAAGGTCATCTGAGACAGGGCAGTCTAAGGTCACAGTGTCAAGCCAGTGACAGCTCTGGAATGAGATCATAAGTCATTCCATGTGACTAGATGCACATATAAGGGGGGAAATGGGGGGGGGGGTGAGGGTATAGATGGCCACCCATCATAATGTGCTCTCACAGATTAGGTCTGCAGGGCAATATTCACTCTATGGGGAAAAGTTAACTCTGAGAAGGGACAGTGTTATTACTGGCACGTGTCATATATTGTCACTGGTCCGTATTTTGTGAGACCTATGATAAGCATTAAATTAAGAATTTTGACATTAACCAAATTGCTTTCTCATGTCACACTCTATACACTCTCCTCAATGCTGTGTTCAGTAGTCATTCATAGGTTTTTAGTCTTTATTTTAACTCAGGTCTTAGTTACTTATTTAAAGCCATTGTTTGGTTGGGTCATCTAGAGTTCCTGGTTTCAACTAGCTGTTGGACACCACTGCTTTATCTCTATGCAAGAAGCAGAGAGCTTATTTTGGGAGTCTTTTTCATGACTGTTACAATACCATTCTGTTTCATTACAATTTACCTGCCATTTGGTAATATTATGTGAAGTGATTATGTCATAACAAAGAGCTGACTGAGGTTCAAGAAGCATGTTTCATCCAACAACCTGAGAATGACACATTTTATTCAATAGATTTAGACTCAATCAACTTCCAAACAGAGAGAGAAAGAGAGAAGATACTGAAAGTCTAACAGAAACATTCCTCAAACTAAGAGCAATCAATGGCAAAAGAGTTCTTTCCTCCCACTGTTTCCATGGCTTACGATTCCAGTGTCCAGCATCACCAGTGGTGTAGTCCTGACATTACTGAGGATAGCAAAATTTGTTTTATAATACCAATGTAATAAGTGCTCTCTCCAATGCTAATTCTGGGTAATGAGAGACTTCACCCATGCACAGCCTGTTTACATACAGTATCATAGACTTACTATGACAGAGAGCACTGCTGGTTGTTGGTGGAACTGGGAATTATTTGTCCCACACCTAGCCCTCCTATCCCATCATGCCCTTTATGGTCTCCTGGTGAGTTGACAGTTTGCTCCCCACTCCTTAATTCCCCCACATCTTCTGTCCATAGACATGAGAGGAGTTGCTCACTGAAGACCATAAGCCTCTGTCGTGGGGATGAATCAGAAAAAGCTCACATCTTCGTAACTGCAATGATTTAATCCTAGCTGATCTTTTCTATTATTGGGCTCCAGTGAAAGTCACACATAGTCCAAAGAGGTTGTGGCTGGTGTGGCCAGGGCTATGACTGATCACGTAAGTGCCATGGTGGGCCTGCAGGTACCCCTGTTTTGAAGGAAGACTGGCTTTTCTGTGCCCTGAAGCTCTCCACCAACCTGATATTACATCAGGGTACTGTGTCCTGGGAATTTGTCCTTTCACTGCCTGGAGGTGAACAAAACATTTGCAGGTCTCATCTACCATTTCTGTTAATACCAGTGCATACACACATACAAATACCCAAAATACTTTTAAAGGAGGTCCCAGAAGTCAGTTTGGGCATCAGATTAGAGGCTTCCAGTATCTTCAGATTCCTTAATCACCTGTAAGACACAAGACTACATGGACATGGATACACTCCAACTGTCCACATCCACCTGTTCAGAACAATGTATCCCATGCCATAAATCACAGTTCACATCTGCATGAACAAGAAGCTCCAAAAAGAAAATCCACTGCAGCAACAGGTTTGCAAGAATGACAGTCTTGGGCCAGCGGTGCCTTTAGGTATATTGTTGATTCCATCCCTTATCGGGTCCTACTAAAGTCTATGCAGTCATGGTGGCATACATGAAAATCACGTCCATTCCCTATACCAAAGTGGGCAGGCCAACCAGTGTGTTGGTAACACTTGAGGGGCTTACGTGGGGAGGGCGTTGGTGGGTGTGGTCTGGCTGGTGGACAGTGTCCCTGAGTGAGTATGACTGTGTACAGGAGCGGAGACGGGGTATAAAGGAGCAGGTCAGGGCCCGTTTTCGTTGTAGTGGAGGGGGAGCGGGCGGTCCCTCTGGACGGGCATGTAGGGCCAGTTGTAGCTGGAGCCGGAGAGCAGCATGTCCCTCAGCAGGGTCTCAATGGGCGTCTTACCCACCAGCCGCACGAAGAAGAGCTGCTCGATGATGGGCGAGGAGACGACGCGCAGAGAGGGCAGCCGCAGCAGGAGCCGGCCGAAGCGGCTGGGCTGGCCAGGGTACTGGTTACGCACGTACTCCTCCAGGGCACACTGGGACTTCTCCTGGATGCTCTCCACGTGGGCCACGTCCGATAAGCCCATGGCATCTGTGGGCACACACGGAAAAAAAGGGATATCAGTGCTGTCACTGTGACTGTTACATTCATTTTAATAGTCAGTGTCTTCACTCAAAGGATGCTTTCTTCTACATATTTCTTTCTAGTCTGAAATTTTTTACTACTCTAATTAAACTGCCCTGAGGGGTAGTACTGCAAGACAACAAAACCCAGGGAGAGTACTTAGCTGTACATCATTAAGCATTTAAAATCCTACAGGTGTTTAAAATGCTTTGTGAGGACCATCGGCATTCTGTGCAAGGTAAACCGCTGATATTTATCAAGCAATCGCCCAGGTAGACAATATTTGGAATATTAAATGTCACACCATATATTATTGCATGAATATGATTTAGAGTAAATCATATCCAGAGAATATTTACAGCAGTTGTTTGTATATGTGCTGTAACATGTATCCCAGGAATTTTGAAAGATTGTGGAGCTCTCAAGTGAAGAAGTGCACAGGACAACACATCTCCTCCTCACCTCCCAAGCCAAAGAACATCCTTATAGATATAATCTGAAACTGGCATCCCTTCATGTACGAGTTGCACCCTGCGACCTCCTCGTGATTGAGCATGGAACATTCTAGTGAATAAACTTCACAACAGCCCACAGCTGCAGGAGGCAGGTCTCTTGCGCTCAGTGTAGCGTTGAAGGGTGTCCTAGTTACCCTCAGACAGTTGTGAGGGTGGGATTCACACCATGAGCCAGGGATAGCTGAGGTGCACAGTGTGAGGTCCCGGATGCCCCAGGCACCGTTCGTCATTTTAGAGGCGCTGCACAGCGGTGTGGGGGGTTGGGATCGGGGCAAGGGGGGCACCAGAGTTTGTCTGTTCTTGTTAGTTTGTGCCAGTGGGTCCCGGCAGGGGGTGAGGGGAGTGTCTGGCAGGAGTTGGGAGCAGAGGGATGAATCTAGCAAGAAGGGAGGGAGGGAGGGAGAGAGGGAGGGAGGGGGGCCTGGACTGGATCAGATAGAAGCCCTTGGCTACAGGGGTTATGTAGGTCAGCGCAAGGCTGGGCTGAGTCCCATTTGCAGTTTCTCAGCATGCATTATTCATTCACGGTGATGACGGGTTGCTGCCGCGCAGGTTTCAATTATGGATGGAACACGTGCACGAGAGAGTGATGACAAAAAGAGCCTGGGAGAGAGGTGTTAGCAAAGTGTTCTCAACAAGCTTAGTGGAGAGAAGAAAAAAAGTGACAGCTCAAAAAAAGGAAAAAAACAATCTGCAGACGGCTAAAAATCTGGATCACAACTATCTGGAGAGCTGTAATCCTCCACCCCCTGCATCTGTCTGTCCCAAATATCAGGTATGATCCAGCTGCTCTGAAGCCATGTGTGATTTCACTGCAAAAGCAACACTAGCAACCATACAGTAAACACATAACAGGAAAGGGATTGTACTGTATTTATTTTTTCAATACATGACTACCATTGCTGTAAAGGATAACATTAATTTATGGAATTTGGGCTGTTATAATCCATTGAAATGGCCTAAAACTGGAATCCCATGACATTTTAACCCTGCCTCTTAAATGTCATGAACCTGCAAGCCTGATACCAAGGGTACCTTTTTCAGCTTTTCAGCTGCAACCAAGCAACGCTAGACACAGTCCTGGCCCTCACTCGCTCATTAATCGCCTGACAGATTTGTTGAGCAAGCAGCTCTCAAACGCAACAACAGCACCACCACACATGCAGGTTTCTGGTCTCTTGTATTGAAACTGACAGCCTTTCATACTGACCGGAGGTGAACAGCACGATGGACTTCAGGCAGGAGTACTCAGCCGAGTCCACCTGCAGGGCCTTCAGCTTCTCCACCTGCTCCTGGAAGACGCGGATATGGTCCATGAAGGCCACCACTCGCTCGGCGGACATGGGCGAGGCGTGTAGGCCGGCGGCCGCCAGCAGGGGCGCCACGTGTAGGGGCATGGAGCACTGTGCGGCGTTGAGCACAAAGAGCTCACTCCATGACATGCGGAGTAGCGCCACCTAGGGACAGTGACAGGAACAATGTGTTAGTGCAAACTCTTTGGCACAGCACCTGCCTGATACTGCATCTTCCTGATCCAGATTCACATTCAAATTAGGCCTCTGATTCAAAGCCTGATGTAGCAGCATAATGGATAGGCTATATAGTAATGCCATAACAAGGCAACATGCTTGGCAACCCGTAATGAGACATCATGCTTATCAATCTGTAACTAGGCAATATGCATAGCAACCTCTAATCAAGCATACATATTTAGAAATCTTATAACCGGGGACCAAGCTTAGCAACCCACAACCCAGCCCCTCATTCAAAACCTTAGTCCAGTGCTTGTGCTTATCTTAGCAGCACAAAGCATGAGCATTACATTGTGTCACTCTGTCCTGTAATGAATTAGAGAGCCTGAAATCAATTGGAAAATATTCAGAACAGTCCTAAAATGAATTAGTTGGCTTGGTCAATATAGGTGGAGGGCCTCACCTGGTCCATGAGCTGCAGGTCAGGGAAGAAGGGGATGTTCTTGGCCCACTCTACGGCGCTGAAGAGCAGCCGGGCGGCCAGCTCACAGATATTCTCGATGCCCATCAGGTTGTTGGACTGCATGCACTGGGTGCCGTAGCGGGACGTGGGGTAGGGCTCTGCCCTCAGCAGCAGAGAGATGAAACCTGACAGATAAGGCTGCCCACTGTAGGGCTCGCTGCCATTGGTCAGGTACTGGCCAGGGCTGGACTGGGAGTTGGACATGCGGCCTCGCTGCACAGCTGAGGGAGAGAGAGCACAGAGAGAGGACCAGGGGTTTGGGATTAATATGTGTAAAGAGGGATATTCAGTGGGGTCTAGGTAAGTTCTGATCCAAGCTCCACTTCAGGATTTTTTTTTTTTTCTCACAAAATGGCTGGCGTGTGGATTAGAGTTGGATAACAGGATCCTATAGCAGTTATTGCAAACAGAAAGCAACCAGAGCACTCAATGGACTTTCGGCAGGCTTTGAGTAAGAGTGAGTCTTGCTCTGGCTGAAGCATTCAGTAGTCTAAGACTAATGCTTTAACTCTGAGACCAGTACAATGTGATCTGCATGTGGAGGGAACAGAAAATGACATGAGAAACAACCCTTCTGTTTCTTTTGGTGAAACCTTCAGCAGGGCTTTTCTTTAACTGACCAATCAGGGCTTAGAGTAGTCAGGGCATGCTTCATTCAAGGACTGGAAGACCTGAATGGAATGCAGTTCTCAGTCAGTGATCAAGCAAATTGATATTGATTAGAGCCTTTGATTAAGCAAATTGATCATTTGTGTGAGGAGACAGGACAGCAGTTTTTGTTGAACACTTTGTTGAGACAGAGAGGAAGACAGTGACATTAACAGATCTCTAAAGACTGGACCATGGAATTCATGGATGACAGGCGTGCTTCCTTCGCCTGCACTGGGACAAGTGTAAATCCTGTGAAATATCAAATGTATGAGCTGAACAGGCATTGTGGGATTGTGCAAGGCAGCACAGACTGAATACACTTTGCCCGTTTAAGAAATGGCTGTCCTCGTCAAAGCTCTCTGCCTCTTGGAACACTATCAATGATAGTTACTGTGATGGAAATAAACCAACGTGCAAGCATAAGTATGCTAAAGGACATTACATTATGTATAAAATGCAATATGTTACATGTGTGTACAAGGTATCCAAAGTTGGGCACCTGGGATAAGGACATTGGTAAAACAAATACAGGTGGTCCCAGCTCACATGACACAACAGAGTCTTGTAAACCCTGTCATAAACCATATCAATGGGAATTTAATCTTATTTAATCCTATTTTCCCATCAACATCATGTTTTAGCAGAAGTTCCTGACTATTGACTCCAAATTAATTTTTTCACCTCAAAAGTAGACTAAGTGTAAGAATAACAGTAAACTAAGTAATAGTAAGAGTAAACAAAATCACATATTCATAAGGTATTAATAATGCATACCTATTCATACATTTCAATATCCTTATATATAAAGAATAGTATTAATATTCAGCGGCGTGACATAAACTGCATGTAAGAAGTAACAAATGAATCATAATCTTCAAACAGGTGTTTATTTACAAGTGAGAAGGTGCATAAATATATCATCTTCAGCTTCCTGTCACAAGCTCACTGAATGTCAACAATAAATGAAAATAAAAGACAACACAACAAAGACCCCTGACGGGAACCAAAAGCTTTGTTGCTTTCACTAGCTCTTTCTCTGTTTCTCTATGTTGCCGCCCAGTCTGTCTTGTCATAAAGCGGGATTTTATGTCATATAAAAATAATGGCAGCTGTTCTTGTAACAGCAGGTTATTAAACCAGCCTCTGTATAGATTATACACATTAGATTTTTTAATGATTTTCTCCCTGTATACAACCCTTTTATAAGTACCAATTACTCATTAGGTTTATCTCACTGGGAAAAGCAGTCAGGCAGGAGTGCTGAAGCAGGACTGTTTTTCACACCCCAGGCTTTCCACATGCCTGAACTAAAGACAGGAAAACAGAGAGGGACAGAGGCCATCCTCCACTGAGATTGGCTGGCAGGGGAGCCCATGTGTACAATACCTGCTAAACACACTAGAGGTGATTTCAAGGGCCAAGTGGTAAGTTTTACAGGAGTACCCATGGAAGATGAAGTCCAGCGTGTGGACTTCACCTCCCATCAGCACCTTGCAAAAATAGTTTACCTATCTGACTCACCCCTGCTGCCATGGCCACTGCCATATGTTGCAATGCAAAGAGAGCGACCGGGGCCTGTAGGGCAAGGGGAAAGGAGCATGTCATGTTCTGTGTATACATGCATATCATGTTCTGTGTATATATGCACTCTGGTAGCAAAGTTTACAAGTGGTACACTCTCATGGAAGCGTCAGAAACCTCATCACAAGTACACATGCCTTTGCTGAGCATGTAGGTGGCTTCAAGAGTAACAGGCTGAAAACACAACAATTCAGACTAAATTGGAAAACATAAACCTTTCATGAACATCACTCCCTATGCACCTGCTGGGCAGTTTAAATAATGAGGCAGTCTGTTTGATTGTTTCACTGTGGTGCTGATCGGAATGAATTACTGCATTTTTACTAAAAATAGAGCCCCGAATTGAGCCCACCAGAGGAATAAGACCAAACAGAGCCAGTGCCAGCCAGGCTGTTGTCTGATGAAAACTCAGTTTTCACCTGCTGACACAAGAGGCTTCAATTTTGCTGTGTCAGCAGGGCATCCGTGGTACCTGCTTATCATAGCCTTGCAGCTTGCATCAATCTGTGCAAGCAATTTCAGTGAAGAGCAAAACTATTTCATCAACTCCACATGTTGAATAAGGCATTTGCAAATGGTGCCCATGAGAGTGTATGAAACATGGAGGAATCTGCCTTTCATCACAGAAAGACAAAGACTGAGTAAGTTGCATTGAAGAAGTGGCTGGTATGCAATTCTCTGGCTCCATTCACACTGCACATTGACTAGGTGGACACTAGCATTAAACCACTTCATAGTAGCATGACAGTCTCGAGACTTCAGAAAGCCAGTTCGGTGCCAGCTAGGCTGCGGGTGAACTGCTTTCACACTAAAGTGAAGATCGACAGAGGGGTTTTCAGCCTCTTGTCTGCTTTTGTCTAATTCAGATCATACAGCTGGTGAGAGGATTTATTACAAGAAATATGGATTTTAAACCAATGACAAAGTTTCCATCCAAATGGGCCTTTGTTATGTCCATTTGGATCCAAACATTGTCTTTGCCTCTTTGTAAAAATAAAATGGATGGAACAGTCCTACTATTCTTTGGTTTATACAGTGTAAATTTCCGTGTGGTACCTTAGTAATAATTTCATGTGCCTGTGATTACTAATGTTCCTGCACAAAGCACAAAGGCATAAATGAGTGGTGTGGTAAATATTATCAATACCATCTCCAATATATGGAGAAAGAGTCTGAAAAGGGGTACACATATTTACCCAAATGGGGTAATCTACTATACCCAACACTGACTCAACCTGCTCAACCTAACGCTCTGCAAAAGGAGTCAGATGGATTCAAAATGATCTGTACTTGAATTGCTAATATTTCATTAATGGCAGAATCTCCTGCAGACAATGGTACTAAGTAAACTCAGCCACGGAATGACGCATTTGGTCATGGTGAGACTGTGCCCCCTAATTCCCATTGGGGGCACAGTGGACCATACACAGCTGCACTCGCACGCCACGCACAGCTGCACTCTGACCACATGGCAACTGGACAAGTGTGTCGGACACCCAGAAATTCCAGACTTACGCTTACAAGTCTCATCTTTGTCATCTCAATTTGAATTTGCGTAGAGATAAGCACAGGCTGGTGGGTAGAACCAACACGCAAACTGCTGGGTAGATCCAGCCTTCTGAGCTTCCACGGTAAAGGCATGTATTTGAACTCACTTGTGCCACCATATGGCCACAAATGAAAGTACCCCTAGTGTCAAGTGTACACTGTGTGATTCTGATGCAGTTCTACCTCACCTTATGACTTACAGACCATTCTTCAAAATCGGGCTGAAAACTCAACATCACAGTTCAGGATCAGGACATCTTGAGATCATTTTGAGAGGGGTGATGATGTCCAGATAATTAATTTGCAAGCTCCATACTGGCACTTCCTAACACATTTCTAACATATCAGAAATATCCTGTCTTTGTCAAGCACACTCATATACAGGTTGTCAGCTTTTGGCGTGTTTTCTGTGAGACTAATCATAGAATTGATTGCCACAAAAATAGTAGAAACACAGAAATGGAAATTCCTTGCTTTTAAAGTAACAGTATACAATTATGTAAAATGTATATGTAATCCCTTCTTGACTGTTTTCAATACAATATCAGATGCCTATGTTAAATGCACACAAGGTGAAAGTACATACCCGTAAATGAACAATTGTATTTTTAGCCTCCTCTCTCTCAATATGGACTTGGATTCCCTGCAATCATGCTGTTTGTGAGCCTGAAGTGCCATGTGTGCAATGAGCCATGACTCAATTGATAAGAATGAGGGGTTTCAGGCTGGCAGAAGCCGTACAATGTATGCTTTATGAAGAAGTGGATGATACCTTCAGATATCCTTATTCATCTGATGTTCATACAGGAAATCACTTTGTCTAAGCTATAGAGGGTGATCTCCTATTGTAAGTATCTGACTGCCATCATCATGAATTTTATACCAGAAAACAACACTGAGCTGAACAAAGACTCAACCTGCCTTCAGCCCCAGAAAATGTCCGGCATCTATATCCCTGTCCACTCCCACAGGCACTCTCCCTATCCTTGTTTAACTCATCCTGGCCCCTGCAGGCCCAATCCCTGGAGAGAACCCCCCTCAGTGTTGTGGCATAAGCCCAGCATTTGGGTAATGTTTTCATCACATACTTCTCCTTGTGCAGAAACCGATTAAAAAATGAGAGAGATCGTCACACGAGACGGAATTAGGCCAAAGTCTCATGAATCTGGAACGGATGCTTTTTCTAGCAATAATGACTGGATTTTCTGCTTCTTCACTCTTCAGAGCAGTGAAATCAGGAATGGCTGCAGGAATGAGTCTGACTGGAGAAAGTGTGCAGTTTCCCCCATGGTAGTTTGAATTCAAAACAATACGGCATGCTGCTTTTCCCATTACAGAGGGGATCCTAAATGACACCCAGCCAAAGCTGGTGGTGGCCATGGTGGTTCGGGGAGGTGTAAACACATGCATGAAATGTAAACAGAACCTTATCCCCTTCCCTTACACCTCCTCTCTCTCACATCTTGAATCTTAACTCGAGCATGAAGCCCAAATGTTTTGACTCAGATTATCTCGGTATGAGATGGGATAGAAGCAATGGTCCTTCACCTCATGTGGATAATAGTGCATGTCTGTCATCAAGACATATTTCACAGAGATACTGAAGCATTCCACATTGGGGGGGGGGGGGGGGGACGTAAATGACCCATGCGTGATTGCGAAGTGAAGGCCATTATATATCTCGAGTGAAGATACTCTGCACTCAAAAGAGGGCTTGGGAGGTTCTGGATGGCACTGTGACCTACGATAGCAATGCATTTAACAGCCTGGCAATACAGACACGAACTTTTAAATCAATACCCCCCGCACCAGTATAGTAGGGATGAGGTATTTACCCAGGCATTGCAGCTGCCGCTGTATCCGGTCCTCACCTCAATGCACTTCGTTATTAATGTCCGACCTCCGCTGACCCAGATCTCATGCTGCGTTGGGACTGTGAGGGCGCGCCCAGCGGGAAGGAGTGGCAGCCGCGGCGTGCGTGTCACCGAGCATGCTTAGCAATGTGGAAGACATCCCCCTTTCAGCAAGCAGCGAGGAGCACACAAGTGTGTCAGGACACTGTCCCACACTCATTTCTCAGTGACTGAACTTGGCTATCCAATCAACCCCTGTGTTGAGTGCGAGTGGGTCATGGGCACAATGTTTGGGCGTGTTGTTTGGACTGGGGTCGGGGATCCCATCTAAAAAAAAAAAACTCCCACTCTAAGAGTACATATGCAGATGCATATGCAGATGCTGGTGAACCCATCAGGGGTGGCCTGTCTCAGTACTGCATTTTGGGACTTTCACATTAATGGAGTGTCTTGTAGGATTAATGAAGTTTCCAGGTCCAAGCGGACATCCTTACATAGGATATATTTTCATCTGCTGTATGTACAGCTGTATATTTACTGAAGCAATTCAGGCTACATGGTGAGGAATACAACAGTGGTATCCCACTGGGGGGTTCAAACCTGCAGTTTATTTCATTGCCCACATGACCACTACTCCATTTCTTCCCATTTGGGCAGTAATATGAAGTGATATGTGGGGTAATTCACTCAAAGTTTATAATATGGAGTGAAGGAAATGGTCATGTATCTATTTATTCATTCATGCAAAAATGTTGACCAACATAAACTAATATCCTTATAATTCTCAGCCTCTTGTGTGCCGTTTGATTCTAGCCAACAGAAATAGTGAGAAAAGGGAGACTTTCTTAAACCCACTTAGCTGTCAGACCACCAAGAGGTGTGGAAGGAGAGCCACAACAGTGAGTGATTCACCCAGTGCTCTACATAAGACCAGGAAATTTAGCTGACTTACTGTATTCCTCTTATTAATGTATAGTATTGTTTACTATAAAGTGTTGGGATCCTGACACTTTAACACCTGACAGGAAACAGGATGCTGAAGGTTGCAGTTTCTTCTGCCGTGAGCGGGGTTACACACAAGTCACCTTATTCAGACAGCATGTTTGGCCAACGCAGAAGGTGTTTGTCATTGGCAAGCACAACGATGGGCATGATAGATGAAGAACACAAGTACACAAAGGGGGATGCTTACACAATGATTGACTTTCCTGTCCTGAGTGACCTTTCATCAGGGCACCATCAACAGGACAGGAAACTGGTGAAATGATGGGGAACCAAGGGGTTGGCTACTCAAAGGAGTGAGTTGCTCAGATCAGAGAGAGTCCACAATGAAGTTCTTTTGTTTGCATGCCTTCTGAGAATGGTGATGGGTTTTTCATGCAGAAGATGCATACATGGCATTAGAGCACAATGACAAAGCTCTCAGATTTAAACCACCAAATCAGTGTGAGCATCATGGTAGCTTGAAACATAACAGCCACTCCAGGGACATCCAAATAATACAAAAAAAAAACAATAACCTTGAATAGCCTTAATTACATTGTAAACATGGAATAATAACTGCACATTGTATACCTATATAATATAATACTATACAACATAATACTATATATATATATATATAATTGTATATAGACAAGTGCCTCTACTGCAAAGCAGACACTTAATTTATCAGGTCAGTCGTTCTGTTCGATAGTTTTCTGAAATTTAGATTAAGGACATTATTAGTCACGGTTTGCGAAACTATGGCTGAGCGGGTAAGCCTGATTATGAAGCTTAACGGATCATAAAATCAAATGTCTTCAATCTTCCGAAAAAAAGAACGCTTTGCTAAATACAAATACCCCGTTTTCTTGAATGTTGTGAATGAGGTCACAGCAACCCGGATTCTAAGTGTATTTTTTTCGAGTATTTTCTGATTGCGGGTCTTTCAATTTTTTTTATATAAAGTAGGCCTACGTCAGAATATTCGATAGATTACGCCAGTAATCGTAGAGACTGGTCTCACACAAAGAACTACTAAAAATGTAATTAATTTAAACAGGTGTTATTAAAACAAACTTTCTCAGACTGCTCGACGCTCACAACTACAAGCTGCAAGGCACATCACTGCTGTATCGTACTGCCTCTTACATTGTACACAGGGGACAAGGCTTACGCATAACTCTAACCAAGGAGATCGGAAGCTGGTGTTTTCTCAAATGTATTAATGTTTTTCCTGCGCTACAGGGGATATGACGCGGTTAGATACATTTTGACACAACTGGTGTCCTAATTAATAATTGAAGAGCTGCGTTCTTTCAGTCTGTGAAACTTAAGTATATTTACATAGAACATTTTGGTGACGTTAGAAGTCAGGTGGCAAATACATTTTAAACAATATTCATTTTTACAAACCATTTACATTTTGAAAAAAAAAAATCATTTGGATATCAGACAAACTGGTATATTTACCAAAACACATTCTAGTAAGTGCACAGAATTAAATGTTACATTGCTTTCGTAAAAAGTAGTGATATATTGTAACTGGAAGCTGGATGGTAATTTTAATTTCTAGGTGATCATGCGTGTAGCTGTTTGTAAGTGGCACAGTAAATTCCTTTTTATTCAGGCATACAGGCTTATAAAGTAAAGTCTCGGTAGCCCATGTTCTCTAGCAGCGTCTGCGATCAAACTGGAACACATTTAGTCCATGAACTATAACTACGCAACGCTCAGGTCTTTATGTTAAATATCAATTCTGTCCCTGGATTTTACAGAACTGAATGCAACATTTTCAAAACGTGGCGGGGTAAAAACATCAAAGTTTTACGCGAACATGCGTTGTAAATCGAGTGCCCTTAGCATGAAAACAGGCGAGTACCACGTGGCGCATGTTTCCCTCCTCCTCTGTTTTAATGGGTGTATAGTAACAATAATCGAATTTACTTCCACGTTCTGACTGTTTTATATATAGGCCTATGAAAGGTCAGCAGTCTCACGTGCACCAGGCGTTCAACGCGGGTTCAATCAATGTGTAAACGGCATGACAGCATAAATGCGCCCTAGGGTGTTCTGAATATATGCTCCTAAATACATTTAGATTATGCATACAGCTAAACCACTGTTCTCCCTGTGAATAACTGTCTCATTAGACACTTCAAGTTTGAGAAGAACTGCAAAGGAGCGCATGCTTCTGTGTTGGCAAACAAACGTATTCAACAGCAAAAGCACTGAGGATAGTGTTCTTTCTGATGTAATACAAGACTTTTCGTTTTGGTTCAGGATCATATTTGTTACTTCACTGAGTAAGTAACAAATATGATGTGGCTAACACATTTTATACTAGTTTTAGGAAGTTGGCCTGTTCAAGCCCAGATATGACCCAATGATGACGCAATGATGTAGATGTACGCGACTCGTGGAACATTGAGACTACTAAATCTGTTTTGGTTGAGAGGATAGAGCAAAGGGAACGCTCCAGGCAGACGCTGTCCATGAGAGCAGACCAAGATTCAATTTTGCTCTTTATCCTGAACTTGCTGTCGTTGCCCCCTGTCTATTTTCAATGCAACGTGTAAATGTCATGGTAGGCCATAACTGCGCCTGCCAATACCTTCCAGTACCGAGAGCCGCAAGGCACCGCATGCCAAAGGTGTCCTCACCAGCTGAACTTCCGACAAGACATTGTCCGAATAATTACATTATTTTAAAAGCTCCTTCTGTGCAGGACAAATTAAATGACATATTTACACAATTACATGTGATGTATTAATATAGACTTGCGCTGCCCTAAGGTGTTACTTGTGCACGACGCAAATGTGTTAATATATCCCGTTTTCCTGTCCCTCCGCTTTCTGGGCTGACTCAACAAGCGCTGCGCGATTTAACTTTAGCGTTCAATAATGTACGTCGGCTACTTGAGCCATACTTTACCAGCATTGTACGTTGATTTCAAAATAGCTGGGAAATGTATACATTATTGACATTTAAGGATGAACTGCATTGGACTTTGACTGAGCTACCTTCTGTTGCACTGTTCATGTATCTTTTGATTTCGACATCTGTAATTTTAAACTGTCCGCGCGCAAAAGAAAATATCCTCAAAGACTTTATTAGCATTTTAGGGATTTTCGGTGCCTGTGATTAGCGTGTGTTAAAATTGACACAAACAGTCGGATTAAACACAATAGCAGCTGAATACCAACTACCTGATTAAAGCTCAAACACTCTGTTCTACAAACACCATGCCATTGTTCCTCTTTTACACTACTTGACCCGTTCTTAATCATACACAATACAATAAATGTAGCGCGCTGTTGTAGCGGCGAACCAGGGTGTCGGGGAGCAAACAGCATCATTAATGCTAACACAAAGGAATCCCTCTCCACAAAGAGCACAATGACTACGCTGTTATGAGCCAAACAGATCCGACCGGGAGCGCAGTTTGGGATGCAATTAGCACTGTGCTATTTCTGTGCTTTGCCTTTTATTTCTCGGCGAGAGGATACAGAGGGAAAATAATCGTTTATGCCAATGTTGGAACTAGACATTGCAGCTGTTTCCTAATTTTACAGTTTAGTGCAATTATATTTACAGATTCTTTCAAAGCGTTTACAAACTTCCAAACCATCTTGCTGTCCGCTACCAATAGATAACTACGCAAAGCAATGTAGGCTGATGATACTGTAGCCTATATTAAAGTGATAGTGAAAGTCTGTTTGCACTGAACTAATCCCAAACAGTCACTCACCTTCTCTTCTCATGCCAACTTTGAGGCACTTCTTCAGGCGGCAATGCTGGCACTGGTTCCGGTGATGCTGGTCGATGGGGCAGTCACGGTTCCCACGGCAAGTGTAGCTCAGATTCCGCCGTACCGAACGCTTGAAGAAGCTCTTGCAGCCCTCGCAGGTGAACTGGCCGTAGTGCTTGCCGCTCGACTTGTCCCCGCAAACCATGCAGTCTACGTTGGGGATTTTGTCCCCGGAAAGAGCATCGTTCCCCGGCGTAGAGCCAGAGGGTGTTCCCGGAGTTCCGCCGGACTCCTGACTGCACATCTGCAGCTGGGAGCCGGGATCTGCCGAAATGGTCTCTTGCCACTGATTAACTACCATTGCCATGCTATCCTGCAACACTTTGTCTTAAACAACGAATATGCAGTAGACAGTCTAATTCCGTTGCACCGGAGGGAGATACGGGTCCGCTCTGATGGTCTGCGAAAACAAGACTGAGCGAAAGGCTCTTCCCTCTTCCCTCCGAGCGAATTCTTGAAATATATTTGTGTACCGAGACACTAAATGACTGAGAAAATCTTCATATTAATAAAGCTCACTATTTTCGCTAGATTATGAAAACATAACATCTGACCAGCATTCAGTTTAAACCCATAGTTCCTTCAGGGGATCCCACAGACAAGCAGAAACACGTAACTGAAAGTACTTAAGTTTTCGCACAGAAAACAATCGATAGTGCAGTTCAGACAGCCTTGAGCGACTTGGGTCCGCACAGTGTCATGGCTGAAGACAAGGTTTTACAAGGGATCAAAAGAATGCTCCAGTTATTAAAGTTTGGCACAATGGTTATTGCATGATCCAGGCGCTTCACTCGAGATGCATATTAGGATAATGCACGTATCCAAAGATCAATCAGTCCCACTCATTCACTTCAGTTAATTTTCGTGTCTTACTGTCAGGTCAGCTTTGAAGTTATGGAGGTCTGTAAAACGAACAAGTCGAACGACTGCTTTTTTTAAAATGTATCAAATTTACGTTTCCTGTTCACTTATCCTTACCCTATAAGTGTAGACATCACGATGTTATGTTATGGTATGTTACAAAGTATGTTGGCATCTGCAAGTCACACAGTTACAACAAACGGACTCACTGAGACTTACGCTCGGGCTCTAAAAGCTGGTACACGCATTTCCATGGAATCCTCGTATATTTTTCCTGAATCGGCCACGTGTGAGAAAAGACGACGTTTTAATCAATGGTTCGGAAACTGCTATTGCATATGCCTCAGAAAAGGACTTTCAAAGTTGACAAACCAGAATCCGATGAGAAAATCAATATTTTTAAGGAGAAATTTTAGGAGTTGCTTGCTTCACCCACTGGCTTTTGGTCCCATATCTGAGACGCATAATTGAGAGACTCCTGAAAATGACACTAAACAGCCATGCACACTCGTGGTCAGCGGGGCGTATTCCTTATTAGGGCATAAATTCCATAAAAGGACACACTCCCCTTAATCAGTATTTGGGGTTGCCAGCATTAGGACCACGCCATTGGCCAGGGGGCGCGGCTTATCCGTTCGGGCCGTTTGTCATTGGCCTTGCCAGTTCCTGATTTGATCGAGGGAATGTTGGTGAATGATGCGCACAGCGCAGAAGGCCTGCAGTGAAAATGACGTTCGTTTATCTGTCAGTTGATAGCCTATACGGTAGGCTTTGGTACCATACGGTAGGCTGACCAGAGACCATGTGTTCAATATGAATTAAAGACGAAAATGTATTTATTGGACACAGTGGGTGGGCAATGAATGCCTAAAATGCATTCCCGAATCAGTGCATTTTATATAGCCTCTCACAATAATTGCCTTACATATTTTGCTAAATTACATTCTTTATTCTGCAAGCATTCCAGCATTCATACTGTTGTAATGAAAAAGGCATAGATGGAAACAATTATCACGTATCCCCTCTTCATCATTATAACCTTTGACATGAATTATCGGTGAGGTAAACATGAAACCTATGTTGAGTAAGGAAAGTTTCAAAGCGTAAGAGATCGTACGGTCTGCCACTTAGGCAAAGTCATTATCCGGAGGACACCCGATTTAATGAACAACTGTGTCGAGAGACACGTTTGTCTCAAAAAGCTATTATCCTCATGGGGGCTCCACTTTAAAGTGTTAATTTGACAATTGTGGTGTTTATCAAGCGTTCTTAGTTCATGTCCAAATGGCATGCGGTTTATAAGGTAACCGTGCCATTGTATTTACTGTTTGAAGGTCTGAATGTATTTATAACTCCTAAAGAATAAACGCAAAACAGTAGGGTACAGATTATAGAAGCCCACAGTTCACATGTCTACAGGAATAGCTAAATATTGTAGAAGAAGATTTCGACATACTAGGGACAGATATACATAAATGACTGTTGACACACGAAATGACAAAAAAAAAACCTAAAATGGTATGTGGCTGATGTGGTGAAGTTATTAAAGTGAAACGCGATTTTTGGTAAATTATTATTATTACTTTTTGTAGTAGTAAGCACACATGAATGCCACCACCACCACAAATGTTTAATATCAGGAAGTTAATGAAGACCCACGAGTTAATTAGGAATACTCTAACTGAAAAGATTTCAAGATTGGCCGCAAATTAACACGAGTTTATTCTGCCTTTTAGCTATATTACAATAGACCAATTTGGGATGTGTGTGTGTGTGTGTATATATATATATATATATATATATAGTAAAAGATAATAACATAGACTGACTTTAAGCGAACCAGGGAGTCCATAGATCAGCCGGATTGTGTCGGAGTATATCATAAGGAGTTCCAATTTCTGATATTCCTGGAAATTCCAAAAAGGTTTGACAAGTAAAATTATAATTATCAATTTCCCTACGGTGATTTCACATAATTTTGGAATTCACGACCACTTGTTAGAGTAACCGAGAACAAACAGTGATAGGAAGTGTGGGAAGAGGGGAAAACGACATGAAATATAGGGACAAAATTTCCCCCAAATTAAAAAGAAAAAGAAAAGGAAGAGAACCTACTTAACAGAAACACAGGTCGAGTGTAGAGCCTCAACCGCTGCCGGCAAAAAAGGTTGCCCTTTTGCTCTAAGTAATTGTTGTCACATGTAACCCTACCTGTTTCCCGAGCCCATTTCAATTAGTGCCGTTGACTCACTATTAGAGGATCCCTCGGGCCAGAGAACCCTGACCAATAGCATTCTTCAGCTGGACTCGATGTGATTAAGAGTAATTCTATCTGGGAACATGAAAGAGAGGAGCCATGTAGTAAGTCTATTCATTCCATAAAAGTAAGGTTGGAATAATTATAGACTAAATAGAGTATTTCTAGACTTGCAAGATTTTGCGTTGTGTACTATCAAAGGCTGTTCATAATGATGTAAGGTATATCTAAATGAGGATAAAGGTAGTCTTGTCATTTCTACAAGTGAGTCAAGTGAGGGGAAAAAAAAAACTCAGTGCGGCCAGAGTATGTCAGGTAACATGACTTGGTGGATGCACGCTACAAACATTCTCTTTTCAAAAAGGCACCATTTGGTTATTTTAATCCACAAGTTTGAGATATGTCTATCCCTTTCTATTTTGTCCATTGTTTACTAGTGCAAGTGTATTGTACTATTGGCCACTGTTTAGTTTGACCTATTTTCAACAACTGCATTTTCTTACAGCAGGCAAATCTACCTGACAGAGGGGCAGTGCCACCAGGATGTTTCTAAGGTCAGCTAAAGGTGCAAGAAAGCAGAGAAACGCTACAATTCTGAAGGACACGAGACTGACATGCCATGCTTAGGGTAGGTGAGTGAGGTCAACAGAAACAAGGTGGAAGTCTTGGCCTTTGGACTCACCTTTTGGGGTGTGCTACCCATTGATGTATACAATTAGCTTGACTTGCAATCAGTGGCTCAGCCCTATTGCTTGACTGTTGCTATGGCAATGTTTCTTTAGTGAAAAAAGTGGGCTCATCCATAAGCTAACTTTGGAAACAGCAAACTTTCATTGGATGTCATATAATGTCATATATTGGAATATTTTCATGACAAAGTGGGAGTCACTCTGTGTGGCCTGTTAAAGATTATGGGAACAAGAATATGCCTTTATTTATTTATTTATTTATTTATTTATTTTTGTGAAGTAATATTTAGGATTTTTTTAAATAACTGGCAATAATTCTGAGTCTGTGCAGTATTCTCTATTCAGATGTGCAATATCAACATTTGTGCCTATTTTCAGGCAGGAAGAATATTGAAACGCATTTCAGCAGGTAAATGACTCTGATATCGCTGAACTGAAGTGTGGGATTTCTTCATTTCCTTGACCATTGACCATTTTCTCAAGCTCAAGTGAGGACCTTTAATTCCCTTTCCTCTTAATTGTATGTTTTTGGCCAAAACCAAAGGACTTTACCTTGATTTGATTTAATCCTGTAACCTCTGAAGGCTGTTTAGATTTATTAAAGGACAAATGTACAGGTCCACATGATTTGGATCTATATAGTATCAGTTTATAGAAATCAGCTACTTCTCTTTAACACAATGATCTTAATTTAAGTATAAAACAATGGCCATTTTCATAAGTGTCCTAATGATGTTACTTTAAACTGAAACAAATCAGCACTCAACTTCATTTTTACACAGTTTATTATAGCTCTCAGCATTAGGGACAAAATGCATTCGGCTTTGTTCGAATTTGGGCATAGGATGATTTTTTTTATAACAGGACTATTAAATTCACCACCCGTTATTGAACTATGAAGATGGTGTGACTGTTCAAGACCGGCTCATCAACACAAGAATGAGTCCTGACACAATTCAAAAATGACAACATTATGTGCATCCAAATAGTGTTGTCAGCCCAATCACGTGGATGGTGTATATTTTGGTGCAGATAGGAGGTGTACAAAGGGGCCAGGACCCTCATAGCAGGGGGATATACTGGCATCCTGAAATAACTGCATGCCCCTGGGCCACTGTTCAGCACAAAGGGCTCAGACTACACATGTTTTGCATTAAGGGTCAGAAAAGGTAATGAGTGAAAAACAAAACAACAGTGTTCGCACAGGAAGTAGGAATATTATAGAGCGAGCAAGGTGGCATTCTGGCTATATCACCTGAACTCCAGAAAAGGCTCCTGGTAGCAAAAATGACAGCAAAGACGTATGTTGTTTGCATCTTGTGACAGCTGACTGGAGCAACTGGCACTGTGTGGGTCTGAGAAGAGTTTGAGAAGAGTGAGGTGTAGGGGGGGAGGGGGGTTTAGGGGTCATGTTGTACGGCCAAGGAATGGTGGGCCTCTGGTTTGATGGAGAATTTATGGGGGTTGTGACATAGGGAGGCCCACAATGCCACGATCCTTCCCCTGGTACTAAATACAGCTCACTTCTGACGGAGGCTCATAAATAACTCTGTTGTGGATTCAGTGACCAAAATAAGATTGGGGATTCCTTCACTTTTTGCAGTCATTGCCCTGGCAATTGTTAAATCTCCATAGGAATATTGCAGTAACTGTTTGGGATCATAGAGACTGAAAACCACACTGAATATGGTTGATGTGCAATATCCACACGTGTGCCTTGACTACACAGATGGCATTCATTACAATGATGTGTATTACTCTGATTATGGCAGTGCCCTTTATTCAGACAAGTTCATAGGGCATAAATGATAATACAGCAAATAAATAAACAAGCACAAATATTTTCATATATCAGGAAATTATCTCAAAGGCAACACAGAGCAGTAAAGACTAATTTGAATACAAATTGCCACATGTAGCAAATCTGATATTTATAATAATTACCAGTCATATGTCATGTGTAAACACCGTATTACCCAGCTTATAGTTACTACAGCTTGTTGTGACAAATACAGACCATTTCTCTCATTTACTAGATATAGTTTTTAAAATTGGGATGCTTTCACTGACACAAGGTAAGGGGCATGTGGGTTTGGTTTTGAGCTATGTGTCTTTGGCACTTGCGTGCACTCTTTTCATATAAGGTGCTTTCGACCTGGCAGTTATTGTGTATGCCGTTTCCACCACCCGACTGGGGTTAATTAGGAGGTTAAACGTTGTGATGCTCAGAGTCTTTATCAGAGATTTATCTGTTCCAGTCATGACCCCTCTCTGCTGGTTTTCCCCCGATTTACTTGTTATTTGTTTATTTATGACAAGGGGCCACCACTTCCTCCATGAATTACGTTCCTTTTTTCATTTGGGGATGGTTTTTCTTTTGTTTTCTCAGTAATATGGCAGCAACAATTTACTCTTTCAACTGCACTACTGTGCCCTCCTGAGTTATCAGTTAGGTTGGTATCCTGTGCTAAATTTGAGAATCCTTCTTCGACGTGGTGGAATGCTGCATCTGAAATGGTCGGCAATCTGTGCTCTGTTCAATACGTAAGCAACAATTATTCCATCAGCTGTCTCAGCACGATTCGGTGTACAATATACCACAAAGAAGTCGAATTGCAAAGCAGTTGTTGAAATATACTTTATGAATTTACAATCACAATACCTAATGTAAAAATATGCAATCAGTACGTAAACAATATGTAATCGAGTTGGGCTTGGGATGTTATGTACCCAACATCAATCACTTGATATATCTCTGGAACAGGAAGTTGGCTGTAACCCTTGATGCAGGATCCAAAACCAGGGTGTCAATTAAAACTGCACCTAAATGAGAGCTTCTGAGTCAGACAGACAGACAGAAAGGGATGAGTGGAGAAACAAGAATAGCAACATCTAGTAACACATAAAATGTGCATTAAGCTGAGGAACTATTCTAAAATATAACCTTGCACTGTATCACATTGACTACAAAGCTAACTCGGTTAGGTTAGCTGATGAATGTTTCTCATGATGTGTTTTACATGTTTGCCATTGTGTACGCTGTGTGGATAGTTATGTAACAGATATGCAATATCCCTCAATGCCTCCACCTGTAAAACAGTCCACCAGTAACCCCTCAGTGAGTGAGTTGCTTTTTTCATTACACACAATATGCTGTCTGAACTAGATCTAGGTCTAGATGCTCTATATTATACCCCTGGACCAATCAGACAAATCAGTGTTGTGTGCCAGGACAGACTGAACACATCCAAACAACGTTTCATGGCCCACTGTTACACCTTGAGACCAGTCACACAATGCACAAATTTTTTATTTTGTTTTTTCGAAAATTTGCAATTTGCAATAATGTATCTGGTGCTGGATGCAAAAATATGTCGCCTATCACTGAACATCATGTTCATCATGCTAAAAGCTCTTATGAATTCCTTTATGTGGAAACAAAATCTCACTGTTGTATGCAAAGTGTGATAAGGAACTTGAAGTTTGTATTCACAGACTGACATGAGGTCAACAGGACCATACTGAAGAGATCCAGTCAAGAGCTAAAAATGTGATCAAAACTCAAAACCACTCCACACCACTTTTCATGTTGTATTTAAAATCAAGGTTCCTGTGTGTAAAGGGTGACTGAGCTGAAAGAAGATGGAGAACCGCTGGTCTATGGCACGGCAAGCCACAATAGAGAAAATATGAACCTTACAGGCTGGGATTAATGGACTTAACAAGACAGGGTCACTATAGCCCTAGCACAACGTGGTGTTTATGGCCGTTGTGCTAGGGCCTCACTCTCATCACGTGATTGGCCAATAAATATCCCCACTGGCCCCGCAGATGACACGGCCCTTGTGACTCCTCAGTCCCCAGCATGGCGCTGTGGGAGCAGCAGATATCGGGAGACTGGATGTCTGTTTTTTAAATAACCTTCTGTTATCACTCATTGCCAAAATGGGCTTGTTTTCTCATCAAGAGGCCATTTGCCTGGGTGTACATTGCCACCAGTAAAATTCTAAGAGCAAGCGCATTTTGTTGTTGTTCTAGTCATTTCTGTTTTGTTCCTTGGCAGGTAAAACAACAAATACAGTATTTAAATTTTATCTGTACATTTATCAAAATCACATGCTTGTCAGTTAAGATCAACCTATCTACACAGTCTATGAAAGGATCTCTTTTCAGTAAACGGTAAACTAAGGAACACATGAACTCATGATGCATTGTTGGTATTTTTCAGGGAAGAAAGTGTTAAATTAAAAAAAAAAAATCCTCTTTTTTCATTGTGTAAACAGATCAATAAAATGACTGTGAAACAGTGATAACAATAGTGAAAGTTTAGAAGTAGAAATAAATACAAGACAAGCAAACAGAGAGAATAAGCTATATGAAGTAGAGTATGTTGGTTACATACAGAGCACATGAAGCTGGATGAAAATGGCTCTTGGGTAATCATAACAAATAATCATACTTTTGGGTACGGTATATTCTTGCAAACAATACCAATTGGGGGATTATGGAAGCATACACGCTTCCTGTGCTTTTACGGGGGTGAGGAAGGGTTTCTACGTCTTGCATGTTTCCGGACACAATAGCTCCACAGAGAAGCTGTGAGGAGTTCCAAAAGTGCGGTGGTCATGAGGTTTAACCAGTGATCTTTAGGGAGTGCATCTCTTTCCAGTTAAAATTATTACTTCATTGTATTCTTAACCCTTCTCTCAACAGCTCCTATTTCCCCAAATATATTTATCATCAATTACTCTGGAAGTGAAATGCACAAATAATTATGAATAAATTTTATTTATTTATTTATTTTCCCATAATGCTATGTTTATTTAGGAGAGCATTAGTCACAATGAAAATAGCTACAGTCACAGAGCACTGAAGTATTATCCTTTTCAAAACTGTATTTAAGGGAGAGAAAAACATTTGCATGATCTATGATAGGTTTTGAATTTCACAATCTTTACAGTTCAGGGAAATTTACAGTTTTAGGGCTTCTATTTTCACTTTTTTGTTAAGTTTTGAAAAATGACACTGACAGTTTTGTTATTTCAGCAATTGTTAAAATCTTACTGCATTCCAATGGGCACAGAGCCTAAACAATGACCATAATTCACCATCTTCATTTCCAAATGTCATCTTTGTTTTCTCACTGGAAAAAAGGAACATAACAGGACATCCAGCAGAAACATTACACAATAACAAATCGTTTTGACAATTAACTCAGCATATTTTTTCATGTGATATCTTTTCTTGATTGCCTATGTATGTGAAATCATCAAATAATAGTAATAATGTCAAAATGTTTTAAATATGAGAATAATATTTTAATTCATCAAAGAATTTGTCATACATGTATAATATGACAGGCCATTTCACACATGCTGTTAAAATATGACAGGCAAAGTATATATCAGGTACACACACACACACACACACACACACACACACACACACACACACACACACACACACACACACACACACATACACACACACACACACTCATATTATATACATACTTCTAACATACTGGGGCAACAGTTCAGGCAATTTAGATTATAGGTTACGTTTTGTCTAATGTGTGATATATATACTGATACATATTTAAAGATATTTCTTATATTTTGGATTTGAGATTCCAAATTTAGATCAAAAAATTGAAGAGGATCTGTATATTCAGACAAACATATTTAAGAGTTAGTCAGCAGCACATCCTGTAGTGTAAGTAGGCAAGGCAACATTAGACATGAGGAGAGAAATGATACAGACCAAAGACTATGGAAATGGCTCTAATGTGTCAGTACAATGCTGCAGTCTTCTTCAGACAGTACAGTTTTACTTTTTACCTATTCATTTTTTAAGGGAATATCAAAAAGCTACTCTGCTTGACAAGGCCACTGTGATACTGTGAAAAATCTTTGCAAGTTATCCAGCCTCTGTCAGGCTGCATATGTTTATCCACAGCACAGCGAGTCTCCCCTGTGGTCTTACACAGTGGGAAAGAATGCTCTTACATGGCAGACCCCACCCTTGACATGCCTCAGCCATCATGCCTGAACAGGCCCAATCCTGGGACTGGTTAAATGCCACCTGCTTATGGGGATAGTGGTCATGCACCTTCCGACACCATGAGACACTGTGCTCGGGGGATGCAGGACTGACAACATAGTGGCTGCGATTGGAGGGGCAGGAGCAGGAAAATTTTTCAGATTGGACTCGTGCATATCGATGCAAGCCCACACTATCCAGTGCTAGGGTATGACAATGTTTGGCTTCTAGGGGAGAGGGGCATCTGTACAGCTAATTCAGGATCACCCGTAGCTGTGCTGCATTGCAATAGGTGTGTCTATGACAGGTTAATGGGGAGACACCGACAAACAGCAGTGGACAGTGGCACCCATACCACCGCCGCACCCCCCCATCTCCCCCTTCCATTGTAGGCTGGGGTCAGGCTTTTGAGCACTAAGTGCACTAGTCTATATTAAATAAAATTAGACAGACTGACAGACAGACAGATTGAATTCATTGGGTTCTGCTCTGGAGACTAACAGGCCATTACTGGCTGGCTCATTTCACATCCATTGCTCGCATAAGCTTAACCAGGCCAGCTTAACTTACAACGTACAAAAAAGGCCAAACTCGGGGCAGTAAAATCTCAGACGGTGGTCTTTAACCTGTTCACCCTTACTCCCTTTCTCTCTCTCTCTCTCTCTCTCTCTCTCTCTGTATATCCCAGTAAACTCCTGACCACCAGCTGACCTTTTGCTGTCTCTCCACCACTCTCTCCCCTTCTCCCTCTTTCCCTCTGCGGCCCAGACATCAGCCAATGGAAAGCCATGTCTGTGTGGGTAGAGGGAGGGACGGAAGGTCATTGGGGGAGGGGTGATAGGGTCGGTGGGTCTGGTAAAGTAATCGGCAGAGCGTCGACATGGGCCGTCAAGTCTCCCTTCAAAGGCCGCGATGGCGTCCAGAGAGGGGGAGGCGCACCCTCAATGGCCCCACTGTTAGAGGGCGTGCAGGGGTCAGGGCAGTCCAGGCTTAATAAAGTGGTACCAGGTGTCGGCCTGAGTGCTCAGGAGGGTTTCCTTAGCGGGCCCCCTCTCCACCACGGCTGGAGGATAAACTATGAGAGGAAACCAGGAGAGGGAAAAAACTTAACCTCCCTGATCTGTTGGAGGCAGCAAGATGCAAAGCGCTCTCCCAAACAGAGAGATACGGCACCTGATCATGTGGCCACAGCTGCAAAGCATGGTAGCAAAAGGGGATAACCAAACAAAGGGGGTCAAGGAAACCAACAAAGCAAGAGATTATGTTGGGGCAAAGCTTTTAGGTTGAAGATCCCACCAGTGGGATCCCGTTCTGAATCACCAGGAACACCAGCACCGGTGGTGCGGGTGGGGGGCAGGAGGTGGGACCATCCTTTTAGGTTTGACCCTTGAATAGTTGTGAGGATCAAGCCTGTGAATAGGAGCCATTGTGGCGAGAGCAAATCAACTCTGACAACAAGTGAGGAGCAAACCAAGGGCTGTGGTCAGCGTGCGAGTGCTACTGCAACCTTCGGCTTAAAGAAGGGGGTGGGGTGGAGTTGGGGGGCTTTAGGGGCAGTACAGAGTTCCCCCAGCCTACTGCCCATAAAGCGAAGGGACCCTAATTAACGCTAATTAACATCAACGACAAGCAAGGGGCTATTAGTCCGGCTAATCCGCGGTTTACTTTTCTCACTTGGAACCCCACTGGCCAGTTCTCACCCAAATCCCAGTAAGGATACAAAGGGGGGGATCGCGGCTTCAAAGGCCTCCATGAGCAAACTGGCCCATTAGTCAGAGCGGGACCTGGTCAGCCTATAACTCAGGGGGCCCGGCTTGGGCCTAGGGCTGCCTCCGCTGAGCCTGGGCCAGCTGGACGGTCAGTGACTCACCGGATGACTTTTGATGCTCTCAGATCACAGATGAATGTGGGAAGGAGGAGAGATGGCTCTGGACAATGTGGATGACCAGCTTGGTAGAGGCCACCACAGCAGGGAGAGACAGGAGAGGAAAGAGGGCTGATCGTGAGAGGGAGTCTCCGTGTGTTGCCTTTGAACCTACCCTATTTCATAGTTCTGTTTTCTCTGCTGTGTTCGTTGTGGATGTCTACTGAGATGAAACAACCAAGGAAAACAGACTGACCCCAGCTACTGCAGTGCACACACCGATAGTAGTGACCTCGTGAGAAAGCTCTTAGTGTGGTGTCCATTCGAGACAAAGCCCAATCCACAGTAAAAACAGTGAGGGGCGGGTTGGATAATAAATCCTTCGTTTTCAGGACTGCATGTTATACAGTCATCAACAACTCTAATGTGAACCCCTAAACAGTCAATCCTTATAGCACAGGTCCTCAGCCAATAAAAACAACAGCTTTGAATAACAAGAACTTTGGCAAACACAGACCCCCCCCCCCCCCCCCCCCCCAACACACACACACACACACACACACACACACACACACATACACAAACACCTATTTACTATGAACAGCTCTGTTCCTATCCTGTAACCTGATATGCAGTCACGCAATTCTTTTCTTCTTTCACAGTGATATTTGACCCCTGACCTTTTCGGCAGCCCTAGAGAAGAGAGGATGAAGTGTCCGGCGCCTCTTTTTTCCCCACTACAAAAAAAGCTCCTGTTCTCACTGACCCAGCCCCCTCCTCCCCTGTAACATACACAAAGGGACACGCGCACACACCACACGTACGAGTCACACATACACACAGTATTCCCATGAGGTGCATTTTAAAATGACGACTTTATCAGAAATTATAATTGTGATGAACAATAATTAAAAGTACAGCTACTATTGATTAATATTCCTAACATTTGCGGAATATATAAAACTAAGGAGAGGGTCAAAGGTTACATCCTAGAGAATGGAACACAACTCACAGTCTGTTTGTACTCCTGACTGCTATCAGAAGGGGGTAGAATTAGTTTTCAGTGTTTGCATGACTGCGATTGTCATTCAGTTCTTTCATTTACCCATTACCCCTACAATATAATCAGTTATCTGAAAAGCTTGCAGTGACAGCACATTCCTTCAACGACACAAGCTGGATAGTGTCTCAAAGTTTTGCATGCTGGACCATCGCTGAACTTTGCTGCAGGTAGGAGACGTGAAGCAGGAGAGTTATAACAGGCTCTGCCTTAGCACAACCTGTGCCTCTCCTCTTTTCTCTCTGCCATTCCATTTGAAACTCTGGTCCAGATTAAAGTATGCACTGGAGTGCATGGTACCATGGGAACCTCCCTGAAAAATAGGATGCTTCTTAATCTCTGTTGAATGTGTTAGAAAATGAATCAAAGCTGCTTTACAGAGGCTATTAGTTTTGAGGGTGAAGTCATTAGGCTAGAGTTTTTATCTATGAGTTCAAAGGAATTTTTTCTAAAATATCTTCATGTAACCCTCATGTAATCATTAAAAAATCAACACATGCAACATAATGCTTCACTATGTAAATGGATTTAAATAAACAATCAATATATTGGATATTTTAATATTTTGTTTTTGTTTTTGCTTTTACATATGCAGTGATGCAGGGGTAATCCACAGTGGTGGATCCTCAACTGTGGCAAATCAATTTAGACAAAGTCATCCATTCCTTCACTAATCCTCACTGTGACTAATACAGTGTAATCAATTTCTCCTGCTTTGCAAGGGGTGAACGCAAAACTGAATAGGCTCAAGCAGTACTCCTGTCACTTACAGATCAATTGCTTGTGGAACAAGCTCAGATTAACCAGCTGGAGGTCTACGTGACAAAATAGGGAGCTCAACCTCTGAACATTAATTACAGTTCTAGATGAGCCCCTTGCTAAAAAGTGATACATCTAAATGTATGGAAAAATATGAAATGAAATGAAATCCCAATTCTCACATAGAATAAAAAATATGAAATTTATAATATCATAAAGTCTGTCATTTATACCAGTTTTTCACAGCAATTTTATATGCATTTCATTTAATTTTACATTATTTTTTTTACCATGTGCAGTGGAGAACTGTATGCACAACAACATATGGAAACATAAATGTCATACACTAATTATTGCCATTTGGGTATTTTCTAATATTATACATTACATGTTCTGTTTTCTGTCTTGACCTGTATTACTCTCTCGAATGAGCAGGGTCTGCTTTCCTTTCGGAGACGTACATGCACTTAGCCGTGAAGGTCAGTAACAGCATTACGCAACACTGCATAAGGAGGCCTAAAGGTGAACCCCATAGCCACTCATAGTGTATGCATTGGTCTCTTGGAGACATGCCATGTTCTTGCAATTCACAGTGGTCAAGGGCTGTCACCCCCCCCCCCCCGTGGGAATTATGGGATGTCCAAGAGCAGGAAGCTGCGCTCATCTGTCCCCCTGCCGAAGAGGGGAATCCAATGGCATCACTCAACTACTCCCACCTGAGAAAGCTGTTCTGTGAAGCTGTCACTCACTCTTCTTCAATAGTCCAGCGACCCAGAAATTGCCACTGCGGACATCCCCCGAGTGGGAGAAGGGGAAGACCGTGCAGGTCTGGCTGCTAGGCATGGAAGAGCTGTGCCTTCAGATATGATATTTCTTGAAGATAGTGAGGGATCCCTGACTGCTGGGTAAACTGGGTAGACTGCTGCACTGCAAATGGGATCTATGCTAGGGAATGGAGGCAAATTGGACCAATAGGAAAGTTTTTTTTTTTTTTTTTTTTTTTTTTTTTTTTCCTGGAATTTCTGCCATGTTGCAATTCTCTACTTTGAAAAGAGAAGTCACTATATTCCAGACTGTCTCATGTTTGAGTCAATAAGGTTATACTGACTTTTTGGGAATTCTGAATTACAAAATATTTGTTGTGTGACGGTAACTGCATTCCATTGTGACGTGACATGAACAGCTGCTTACAGATCACTTTTATCAGCCATAGTTTCTGGTTCACACAGTAGTAGTCACCAGCAGCATCTGTTGTGGTGAAGATGGCAAGCTTTGGTTTTGGTGTGTTAGGTTTGAGCTGAAGCACCAGAGCTGTTCCATTATGACCATGGCCCTATGGCCCTAAACTCCAGTGGAGATGGCCCTGGTGGGTTTTATTGACTCCATCTATTCAACAGTGATTAGAGAGAGAATTCAGCTGGCCTAATGGAGGCAGTGTTTAGATAAGAGTTCATTGGGAGTTCAGAGAGAGTAAAACACTGGCTGTGGTCGTTGGAGGGCATTATGAAGTGGCTTCCACGCCACAGGGTGATTTTCACAGGGTTTGAAAAAAATTGTCAGTGGTGCCCTCCATAGTTACTGCTGTCTCCATGCAACTCTCTCCCCGCTGCATAGCCTCCCGGCTTGGTCAGCTGCAGCTGAAATGACTAAATGCTTACACGCAGAAACAAAACAGATGGCTTGGCTACATTGTGTTTCAACTTTACAGGCCTCCTTAGACTCAAATGTTGAAATGCATTGTTGTGCTCTGAGCCAGGTGTTTTGCTGTTTTCATTGCTGTTACATTTTGCAGTTGAATATGTCATTTCTAATATGCTATAGATACATAGATAAAAGCAAATATAGTGGATTGAAGATGGTGTTTAATCTAAGGCTACTGTGATGCATGGATGTGAATTTATCATGCTCCAGGTGTGTGTGTTACTTTGAGGAGTTCTCACCAGTGTCAGGTCAGAGAGAGTTCCTGAAATCATCACAAGATTCTGGATGAGTTAGCAGGAAGCAAGGGGAAACTGCTGAGGAGATCGGTGTCAAAGCCCCCCCAATGAAGGCCACACCTACATGCACCCCCCCCCCTTCCCAATATTCTACCCCTCTCTGTTCCTTTCACTACAGCACAATACTGCAGGCTGAGCTGCTAGGGAGACTGAGGGCTGGGCTCCTCACTGCCTGGGAACAATACCCCCTTTAGTGAGTCGTCTGCTCATGTCATCTCCCTAAAGACAGAACTCATCTTCTCTACTCTGACCTGGAGAGTGTCCGAGCACACCCTGTACTTTTCTGTAGCTGCCCCTGTACGTGCACATGCACACACATGCACGCATGCACACACGCGCACACACGCACACACGCACACGCACACACGCACACGCACGCACGCACACGCACACACACACACACGCGCACACACACACACACGCACACACACACACACTCAGCCATTCATGCATTCAGACAGATATGCCTGCACATGTACATGTACATAAACACACTTGTGTGCACATGCAATTAAAATGGAACATGCAATTATCTGAGATGCAGTTACAGGGAGCTGAATGTACTGTTATATCAGAATAAAATGGAAGCAAACCATAAGGTTCCTGTTCTTCTTTTGACCCTCCTTCCATGTAGGCCATGAGCATTGACATCTTTATAGTTCCCAATGCTCATGTCCAATAGAAAAAGGTTGTAAAGCGCGAAATGTGACCCCCCAAGAGAAAGCTGCCCCTGCTTGCTCTGGGGCTGGTTTTTCTGGGATTTTGCGAGCACTATCATTTCAGCCTGTCACCCCCGGGGTGGGGTGGGGTTACTGTAGTAAAAGGATGGGAGGGAAGGAGGGAAGGAGGGAGGGAGGGAGTGGTGGTTAACCTTTCAACAATTCCTTTCAACCCGTGTTGACTCTCTTGACCTCCGCCAGGTTGTGTTCAGGATCATGCCACTGTTGTATTGTTTGTCTGAAGTAGAATCATGTTTATGCCAGAGATTTCTAAGTAGAGGTCCCTAAGTAGGTCCATGAGTATTGATGTTGACTTCTACCCTAGTGGGACATGTTTTTGTGTGCGTGTGTGTATGTGTGTGTCTGTACGGGTGAGAGAGAGAGAGAGCTAGTGGCATTTCAGGAGGTAAGCAGGTGGGGAGGGGGGGTAAAGTCCCGTCTAACAGTGAAGCAGAGGGAGAACTTCTTGCTTCATGTTTTCCCGTACAGGGATGTGGGAGCACATGAATCCAGGGGGCTGTTTACTGCAACTAGAGTGGAGGAGCAGCCTCTGCTGCACAAGGAGATTAGCCCGGAGGGACAAGAAATGGGCCAACAATAACAAAGCAGGATCTGGCTCTGCGTGTGGCCATTAGTGTCTTAAAAACCTGGGGGGGAGGGGGGTGGAGAAACCAGATCACCCTTTCCCAGCAATCGGGTCAATGACTCACTGAGCAAAAGTTTGGTCAGTGGCTTGTTTTTTGAGTGGATATTGGGGGGAGGTAGGGGGGGGGGGGCTTCTGCAAAAGGTTGTGGCCAGTTTAGGCAAAACATGGCCATTTGTGCTCTACCCTTGGTTTATCACCCAAGTGACTCAGCAGATGTCAGTTTGCTCCATGAAATGTGAAGTATTCGTTAGTATTTATTTAAAATCTTCAGATGTCTGGTGCAACAGCTGCAGGAGTGTCACAATCAACGCTGTGGCTTCTGGCTTCCATGTCTTGTTTTCCACTCAGACGTTTCACCAGGATCTCAAAAAAAAAACCAAATTCAGTTTTACGTTTTTAATCTCTTAAAAAGCCTCGCTCTGAAGTGCTAATAAAACACATTTGTGCCCCCCGCCTCCTTATGCAGTGAAAGCAAAGATCTGAGTTCAGAAAAGGGTAAGGGCACAGAGGTCACAAGGAACAATGACCACAAGATGCAGAGGCCAAGCTGCCTGTTGGGGGAGACTCCTTCAGGCCGCATCGTCAGGCAGAATTAGTTGTGCTTGTGTAATCAAGGCCGTGTTTTGTTCGAGGGTGCTGGATCGAATATATCAGGCCACCTGTCAGGCGAACAATGGACGGCGTTTTCTTCTGTTCAAAGAGAATGCCTCTGGACTCTTCTCAGCTTACCAAACATCTGCACCGTCCAAGGTTATCTCTCTGTTCGTTCTTTCACTTTCTAGGGATCTCTTTTGTCTTTAGCTCCTCCCACACTTTTACAGATCTGAGTTTCTGTTGGCTCAAAAGTTGAAGTATGATAGCACTGCTTATGGACCTACAACTTGTAAATCATAGTTACTTAAAAAGGCGCTGATGTTTGGTCTCTAAGAAAAGAAATGTTACACTAATAATAATGATAATAATAATCATAATCATAATAACATGTAGTCAAACACAGGTGTTTGGCTGGTTATAATGTGACCATATTCAAACCGTTTTTTACATTTGAATCCAAATTCTCTCTGAATGGTTTGCATCAGCTGAGTGAGGCTCTCAGACGTATTTCAGTTCTCTTCAACACTGTGGGTGGTCGATTACCACAGGTAATGCAACAGGTTTGTCTGCACATATAGAGCTACAAATAATCTGGCATTAAAAACCATGGCAAAAACATAACATAAAACAATATCTATCTGTCATGATAGTTGAAACGGCAAAGAGGCGACAAAGAGTGGAATATTACAGGTGGCAATATCCCAACAGAGAACACAGAACATTCTTCATTCATGTCAGCACGTGTACGTTGCAGTTTTGCAAAACCCCTGTTCTGTTACATACATGTCCTTACAGCTTTGTCTGTGCGTCACCTCACTGAGGTCTCCTCTGCCAGTTGCACTTCTATTTATTTCTATTTATTCCTATTTAGTTATATCGCAATGTTTTTAAATTTGTGGTTACTTGTTATTGACAATGTACTGCTCATTTAAGGGATGAGCAGATTTTATCAGCTGACCCATCAAGCCTGCATGATGTATGGTTCGCCTGTCTGAGCAGTTCTCCACAGGAGTTCCTTGTTCCTTGTCTGGAACAGGAAGGCTATCTAACCATCTACTCCTGATGTCTGCACAGAATAGCACTGCGTTAATGTCAGACAGTGACCTGTGCAGTGCTGTGTTGCTCTCAGCACTGTGTTACCATCAGACTGTAACCCGCGCAGCGCTGTGCTTCTATCACACCATAACCCGCAGCTGATGAGACCTCTCTGCTCTCTCTGTCTGGTACAGCTGTCATGCGGAGGCAGATCTGATGAAGAGGGAGAGAGAGGCTTATCTGTGTCCCATCTGTGAGAAACCTGCACTCCCTCTCCCCTGGTCAGCTCTGGAGGGCAGGGAATGCGAGGTATTTCAGCAGCAAGCTGCAGCATGACAGCATTTGCGCAAACTGGTCCGGGGGAAGAAGAATGAAGACGAATACCGCCATGGGGCCCCGGGGGTCCGTCGCAATCCGGGGCGATGAGCTTTTAGGGAAACCGAAGCAAACATAGGTGCCGGAGAGGTAGCCAGGTTATTCTGGAAGCGACAGCAGTTTTTTTTTGTCGTTGTTAATCATTCTGTTTGAATCTGAGTCTTGTTTTGTATTGTAATACAGTTTTTCCTAGATGTGTTTGATTTTCTTTGAGTTTGTCAAAACAGCATTGGCGGATTTTAATACCAGCACAACAAATTCTGTTCACTTTCATGTCATGGCTCTTGAAAGCCAGCCAAACCACATGCACCACGCACTGAGAGCTGGCTCATGGCATTTCATTAAAAGACAGTGAAATTTGATTACACCTGCAATAGCACTGGCATTGCAGTGGAAAACAAGGACACACGGCAGCTGTTTTCATATTTTGCACCATCCAGAGTGTATGGTACATAAGAGCATTAGGGCAAATATGTGAGCAAAAATATTAATTATTTTGACTTTAAATATGAAAATATTCTCATTATTAGTTGTTACATTACTTTTGCCTTTTTTTTCTTTAAAGCTTTAAAATTAAAATTTTGACTTTTAATCTAAAATCCAATTTAGATATTCATCTAGAAAGTTTTTCACTTTAGTCTCATAAATAGTTTTTACAGTCAAAATAGTTTCTTCACACAACCCTGATGTTCTTCTGTAAGAATGCAGTCGGGTCATGCAACATTACAACCCATGTTACAGTGTATATTCCACACATCTGTGTGTCCCTGAGAACAATCAATGCACAGGTGTCAAAGAAAGCCGGCTGGCAGACAGTTGATTTGGCAGCTGTGCTGGAGGGCAGGGTGGGACCCTGAGGTTGCGACCCTGAGTGGGATCTGGGGGAGGCAGAGGCTTGCCCAAACATGACAATTTCAAGCAAGGAACGTATAGGACCCTTGCATGTGTGCACACAGACACACAGACACACACACACACACACACACACACACAGACACAGACACAGACACAGACACACACACACACACACACACACACACACACACACACACAGACACACACACACGGTCTCTCTCTCTCTCTCTCTCTCTCTCTCTCTCTCTCTCTCTCGTTCTGTCTGCCCCTCCTTTTCTTTACCACCCATCAGTTCTGTCTCCCCAGGTTTTTCACTTTTTCCATTGCCTGTTTATCTCTACTCATGCTCATGCTGTCCCTCTCCCTCCATCTCCCTTCACCCCCACCCCAAACCAATGGATACAAAGCACCCTGTCCCACACTTTGACAGACTCCTAACACAGCCAACCCTTGACTGCGCAGGGAAAAATGCACTTAAATGTATGTCAGTGGTGCCCATTGGCTAGATGGCCATTTGAAACACATACTGTTGCAGGTGTTACACAGCAGGGAGGCCTGAAAGCCTCTCGGACAGAGAGTGGACTCCACTGAAGTAAATGTTGGGGGCCACTGTAGCCCCTAGCAAGAGTACGGCAGCGTTTAGGGCTGTGAAGTTGCGGTCAGAGGACATCAGGCCTAATGGCAGTCTCCATGAGGCCACATAAAACCCCACTCTGTAATCACAAACCGTTATTAGTGGCAGGTTGTGCTGTGTATTAGCATTCATTACCCTTAAAGAGCTCCTTGTACTGCTTATAATTAGTGACTAGCTACAGGATCACTGATTTGATTTAGCCCCTGTCTTTTTACTGTGAACACACTGTTGATGTCCCAAGTTATACAGCCAGTGGTGAGAACAGCTTCATAAACTTGCAAATAACGCTATTCAGATGATTAAATGATCTTGCTGCCTTTATCCAAGGTAATCCATACTGAGTGAAAGTGATTTAGGGAATGAGATCTAATCAATGCATGTCTGTGTGACTGACAATTAGAGATGTAATCTTACCTAATTCAATAACATTGGTAGAGGGCAAGACTCAGAATGAAGCATTACATTTCATTATTTAGCCCATGATCAATCTTTATTCATCTTGGGATGACACAAATTTATGATTTAAAAATCTTATTGAGATTTATAAAACATTCCTGTTTACCCCCAGATATGTACACTGCATCACAGAGTTGTAATGATCTGGGACATGGTGCATTTGGGACATGGTGCATCAGTCTTTCAAAACAGCAATCAAATTCTTTATATGGATTTAAATATTGTATCTGTTTGCTTATTACATTCCTTTATCCAGAGTGCCATTTTATATTGTGAGCCTTATCAAATTATGCAGCTGAAGGTTTACTTAAGCAATGCCAGCAAAGAACAGAAATACCTCAGTTAACAAAGCCTCTGAGAGCAAAGCTCCATAGTAGCATTTTGCTAATCACCCTCATTTTCTAAAGTTCTAGAAAGCATCACGAGGTACGCCATGTTATTTATACACCGGGTAGCTACATATCAGATAGCAAAGTGCCCTTCTTGAATGGATCAACTTCTTTAACTAGGTATACCAGGTATACCAATACATACCAGTGCCCCCACTGGGATTTGAACCTGCAAACTTCAAGTTCCCTCACCGCCATGCTCTTAAATCATTCTGGGCTGCCACGGCCTAAGGCTTCTCGCCAAGGGCTCCCAGGCCTGCAAGGGCTATTCCTGGCTCTCTGACGCAGGTGCAGGGCAGCTCCCACTGATGAATGTGTGCCCTGTGTGGGAGCATGGGAATACCAAACAGACCCCCCGGCTGCTCCCCCACGCACTCAGGAATGGCCCAGGCAAAGCCATGCATCAGTGCAGGCCTAAGTGAAGCCAGCCAGACTCGGACGATAAATGCTTCTCTTCAATTCTGACTGATTCACTCGCTGTCTCAGAGACCCCGTCCGTGCCGTTGGGAGTTCACTGCTCTGCGCACAGGGGCTCCCCTTACGCACAACCCCTTCAGGGATGCCCTGCTGACCTCCATCCCTCCTGCTCCCCCAACCCAAGAGTCTGTTTCTCTCCTTCACACTGCAGCACCGGAAGCACCATCTGTGTGTCAGCTGAACCTGCCGTGTAGCTCCTAACCAAAACGCTCTCTAATGGACGAGGGTCATGAAGGAGTTGCAGCATTGTTTACCTTGCGGGACTTCAGTTGTTCCCTGCCCTTAATGGCCAGTTGACAGGCCGCTGATCTGTGACAGAGAATGCCCACATGGTCAACAGGATGCCCCCTCTCACTGAGCCCAATAACAGCCCCTTGCTCCTCGGGGGCGTGACTCCAGCTGTGCCCCTGTCTCCCCCTTCCAATGGGGGTCCTCCTTAATAGACACCTCGGGCTACACTCTGAAAAACAGGTTTCCCTCACAATTCAGAAATGATCATTCGGGCATCCTTTCTACATTCAGCCCAACAGTATCTCTGAGTTTGACTTGCTTCCCTCAACAGGACGTGTCTTACCAAAACTCCAAACCTCCATGTATCACACTCAGTCACAGAATTTAACAGTTCAACCTACTTCTAAACTTACAAGAAGCTGTGCACATTGACATTTTTGTACAACCATTCGACTGATTATAATCAGTTACTGTAGCTATACATTGCTGCACATTTACACTAATCATGGGAATGTTGGACACAAAGATTAATTCAGTTTACTTGCATGTACTGCCCCCGTGTGGTTAAACTGGGAACATTCCCCTTAATTAAAGTTAAAGGTGAATTAAAAGCTTAATTTCTTGCCCAGACATTGTATGTACCCTGGAGTTTCAATTTCCAGACATCTAAGGTGAGACTGTTGCAGCTGTGCTCCTAATAGAAACACACAAACTTGGAGATGCCAAATAAAAGGTCCCCCTTACTATACTTCTCAAGTGGTAACACACTATTCTTATCACATGTAATAGATGATGAATATTAACCTCAATATACAAAGAAAATTCACCCTGGTTTTCTTGTTGCCAGGTGTTGCCAGATTGTTAATACAAAGGAAACATTAGGAAACCATTTGTATTCATTACTAATAATGCTTCAGTTGATGTTATCAGTTAAAACACACACACAAAGTCCATATTTTATATGACGACTGTGGTTACTTTGGAATATTTCGACTATCTGCCTTCAGGAATATGTTAGGAAGAATGGCAAGTGCTATGGCAAAGGCACTGTGGAAGTCTGGGTGTCTCCAGAATGCAAAGCATGCTTAGAAGAGTCCAGAAACTCCAGTTCAAACACAAGAGCTCTCCGCTCTGGGACTGTTATTTATGCACCGTCAAGATTAGCAACTGATCAAAGGGGAATAGCTAGAAAGCTCCATTTTGAGATTTATTGCTCTTTTGTGTGACCCCCTCATACCGGCTTTCCCGTGTGTCAGTAAAACATCACCATGTAGTAACTCATTTGGCACCACCGCTTTAAGAGCCTCAGGCCTGTTTTCATAAGTGAATACTGAGCTGCAGAGCACTTCCTGGAAATGCGTGCGTCACGCTAATTAATTTCACACAGTTTCATTTTAAAAGTGGGAACAGACACGTGTGGTTTCGAGATGAAAAGCGGGCCGTGATTACAGCACTTGTTGTAGGATTATTGTGGTAGTCAGTTTAACTCAGTTGAAGTGAAAGGTCAACATGCCCTAAAATCAGAGCCATACTGAATTTGTGTTTTCATTAATGCTTTAAAGAAGCTTAGAGACCACAAGAACATTTCCCAGTCTGTCAGGAATTGTCAGGTATTCCCCTGTGTTCCCCTAAGTTTTAATTTGGCCCATTAAAGGCTCTTCATTTTGTGAGCAGTCTAAAGAAATGTCAGCTAATAGACTTGTTGTATGATAGCTTCATGAACCTGTTCAACTGTGACTAATAAACACCACACTGGAGCTGATGATGGAGCCATCACGTCAATTCCGCAGCCACCAGTGAGTGCTCAGCTCCTCCCCCGGTTTGTTCTGCAGTGTCATGGAACTGTGCTTGGCGTTGAGGATTCTGGGAACTCCTTTTTGAGGGCAGTTATGTGACATCACTAAGCTTTGTCCTGTGATATGTTCTTCGATCTTCAGAGCGAAGGAACACCCAAAAAGCTTATCACTTTAAGGGAGCACCCATCAGCCTCTTATCATTTTTTAATGCAATTGTGTATGATGAGGCAGCATCACAGTGACTTTATGCGCTCCATATTTAATACCCTGCACTACTACTCAGGCCCAACCCTGCCTAGTTTTACCTGTCAGAACAGTATGGTATGAATATGATCTTTAATGATAATCAGGCTGTACTATGGAGAAAACCATGAGGCACAAGTAAAAGTGTGTTTTGTTTTTTAGCTTTTATTACTATATTCTGTATTATTTGTTAGTTTTTCTAATTCACCACTGGAGAGTTTGCACAATCAAAGGAGGGTGAATCTGCGTGTTTCACAAAATAAAAAAAAAATTCTACATCAAAACCAAACATTGCCTTGAAGTTGCTTCTTTACATTACTCTACAAATCCAGTTGTAATTGTCATTGATGTATTTATTCACGTCTTTTTTCCAACTGTCATTTACAAAACACACAAATTTAAAGACAACATACAATAGTGTTCTGTCATTTAAGTAATTTTTCTTGTTTTTTTTAACCACATACAGTATTTATACTTTTACATACAAACACCTATAATTTCTACAGCACAGTACAATGATAACATGTTTTCAGTCACGTTTAAATCATGGCAAAGTTTATCTGTAACTGACAGGAGTCATGGCAGATCTGGGGACACGCTCTTTTCAGTCAACACCTGGACTTGGGCCTTGTATATGTACTTGTATTTAATATTGAAAGCATTGCACATTCTCAGCATGTGAACTCCACCAAGTCCCAGTGTGCTTTTCTTCACTGCAGCATCCTGATGGCACTGCTGAAGCAACCATATTATATCTGTTATTGCTTTGATTGCCTGTAATTTTGCACTGGTGATTGACACTTCGTATTGAAAGACAGACAGGGAAATCCCATTAACTACCTGATGGTGGAAAAAGTTGGTGACAATCTTCACGGAATGGTTTGCAGAGGACTGCAGCTGCTTACTTTATCAGATGAACCATCAATCCGTTCCACTGAGATTCAGTACATGATCATCATACTGAGATCAATGCCATGCCAGATGGCAGCAGTACATCCCAGCACTGCCATCCCAGTCTGGAGTTCAGTAGGCACACAATGAAACAAGATGTACTTGACAGTTGGAATGAACAGATCATAAGCTTGTTCCACTTTGGCACTGTGAGGTAGGAACCTTTTTTCAACTTTTGATGCACTTCAAAGTAAGGTGGAGAGGAGTATGAAAAAGTGCAACATTACCATTTCGGGGGGAAATGAAAAATATAACATTTGTCCTTTGTTAGTGTAAACAGTGAGTGACCTCATGGTTGCACACTTTCCCCTCATGTACCAGCTCTCCTACTCATCAATAAACTTTAGGCTTGCTCTCTAAAACAGAAACACCCATTTCCTGCTCAAGCAGAAACAAAAAATCTATTTTCATCAAGGTGGGTACAGAAAAACAAACCACCTTTAGGGCTGCCCACTCGCCAGGTCCATTCATGGAAAAGCGTGTCCCCAGCTCAGCGCCGTTAAAGGATGTCACATTGTCGCCTATAACTATTGCATTATTTTAATTCTCTTTTGCGCTTTTCGTAGATATGTTGTTTCTTTCTGTGTTGAGCTGTTTTGTTCAGAAGGAGGAAACTAGACGGAAAAACCAAAGAAGTAGAAAAATATTTGGCAAATCACAACAACACACGTCACACATGACACGCATACTGATTGTCACTACACCACCTGTGACAAGTTGGCTGGGGAGGGCTGGGTGTTGCTGTGGTGACATGCAGGCATGTGACTGTGTGCTCTACTTTGAAACCTGGATGCCGGTGATGCTGTGTTATGGTAGCAATCCTAGAACTCTTCTATATACCTCATCATTGACAATCCGTCAGAGAATTCATCAATCAGACAAGCACTTAGCGCTGCATTTGGGTCACCATGGCTACCTTTGTTTCTTTCTTCCAGTTGTCTCTTATTTTGTGGGCTAGGTACTTTTAACTTCTGTTCCTCCAGGTTTCATGCTGTGCATTTGTGTATTCAGAGCCCTTTTGGGTGTGATGTTAGTGTGTACAGGGTTAGTGTGCTTGCCTCTAGTTAAATCCACCTACACTCGTGCTTCTTTGACATGTGCTGTATTGTTAAGGGTTTAGAGAACATTGACATGCTTACCATTTACAAGTGTGTGCATCTACATGACTATCTTTCAGATGAACAGCATTAAAGACAACAGACACTGCACCTCACACTGCCCATCGCTCACACCTCCAGCCATCCAATTGTTCTTTCAATTATTTATACTAAGCCTGGTCATGCCAATCTCCATACACCTATTGCACATACAGTAAGTCATATGTGAATTTACTACATTTTTCTACTATATGGTGTCATCCACAGCTAAGTTGCAACTGCGTGTGCAACCAAATCTGTTTAAACCAGACACATTACTGTACATGGCATGAAATACCTACCCTCTATTTATGCTCAGTATTAAATCTGTGTTTTTTTTCTTGTAATATTGCGGGTCAGAGAATTCAAGTTTGGGTCAACTACTATAAAGTGAGCTGGATGCCTGTGTGCTTTGTAAAATCTGTTCAAAAGCCTGCATGACAGCCACGCAAACAACCAACCCTTGCTCAACCCAGGACATGGAAAACCTTAACCAAATTTCACTCATTACCCTCTATTACAACTTTAAAACTAATAAGGAAAATAAAACATGTATAGAGCTTTATATCTGTAGCTGTTTCCATTTATCTGGATGTGCTTTTCTGAAATCTGAATATTAAGACTGAGAGATGATGTGCAGGTCTAGATGAGAAGGCTCTGACTGGTTCATTTTCGGAGTTGAAGTGGTCTATTTTGGCCACTGTGATGGTCTGTCCAGTGGTTTCCAAACATTTCTGCATACCCCTCAGAGTGCTGCAAAATGCCTGATGTCTTAAGAACCAGCCTCCACCCAAAACACTCCATTCAGATGGCTGACTGAAACACTGGTCTGAGACCTGTTCAATTCACTGTATGTTTGAACATTTTCCTCAATTATCATGAAAATACCTGCAGCCTTTAAAGTCACTTCTTTCTGTCTGCAAAAAAGTACTTCAATTTGCAAGTTGAGTAATATAACCAACAAGAGCTCACAAATAGCCCTGCACATTCTTTCTTCAGCTGACTGAACACTTCTCAGATCTCTGTACAACTTTATAATCCAAATCATTTTACAACATTTTTCCCACAGAACAAGCAAAAAACTTCTAACCTGCATAACCGATTAAAAAAATTCAAAATCAGTATACATTTAATAATGTACACGGTTCAACATACGCACGTACGCGCATATCCACGCACACTCCGACACTCACACACACGCTCACAGTTACTTACATATTAACATATTTTAGACTGCGCAGCTTCTTGGCAAAAACATGAAAGACGACAAGGACAAAAATGTATGTAGTCATTGCATATCAATAAAATAGATTCCTTTTGTTTTAAAACATACACTTAAACCACCATCAATAAAGAAATAAATCAAAATATATACATATACCTCCTGTAAAACTAATCTAAAACTAATTGCCTTGCTACTGTGTTACATGAACTAAAATGGAACGTTTAATTTATTGTTTTCTTTTATCTGTTAATAACCTTTTTTAAATAGCTAAAGTGATTTTTTTTTATACACAGACTTTCTGTTTCTCTTTTAAACTTCTATTTTAAATCAGTATTTGTATACATAATTTTATACATTGTTTTCAAAAGAAAGAAATTACATGAGATAAATTTGTCTGAACTGCCTTGTGCTTTGTTGGTTGTAGTATTCCTGTACTATTGTACGGTTTCATGTTAGTTCTAAAAAAGCAGTGTCCTTATTTTTTTTTTTTGGGGGGGGGGGGGGGGGGGGGGGGGGGGTGGCCTGTATGGGTAGCAGTCAGAAAAAGGGCATGAATTCTGTTATTTATATCACATCCTTAAATGAAGAGGTTTTGTTTTACAATGCTGACAGTGGCAATCTCAATACAATGAAAAGGCAGAAACTGGACAATTTCACACATTCAGCTGATGTAGGGGAAAGGCTGTGGCAAGTTAAGGGAGGAATATGAGGAATTTAACTGTCATATGGGTGTTATGGTTACAATAACTACAAAAAGAGTTGAAGGCTCTGACAGCTGACAAAAAGTTCTCTCAATTATACTGTCACTTACTGTCAATTCACGGCATTTGGTCAGTGTCAGGGGCTTGATGGGCTTGAATATTGCCGATTCCAGGTCATTTGCACTTCATTTTGCCTTACGATAGTTAGCTGAACAAGTATTTGTTCACTTCTCTACTTCGAGTGTTGTTTTGGGATGCTTGTATCATGAGTAGCTGATATTAGAACCTAGCCAGATACTAAGGCATTAAAAAGTAACTGTAAATCAGATGTAGGGATGCCTATTACTTTAACAGCTCAGGGATGGTTTCTGCAAAAAACAGGCAAACTGCATAAATTACACTGCACAAACTGCCACAAACTACTGTGGAGCTTTCTTTCCCCTCATGACCAAATGAAAAGATGAATTGGAGAATCCACATTAAGACAAATGGCTAATCTCTCTCGTAGGTGTCCAATCAAAACATAAATGTGACTTGAAAGCATCGTACAAAAATTCCAAACTGACCAAAAGAAAATAAACAACAGTAAAAATCTTCATAGATTGAGCATGACCCCAAAAGGGGATTCAAATAAAGGAGATTTTGATGACGAGATTTGTCTTCAGTGTCTGTGGTATCGTTAAAGGATAATGCCAGAGGGCACTAAACTGACCGAAGGCTGGCCACCCCCACAAATCCTGACACAAGAAATAAAGCTGGAATGTTCTAGAATCTAGGTCTATCGAATGGCAGTTCTCGGGTGGTCAGTTATTTGAATGTACAGAGTCGTTGCATCTCCTTTCAGTGCAGGAGCAGAGTTTGAGGACTGAGGGGTGGTCAGGAGAAACTAAACCCATTGGACAGCCTGGACTCAGCCATGACCCTAGAGATAGGGGTACTCTTAGCTATGCTGCTCATCAGTTCATGCTGCCAAACAAAAGGAGCATGACATTGGAGTCAGCTGTCACAGCCACATACTCACAAGTTTACTGTAGTGCTAATAAGATCACTATTTTTGATCTCAGTGTTACATTAAAATGCATTAAATGCTATTAAATTGTACTGCATAATCTGGTGCAGTATCAGGATTTGAAGAAGCAGTGTAAAACTAAAGTACAAATGGAACAAAAACTGGTGATGTCTCCAATAAAAGTTGAAACCAAACAACATTAAGGAGCTGGTTTGGCTGTGTTAGCTGGTACAGACATTATGAAGATACTCAACTTAATGTGGCAGTCTAATTTTGGCTATCTGGAACTTGGGTGGGGGGCAGTGCTTGCCTCAGAGATGGATGTGGATTTCTTTAAGGTATCTTCCCCGGGTTGAGTACAGAGCATTTATGAGGAAAGAAGAAGCAAACGTTTGCATGGCTCAAAGGTAAGGCCGCCAACCCTGCCCCATAGCCACAGGGACACTAAACGTTAGGTCTTTTTTGTCATTTTTGTTTGCTTTGTTTGAGGACAGTTTGTTTGAGACCTCCCAGTTTCTTAGTTACACTGAACAGCTTCGAGAGATAATATGGGCATTAGTCAGCGAGAGGTTTTGTACAGGATAAATTGGATGGTATCCATGGAGACCAATCTACTTTACATAATTCTGCCTTTGTCAGGAACATTAACATGGACAAATACAAGATAAATTACTTACAAAGCAGAACTTTTGTCTGGACAACGTAACAGCTGAGTCTACCAGCATACAAGGATTTGAGGAGAAGGAACAGACCAGGAACATGTGCCATATGAGAAACTGGTTGTTCAGCAAACTACTCTGCTGACCGTTGAATGGCAAAGAAGATTTCCTTGGTAGCTGCAGTATCTCATCCTGACCAATCATATTTTCAGCAAATATTAGACCAATTTACCTTATTGGGGATCATTTACTGGGGTGTGCAGATTTTCATATTAATTAAAAGGTGATTTGAGTTCCAAGGTAACAATACCTTGCACTGAAGCCGATATATTGCAGTAATTGTGTTTGGTGGTTGTAGCTTGATGTTTGCTCTGACTGTCCTCTCAGTCACCTGAGATTATGGGGCCATGGGTTGGGTCGGCTCTAATCACAGTGTGGCTGCTCTGGCTCCACTCTGCTGCCCTCCGCTGGTGGCGGCATGCTACTGCAGCACCTGGCCCCGTGTCTCCGGTAGCTTGAGTGCCAGGAAGCTGCCGGCAGCCAGTGCCCCCGAGGCGAACATGATGGGCACAGCCTTAGTGATGCCCACAAACGAGGTGAAGATGCTGATGCCCAGGACGGCCGCCAGCTTGCACAGGGCATTCAGGAAACCAAACGCTGTGGTCCTGAGGAAACAGAGAGAGGGGTGCACTCAGAAGAAGAGCCATGATTTGTTTAACAGTGTTGCTTGCTCACAGCTAGCCTAAAGAGATCTTTATGCTTTTTATTGCATTGGTGTTCACCCAACATATGGGTCCGAAGGTCACAGGCTGAAAGCTATAGAAAATATTTTCCCGAAGTTCCTTGGTTAAATGGAACATGCTTAAAATGGAATCATAATTAATTTGGGGTTTTTGGAAAAAAAAGGATTTGTGTTTCAAAATGAACTTCTGAGGAGTTTAGTTGGAAGAACGACAAAGATCAAAGGGGGTATATTCATGAATCGCTGGTAGGTCTAACCAAACACTTTCCTTGGGATTTGTTTTACTGCAGAACATTCAGCGCCTCTTCATAAGGGTCAGAGCTCTGAGTGAGAATGGGACAGGGCTGAGCTGACGGAATTCGTCAGACCACAGGCAACAGTCCTGGGATTACCTTTTATCAGAGGGGTAGAGCTCTACTGTCAACACGTCCAGGGCGTTCCAGGAGGCGATGCTGATTCCGCCAAAGAGGCAGAGCAGCGCAATCATGGCTGACTCACTGCTGCCGAAGGACAGGAAAAAACAGCTGACACAGGACATCACACTGGAACCCGCTGTGAAGAAAGGGTGGGAGGGAGAGAGAGAGAGAGAGAGGAAAGAAGAGATGGTGGTACAGGAGGGTGGAGAGGGAGAAGGTAGCGGGTAAGAACAGACTGAACCAACTGAAAATCATTGACAGCTGATTGACAGAATGATTGACTTCTGTACATAAAAATAACTGATAATCCGCAGTTATTAATGTTGAAGATGTCAGGAAAATTGTACATTTTTAGACTCACATTAGGCATGAAATTAAAAATGTATTAATTATAAATTTTTGCCAAGGCAAAATTATTACTCAGATATTTAAATCATAGGCCAAATGTTGATGACACATATGCTAAATTATGATCTTTAAAGTACAACTAAAAACACTGGCACAGAAGAAGCTTTTTTGATAAATATTTAATAAACTTTATCCTTTGATCTTCAATAAAAAGACCATATATAAGTATTTAAAAGGGAGACTAACAAAAAACAGAATGTAAGTAGCATAAACATTTCCATGAATGAAATGCTATCTGACCCAAGGGTCAATTGACGCATTTCAACTCTCAATCAGTCACTCATTGAGAGGGTCACAGGTCAATAGGTCACTCACTGATAGGGTCACAGATCAGAGTGTCTCTTACCCAGCATCCTCAGCCGTCCAATCTTGTCCATGAGCAGGGCAGACACAATGTTCCCAGGCAGCACAGCCAGCGTGCCCAGGAAGCTAACGAAGTAGATCATGTAGGCATTGTTATCGTCACTGAAGTCTAGCATGCAGCCCTCTTTGTTGTGCAAGAAGGTGCTGTTTATCAGTTTGCTGTTGATGAATCTGTATTTAAAGAGATCTGAAGGAAGGAAGAGAGAGACAAAAGGGGAAGAAGGTGAGAGGAGGGAGGCACAGGGAAGGGAAAGGGAGCGGGCCATTCACAAACGACAATATTCTATATTTAATTATTAATTTAATACTGTAATTTAATATAATTTAATATAGCTTTAATTAATATATACTTTACATAAGCTTCATATGCAGTAAATTGGTCACATGCAAAGTGACAAAGTAACTGTCACTTTAGTTTAATGATGCAACACTATACTGAAGAATGACATTTTCATTAACTTACAGTTTTACAGTTGTAGTTTTTTTTACTGACAATCTGTTGTCAGCCCTGCTCTGGTCTCACCTGTGTTGTAGAAGAGCGTGGAGATGAAGGTGCAGTTCTTGAAGAAAGTGTTGCTGGATGTGATGTCTTCAAAGTAACACTCCTCAAACATAGAGTCTTCAAACACCATGGACTTCATCCTCAGATTGAGAAACCTTTAGCAGAGAGGGGACATTTACCATGCCAATATATGGTCAAATATGAAATACACAGGGATACTATTTTAGGACAAATCAAAATATATATTTCCAATATATAGTGTACACTATGTTTGATTTAGTGGCAATAATATCATTGCCCAAAACACAGAGAATATTGAAGCCTATGTAAAGATACATGGAAAGAATATGGACATTTCCTATTAATTTGCACTATTTAATACTCTTGCCTCCAAATTCAATACCAAAAAGCACCCCAGCCGAGCAGATTCTTCAGAGAGAAACTTATCTTTAGCCCACAGCAACAGGGAAATGGTCTACTTTTTTTCTGGTGTCTTGCATTCCACTGTTTAAAACCTTTGGAAATACATGACACAAACACTCATCTGTGTTCCATGACAGGGCAAAGCCAGGGAAAGGCCAGGACTTACTTGTCGTTGAAGTACTGGCCATTGCGGTGAATCTGGTTCTCCAAGGTGAAGTTGAAGGTGACGTGTTCCACCCGCTCCTTGATGAAGACCTTGGTGCGAGAAGCATAATCCTGCTTCTGCAAGTATTTTATCATATCGGGGAACCATACCGTCAGGCCATAGTAACTGAGAGGGAAGAAGAAACATCAGTAAGATGATCTTCGCTTCTCCATGGTCAATAAAGTCATAACCTTATACAATCATGTAATATCTTTTACAATATTTAATACAAAATAATGGACAGAAGTGTAATGTGAAATCTTTAAATTAGATACTAATTTAAGAAAATATGTAAATCACTATGAATTGAAGAACTGAAGGAGGACTTAGTTATTAGGATCTGTAGGCATTAAAAATTGTGGAATTTTGTAGTGTGCTCAAGTGTGGTTTCTCACTGACAAATAGGCTAGTCTCTCTCACCTGAAGGACATGGTGAACCACACAGCCATCATCATCAGTGTGGTGCGGCGGTACTCAGGGGAGAAGCAGGCCAGGAAGTTACTCCTCACCTGCAGGGGGCAGCAAAGACAACAATCATTTACCAATACATAAAAGCAGCCGTTCCTGGTCTAGGAAACCTATAGCCCTGCGAAGTTTAGGGCCATCTTTTACCTAGCGGCTCTTTGATACTCTGAACAACAGGTGTTTCAAGTTGCTCCCCTGCTTGATAAATACCTGAGAATGAAATGAGCAGAAGCATGTGGATCTTTAAAGGGGTATTACAGTACAGGTGCACAGCTCCAATAAGGGGTGGTACTACACAGTGGTGCCCATTTGAACCAATCAAACAATCAAGACTCCATCCTTTACAATGTGAATGAGGCCTCACTCTCCTCAATCAGGAAATTTACATACTTCACCCCTGAGCAAAGCCAGCTGTATAAAGAGGTACAGTGCCTTTGTGTAGGAATTATTGCATTTCATGCAAATATGGTATGAGGTTAAGTGGGTTTGCTATGCAAGGATGTAATTATCTTTCAGGCTTATTCCTGTCTGGATTACAATCCTAGAGGTTCATAGTGTCCACTGCTTTTCATTCTCCAACACTACAACAATGTACTTCTAAACAAGGTAATAGTGTCTTGTAACAGCACTTGCAATAATACTGTTTTATGATACATGCTGTAAGAGCATGATGTTACTCCAAGGTTTATGCAGTTTGATTTTGGCAGCTTTCCCGGGTTAACTGCAGGATGCTGTGAGCATAATCGAGTGTGCCACTGAAGTAGACTTCCCTCAATGACACCACAGGGTAAAACAAGTCTACATTATGCGTCAACTGGGAACACATTAAAGAGATTCTAGGATATTTGCGGCTGAGTTTGCCTTGTTGCAGATTTATATAAGTAGAGCCAAGAGAATGCATTGATGGTGTGTCACTAAAATCTTAAAAGTAGTTTCATAATATGACAGCCTGTCCGTATTTGACCACATAGTGTTTAACACACATTAAACAACTGTCCACTTCAACTGACATTACCTCTATGCCCTTTTTAATTTTTACCAACATTTTTAATTGAATCTGGCACTGTTTTATAACAGCTTCTCTCCCAAGTTAGTCCCCTCACCTCAGTGATATCACCCTCTTTGATGATTGATCTGTCACTCAAAGTAATCCTTTGCATTTTTGGTTTGTATAATATGTCAATGGTAAGTGGAAAAAATGAAAGAAAAAGACTGAATTTATTTTGGGTACCACCCCACTAAACCAATAACCAGCCAGCCACATACTTGTATAACAGTTAATAGAGCTGTCAGTCAATATATATATTTTGCAAAGGTCACAGTCATCCTTTGTGACATTTTATGTGTTTGAAAACAAGATCTACCCCTTTTGAATTTTGTCTGCCCTGACAGATTTCTTTGGCTGAGTTCTACTCAGCAGAGTTCTTAGTGAATTGAGAATAGGGCCAGGAAATAATCACAAAACCTACAGCATTCTCACCTTCTTAAAATCAGTGCTGTGATACACAGACTGGAGAGACACTGGAGACATTCCAATCATTTTTATAAAGTCACAGTGTAGTTATACAGTGGGGTGAGTTTTAACTGCCTGCTTTGACACTGGCATTAAAAACCCATGTTTAAACCCTGATAATGCTTTGTTTTATGACTTGAATTGGATTGCCTTCATATTTGCCTTCACATTTTCCATGTGACTGTATGTTTAAACAACAGAATCAGATCCAGTTTTGAGACACTACAGCAGGGCTCAGCAGGGTAACAAGGATAGGCATGCTGTAGGTCTTTACACCATGGCTCCCGATTTCTGCAAGGCAAAACCAGAGATATCTCTGTCTCACTGATCTTAAGACACGGGTGCCAAGCCGAGGGAACTACTCGCACTTTCATTCTGGCTCTAGGAGGGTGCAGTCGCTTTCTGTAGAGGAAAATCGCACGCTCCCACATGCCGCTGAACTCTTGTGGGTACCCTTTGGGCGCAGTACCTGTTGGAACAGACTGAAGAGCTTCATTTTCCAGCGCTGGTGCCAGGCGGCTGTGTCGCCGCCCATGTCCACCAGCTCGTCCATCTGTTTGACCGTCTTAATGGTGGTGACCTGGGGGCACACAGGGGGCGCAAGCGAATGAGAAAGACACTTCAAAGGGGAACTCTGCCGCCTTTCATTTACGACTACAGCAGTCAAATCCAACCTCTCTATCAGTTTTTGCATGTTATATTTGAACGTCTGGGGCCAAGGTCACAATGTTAATTCAGGGGAACACGATCAGCTGTCTTTTTTGTCCTTTGTGTGATAGAAAGTGCAGTAACCAGAGCTAGCTGATGTGGAAATTAACATTCTGTCATCTATTTTTGCCTCCTTCCAAATGTCTGGCAATATTAATATGTTGGAGAGCCAATCTTCAGACCAATTATGGAAATCTGACATTAATGCAAAGAAGAACAGACACAGTACATTCAAAGCCAAACTGCAATATAAGTTGTTAGGATATAAGGTTCTTTTTAATGTGATTTCACTTTCCAAACCTACAGGGTGAATTAGATGGTATAACCCTTCCCATTTTTTTTTCATGCATTCAAAATTTCTCAGCTACAGAGCTCTTGCCAAATCACTGCTGAGTCCAGCACTGTAGTCTAGTTTCTCTTCGTGAATCACGCCCTGCTGTCATGGCAACCAGCGAGCCATCCAAAGCATTCCCGTCGGGGTGGAGGAATTCAAAGGGATGGGTCACAGGATGGTTCATCGCGAACGCACTCACAGAGAAGACTCTCTCAGGGTACCCCTTGGCCCTCATGTTGGTGTCGTGGACTTGTTTCAGGATCATCCAGGCCTCATCGTGTTTCCCGTTCTGCCATAGATACAGGAGCAGAGAGACAAAAATAAATACTTAACCACCTTATCATGTAGCACACACTAGACCCAGTAATTTTACACTCCCATTATATTATCGATTACATAGTTACATGGGGATTATCGCTACATGTAATTATAAACACTGCACAGAAAGGGTGGTGTCACAAGTCTCTGCGAACATCCCTGCTCTCCCAAAAAACCATCTAGTCAGCTAAAACAACTGATATGCTTGTATCTCCTTCACCCTCTTCACCCTGTTCACGCTTAGTTGACTCTCACTCTCTACTAGTCCCCAATTTAAAAAAAATCTTCCATACACTTCTGAAATACCATGACCTTCTAACCTGCGGCTTAATACAAGAGATTTAATGTTGGAAACTGTGATGCTGTATACCAGTCCTGTAAGAAACCTGAGGCCTGATCCTTTGACACAGTAGGGAGAGGGGGGAAGTTGACTGATCTGATTAGCAAATGAACACACTAATTAGAATGTCTCTGAAGCCAGGGCCGACATTCCGGGGTGTATAAAAGATATTAAATGAAGTTAAATTAGTCTAAGTAATTAGGAATGCAGACGGAGTGTGCAACAGCAGCCGTAGTGGGTCCCCAGGACAAGCGCTGGGAAATCGGGATACAACACGTCAGACTACACAGGGAACATTTTTACAGTACAAATTTCTAAAATGATCTGTTCAAATGACCTCTGATGAAAGATTTATTTTAAAAATGCATGTTTAAAGCAGGTAGGCAGAAGAGCCATTTCAAGGCTCTGGACATTACTGCTTCAGTGGTGGTGCTACGGGTGTCGGCTGACCTCCAGGAAGAAGCGAGGGCTCTCCGGCATGGTGTTTAGAGCCGCAATGGCGGCGACGGAAGGGAAGGCGCACACGAGCACAAACACCCTCCAGCTGTGGAACTGGTAGGCCGAGCCCATCTGGAAACTCCAGCCTGAAGGAAGGTGGAGAGAGAGAGAGAGAGACAGAGAGAAATGGGGGGAGAGGGCTTAAGGTCGCAGACTTAGAGGGGGTTACAGCGCATTAACGAGTAACTGGAGAGAAACTGCAGAGAATGTAGAGCAGATGGTAGGGACAGGGGAGGGTAACATATGCCAAAAAGCAAGGGGTTGGGAAAAACAGATTGCATTTGCCACATAATATGATTAATATTATTATTGCATCACTATATCACTAACACTATTACCTAAAGTTATATATAAGATCAATAAAATAACCTTATTTAATAAAGCTACATATTACAGTACAATATTAAAATGAATCATTTAAGAAATACAGAGCTATAGTGGGGTGAGCTTTTTTTGGTTTGGAAGAGGCCAACTTAGGTCAATAACAGCAATTATGTCTTACTGTGGCAGGACTTGACGGTGAGAATGATGGTGAGTTACGGTGCACAGTAACAGTAGGAACAACACATTATTGTACTGGAGCACAGTAATGACTGTCTCTGTCACACCCTGTTAATATCACACACAATGACGCTCAAGTGTATAATGGCAGGGTGTTACTGCAGCACTGACGTCTATTGCCATGGAACAGCGTGACGGAGACAGTGACAGTGACAGTGAAGTATACTGTCACAGCAGGACGTGTTGCCACAGAGAGGCATAGCAGCGACAGTGGCAGTATCTCACCATAGTGGGGGATGATGGCCCAGGCCATGGCGGAGGCGTAGATGCCCCCGATCATCCAGAACATGCACAGCCAGCTCAAGTGCTCGCCCCTCTTCTCTTGGGCCAGGAACTCAGAGTAGTAGGAGAAGACGATGGGGATGGAGCCCCCAATCCTGGAGGGGGGAGAGGGGGCAACAGAGAGGGAAAGAGAGAGAGAGAGAGAGAAAGAAAGAGCTCATATTCATTTCTGTTATGCATTATGAAGCTGTTTTCCTCCTTTCAGCTGACCCTGTAGGTAACTCTCCCACCCATTGCTGAGTCACCCTTGCCAATTCATACATTTACAAACCTTTCTGCAGATATTTTTCGAGGTACATTAATGCACTAAATGAACTTGACAAGGGGTATAAAAAGAGGGAGAGGGTCACTGGCTTCCTTTGCTAACTACAGCCTTACCATGGCTGTAACCCTTAGAGTGAGTGAGTGTATATTCAGCCTGGATCAGCCGTAGCAATAGCACGGTGGACTAATGAACACTCCAGCCATATTATGTTTTGTACTGGCTAAGGAGACTCCATATTCAATCAAGGCCAATCAAGACCTCCTCACTGGTTTCACATTCTGAAGAAATACCTTTAAAGCCTTTAAAGCTAATAAATGAAAATTAGTAGTAATGCTGCTCTTGTATTTAAAAATTTGAATTCATCCTGTTAAACCCTCCCTGTCCTTTTCATCATAACCGTTCTGGGCTTTGTAGGGGAGCTTCCTGCTTGTTTTTCCACTGTGGCTAGCCTGAAACTGGCAGCGGCAGTAAATGGAAGGCAAACACTCGTACCCCACGCCGGAGAGCAGGCGGCAGAAGAGGAAGGTGCTGTATCCCTGGACGAAGGAGGAGAAGAAGGCGAAAACGCTGTTGATGGAGAGGGATATGAGCAGGCACTGCCGCCGGCCAATCCTGTCAGCCAGGCCGCCCCACAGGAAGGCTCCTACCATCATCCCCAGGTATACGATGAGACCTGGTGAACAGGGAGAGAGGAGAGACTGGCTATCAGACTCTACATTGAGACAGCCCACATGAAATCCACTAAGGATGTTCCACATGAGTAATATGGATATGGCAGATGAGTAATATGGATATGGCAGCTTTTACAAGTAATAGTATTAGGTCAGTTAAACATAAGTAGAAAGCAAGGATATTTGTTTACGGGAGTTCAAGAAAGCAACATTTTTATGAGTAATAGGGCTGAAACACTATCGGTCAAGCTCCACAGACCAATGGGGGTAATATGATTCCTTGAATATAATCCAGCTATACATTTGCAATTACATTTACATTTATTTATTTAGCAAATAAATCCAAAGTGACGTACAAAAGTGCATACAGCAAGTATAGCGACAGTACGGGGACAGGATGTGTACAGTTCCACAATGAGGGCCTATATTGCTGGTAATCATGCATAAAGCTCCCACTAACTAAGGATGTACACAGTTACTTTCCTGTGCAGTCCCCATTCTTCCTGTTTTTAGGGAGCAGAGATTATTTTTGTGTTAAACTGCATTGCAAGAACCACTGAGGTTTACATGTACAAGCAATCCGTTTCGTGCCATTTGCAAAGCAGAGACAAACAATCCAATTTCTAGATATTTTTATCTTATTGTTTAAATACAAGCACACTGGATTTTTTCCACTGAACTCCTCTTGGGGAGAGGTAGACTGAGTTGTGCAAATGGCAGTTTTTTAGAAGGAATGGAGTATGGAGCAGTGGCAGAAACCGGGGGGCTTGCCCTCATTTGTTACAGAGGGGTGTTAAACCCGATAACACAAGTACATCAGGGCGAGGTCAGAGTTGCACAAGCTGTCCCTGTCTGCCGCTGAAACGTCTAGATGATCGTTGGGTTATGTGCCATCTCCCCAATCATGTGATCCGAGGTGTGAGCCCGGCGGCAGGTGACTCATGCGGGGAGAGGAACAGCACCAGCTCCGGGCTGCCTTGGCTTCCTGACGCCGCGTTCACACTCCCTGCGCGCTAAACGAGGTGAGGATCTTGCTGAAAGCCCTGCTGTTCCTGGACAGGATCTATTCACCACAGTCGACAGCATCTAAAGGTTCAGTGTTATTTGGTAATGAGGTGGCTTTACTTACATGACCAAACTACAAAGGAAATGTGCAGATGCTAATTTGCAGACAGATAAGAGGCTAGAGGTTCAAATGACTCACCCAGCCTTGGTACAGACCATTAATGGCTATATATGAGGTCTATTTGCAACAGTAGAGCTTCACCCTTGAGAGTGATGGTGCAGCATATGTTTTCACATGATTAATGTCTTCATTGTGTGGACCACAGCGTCTGAATATTACTGAATATTTCCACTGACTCTCTGTTCTTTCACAACTTTTACTGGGACACATCCTCCTCTCTTTTGGCCAGTTATTACTGAAACATCAAAGGCTTCAACACCGATATTTGTTTAGCCTTCCCATCATTGTCCTTGCTTTGTCACCCATATTTTTTCCAACTCTGAAAAGCAGACATGATAATATGGTGCACTGAAAGACTATCTTTAATGGCACTGGACTGCAGTGTTCACTAGGGGGTGAAGTGCTGTCCCAGCTTGCAATTTTCCTTGCTTTTGACTGTTGACTTGACCGAAGGGGCCACAATGGGGATAAACTAGACTGAGCACTTCCCAGCACTGAGATTCTATATGTCACCATTGATTACAGAAGACATGGACTGATGCATTGCTCTCCTAGTGTGGATGTCTCCAAGAGCTTTCCCATCACTCACGTCATAACAGTCTTGGCCCGACGGGTACCTCAGTTAGATCAGGGGGACCAATTATGCTTGGGTCTTGATCCCTCCCAAGTGGAACTCAAGAGACGCTGGATGCAGACGACAGAGGCAAATCGGCACAAAAATGCAGCTACATCCAAGTGCTCCTCGATTGCATTGGATTGCATTAGATAAGACTGCATTTTTGTACAATTATGCCTGTCTGCAGCGAGACCCTTCTCACATAAGTAGACAAAGTGCATGGCTTTAGAGACTTGGTCACATTCTCTATGGTCATTCTGTTGCTTCATTCATAAACCCAAAATTTTGCATTAATTAAGGACTCATTTGGGATGGAAGCCAGTGGGCAGCAATGCCATGAGATTTCCACTCAGGTTTCTACATGACCAATACTGATGTCAGTTACACAGACACCCACATACATAGTAAGCATTACCATTACTCGCCAGTAATGCCACCTATTGATTGCTACAATGATGGAGACCTCTAAAAACACTCTTGCAATGGTCCAGATATCCCTGAGATTTCAGGGATACAGTGAAGTGGGGCTGCTGTTGGTCATCACCCTGGAGAGCGTGAACCAGCACCAGGGACTGCCTGTTCAGTTTAGACTGGTACATTATAAACCTGGCAGAGACCGCATGCCCTAGCATCACAGGACAGCCAGGGGGCTCTGGACAGGGAGTGCTGCAGTGCCCTACTCCTGTCCCGCCAGCGAAGGTGGCGGAGAGAGGCAGATGTCACCGCAGTCACCTTTTTATGCCCGAATAACAAAGGTCCTGAGTGTGGCAGGAGAGAGAGTGACGACGGCGGAGGGCCAGTCTGCAGCTCTGCAATGCAGCGTTGGCCGCTCCCCTCCACCCGGCCCTGAGAGAGAGAGAGAAAGAGCCTGATCCCCGGGAGCTGTCCACGGTGCTGAACTGTAATCCTCCCGGCACATTATCTGCGGTCAGATTAGCTCTGGAGACGGGAGGGACTCAAATCAACGCCTCGCGGAATCGACTCTTCGTCCCCTCATCTCGTCACCTCGGCAAGAGCCAGACAGACTTGCGTGGCGGCACCATGAGTCAATGGAAAGGCATTTCGACCGCGTGCACAAATTCCCAATCGAGGTTTCATAGCTACCCTTTTGGGTTGACAAGACCTCAGCTTACTGCAGCATGTTTGTTGTGGTCTGACTGCGCCGTGCTTTACAAATCCGTGCTTCTCAGCAGTCTTTCAGAGACACGTGCAAACTAAACAGAACAAACTGTGCTCATTCAGGGCTGGAAAAACAGCCAAAACTGGGAGCAAACAGGGTTATTTTTACACAGGTGTCTGGTGCAGGACCTCATTCCAAATGTTTTCTTACAGACAAGATGCATTTTCACATACATAGTATTGCATCAGCTGATACTGTGTCATATATGGGCACAGATATTAAGAAAAAAAAAAGTTGTGTTTTATTGTGTGATTGGGGGTGAGGTTAGGGCAGTTAGACTGGCTTACTGCAGTGGTGTATGATCATTCTGAGGTACAGGATTGGTTTGTGGGTGTGGAGGCTGAGCTGTAGAGCCCTCCCTACAGCTGAATACCTAGCAAGGCCAGGGGGAGTGGGGGATGAGGACTGGGGGTGGGGGGTGGGGGGTAAGAGTTGCAGGATGAGGCTGCACGTCATTGAGCTCTGGCACAGTGACGGAGCACTGAGGCCCCCGGGGGCGTGGGGGTGGAGAGGCTATTTATAGCCGCTCCCCCCTTTCTGCGAGAGCCAGAGCTCTCTGCGTCAGAGCCTGGGGAAGAGAGGCTCCCGCCTGCTCCTGCCATCTCCTCCCAGCCATGTTTGGCCGTTTGTCCCCGTTTGTCCCTGTCTGTCAAAACGGGAGCCGGCACAGAGATAAAGGAGTTTTTCCACCCTTGAGGCCTTCTGGCATGCCACGGGCGTGATTTGATGTGCCTCCTTTGCTGATGCCCACCCAAAATGTATGGGTATGATGGACAGCTCAAGGTGGAGGACTGCACAGATATGATCTCATTCGTCTGCAAATATCAATGTGCCTGTCTGAGCCAGACCCAGTGACGTGAGCAGACAATCGTGCCAGGTTTGCATCACTCTCTTCAGATTCTGGCAGCGTAGGTCACCAAAATACAGCCACTTATCTGATAGGACAGAATGCTTTCTACCCGCCTTATCTGGCCAATGGGATAATGGCAAATCAAGATGAAGCCTTGCAAGTTCACACTGTCACAACCCTGACATTGACTGTAAGGGATACGTCTCACCTCTTACAGGTGTCAGGTAAAGGACACACTAGGGTCTCCTGTCACATTAAGAGGCGAGTTAAAACAAGAGACATGAGGACTGACAGATCATCACAAGAACCTTCATTCTCTCATCCCTCCTTACCTTCCCACCCCTTGCCCTTCACACCCTCTGCTGCAACAGTTGTGCCCCTGTACCATACCTCCATTTCTCTCTTCCTCTCTCTCACTCCATCTCAGAGTTTCAGTGGTCGTCTGCTGCATCACTGCACTCCACACATTCACTTAATATCCTTGTCCCTTGTGAGGCAGGATGCCCAAAATAGTACACACAAAATTTGTGTAATGTCTTATTTATGGAGTAAACATACATTTTCAATCAAGGAAGTCACGCGCGTAAAATCAGTTGGTTTTATGTCTTTTACACAGTATTTTAGAGTTTGTATCAGTCAAATGCATTTCACCATGTTAGAAATACAAGTGCAATAATTTATTTCCATTATATTTCATCCATGCGTGCATCAGCAGCTCTTATGAATCACACGTGCGGTTAATTCCACTTTAATTACTGTGTAAAACAGCATGTGCGTGGCTCTTGTAGAACAAAGAGGGAAAACAATAAACAAAGAGGCAGATAAATGAGATAATGCCCTGATGTCTGCCTCATCTATCCCTCCTCCTCTTTCTCCTTGTATGGACTTTCTTTTAGGCATGAGTCAGACCCCTGCAGACATGCCTGACACAGGGGCAACCTTCACACAGTTACAGCACACAATCAGACATACCCACATACATGCACACATACACACACACACACACACACACACACAATCACACAAGCATGCACAGAACCAGAGACAAATAAATATACTCAAGCATACACACAGTCTCTCTCTCTCTCTCTCTCTCTCTCTCTCTCTCTCTCTCTCTCTCTCTCTCTCTCTCTCTCTCCTCTTTTCTTATAACCTGCTTTTTGGGTCAGACGTCTCTTCACTGAGTCGTGCAGCCAATATGGATTCAAAAACCTCAAAACACTCTTACCCACCAATCTATGTATTTCTCTTTTGCAGTTTTCCACAAATAATGCCACCTCATCCCACCATGACACTGCAAAATGATGTGCTAAGCTACTGCCTCAGCTCAACTCTCCCTCAAATCCTCTGCAGAGAGTTCATAATTAGGTCCTTCAGGAAATCAGTCAGTACTGAACTTTAATGGGGTTCGTGAGGTGAAAATTGTGGTTAGAGGTCATTTATGATGATGATGTTATGAAGAAATATCAAGAAGCCAGGCTTGAAAAAAAAACACATTTGTAATCAAGTACAACATTATTGTGGCTTGTGAACATGTAAAAAAAGAGTCATTTTGCTAATACACAAATTCAAATCACCATATCCTTGCATGCGCAGCTGGAGTTTCTGACAGGAAAAGCACTTGAGCAGTCTACCTAACAATACTGTCCTCTTCTTAAACTCTAACCTGGGGTGTACCAAAAATCTGTTATCTCTCCACACTAGTCTGAAGCACAGGGAATATTCAACTCCTTCCATCCTCCTTTCATCCTTCCATCAGTGGCTTGGTGTATACCCAGCCAGAATAACAGTAAGGTATACTGTAGTCATGCATCTTTTACAGAATATGCTACGTTGATAGCCTTATCCAAGATCTGAATTTCAGAGGTTTAGGCTTAAAGGTACCTGCACAGCACCCCTGGTGGGATATGACCTCACAGATCTGTGGTTATCAGCCTAGTTCTCAGACATGCTGCGTGCTGTTGTCCCTGTGCCGCTGAGCTGTCCCCTAAGCACGCACTGAGACCCCGTGGTGCACACGGGCGTGTTGCGTAACCAGGGTGCTGACATCACAGCCAGCCAAGCATGCAGGGGGGAGAGACTGGAGTCTGGCCCGACCGCTGGCTCGCCGCTGGCTCAATGCTGGCTCCCACGCAATACACACACGCGATACACACACGCAATGCTGCCAAGGCCTATAGAAACTCTCATACGTACAAAAATGTATGTCCGTGTAGACATGCTTGCATACAGAGGTACACACAAAAGATGACACACATACACACATGCATACACACACACACACACACACACACACACACACACACACACACACACACACACACACACACACACACATACATACACACTGTTACAAAGACCCACAGAATGCACAGATCATCTAGTGCAGATTCATTTAAAAAGCACAAGCTAAATCAAATGCTCACACACATACTTTTGCACACCCGCAGAAGTATCATACTCGTGAAATGTACTTATATACAGTTAAAACTGATAAACCCTGATTATTTGCCCTGAAATGTCCCAAAGGTGAATCCTGTTATTATCTGTTATTATTGTTATTATCACTGCCTAATTCATGCTGCAAATGTGATTGCAAAAGCAAAACAACGAGGACGTTAGGGTTCATAGGTTAACTACCTATATATGTGTAATTCTCACAGCTATATATCTGACATCTCAGTATGATGATGGATTAATATTTTTCTGCAATGTGTTGTTGTAAACCATCCTGGATTGGATATCGGATAAAGGTGCTGTATGCGTGTTGCAAAGCAGGTGTGAGCAGCGACTCATGGCTACGCCATAATGTTATGGAGAGTGAGACGTGCAACACAGCTCATATCTCATAGACTCCTTTTTCACCGACCTCTCTCCCCTCACCAGGAATACAATGTCATGGCAAGCCATGGAGTCTCCACGGTGCTCTCTTTTCAAACTGCTGTATGTGTTTAGGCTCTTGCATTGGTTGTGTTACCCCTGATATATTGTCAATATACCCATAATAGAAAATAGACAATAAATTATTGATCATAGAGCATGCTGTTATGGCCTGGTTTCAGCTCAGTTTGCTATTTTCTGGAGTTTTGCACATTTTTGCAGGTATTTGTCTTTGTTGTCTGAGCACAAACGCAGCTTCATTCACCCTAAATAAATAAACATCCAAAAAAAAACCAATTAGGATACATGATTTTTATTACCGTGGCGATTCAGAGGGGACACTGAAGCTGTCTTTAGAATGCCGCAAGCAGCAACCAAGCATCATCGGCAGGCTGAAAGTGTCACACTGTGTTAGTGGGGAGCCTGTGGTGACACGCGAGGTGTTTACAAAGGCGCTGTCTGCAGGAGCAGGATGCCGAGCTCATTTGAGTATCAGGCGTCACAATGAGTCAAGCGCAAGCGTTTCGCTACCCATTATTATGCTGCCAGCAAGTTTTGGTTAACAACAGCAACAAGCCTGAGTCAGCAGTAACTTTATCTCGTGCTTACTGGGGATGTGCACTTTCATTAAGTTGATACCTGACTGTTATTCATTCGACACTTATTTCTGTCTTGCAAATTTTGCAGTACAAAATTTAGGAATGGTAGTCGCTGCTGTTCTCTTGCAGGCAGTAGGGTATTGAATAATTAGTGTAGCATGCTTGTTTCAGTTGAAAATAACATTTGGCCTTTTCAAAACAGTATGTGAGAGTTTCTATTCTGGTTAAGAAACGTTTGCTTTTTTGTTGCTTAGGTAACATGAGTGGAGAGAGGGAGAACTTACCCAGCATGCCCTTGTTTGGCTCAGAGAGGCACATGTCCTTCTCGGCGCTGGGCAGCACAAAGCCCACCACAAAGATCTCCACGCCGTCAGCCATGAGCGCCAGGCCCAGCACAAAGTAGAGGGTCCACTGGAAGCGGCCATGGCCACATTCCTGCAGGATGGTCTCGTACTGCTGGGCCAGCTCCTCCTGCTCCTTCCGCCTCTCTCCCTCCAGCTCCCCGAAGTCCCGGAACTGGGTCCCCGCGGCGCCCGTCGCGGCCACACCGCCCAGCTCCCCATCGGCCTTTCCCGAGTCGGCCCGTGGGATCCCCTGATACTCGCCCTCATAGATCTCGTCGTCCTCGTCGTGGCCCTCGGTGGAGTCGCTGTGGGCACCCTCGTCGCCACCACGGTAGTAGCCTCCGTCCTGGCCCTGCACCGGGTATTCGTCGTCGTCGTCCTCTTCGAAGCGGGTGTAGGAGCGCTTGGTGTACTCGTCTGACATTTTGTCCACACTCCTGCCCACCTTCTTTGCCGCCTGCCGCTTCACCTCCTTGGCAATGTCTTTGGCGCCCCGTATAAAGGCCGTCCTGTCCCTATAGCCATCATCCATTTTGAGAGAGGGGGGGAAGCCTCACGGCGAGCGGTGCGACCTGGAAGCTGCTGTGGTCTGGGTTCAGGGATGCCCCAAAAGCATGAACGCCTGGTTTTGCTTCTGCGACAGGACCTTCCTGCAGCTCTCTCAATGCTTTCAGTGGCACTGTGTGGCAGGTTCAGGACCCTGGACAGTTACCTCTAACAGACCGTGCTGGGGCTCTGAGGTTTCAGTACCAGCCCAGGCAGACAGCTCCTATACCGACTCTGTGAAGAAGAGAAAACAGACTTTGTCAGCTTGCAGTTTTTCCAGGGTGTCAGGGGAGTGAATTCATGGATGAAAAAGACAGCATGTTCATCTGTCTGTGTTTTCAAGACCTTTTGTTAATGTTTCCTTTACCACTAACCACATGCACATCAATGCAAGTACAAATTAAACAAATTAAACACTACAAACTAATTAAATTAAAAAGAGTCTACAGATTCAAATCAAAAAAGTAAACAACTGACCTTTAGTCAGATTATCAGGGTTGTTAATCATACTAACAATCAAAAAAAGGGCCAGAGAATTATCAATTATAATATGAGCTACACACAGGAGCTACACACAGGAGTCCTCTGCCACTCCTGTGTGTAGCTCACCCTCACCGGCACTGGCCATTAATAATCCTCATTCAATACAGTCTACACAGTGAGATCCTGAGACTCCAGAAACTGCTGGAGTTTAATGTGGTCTCCACAACACAGACCAAAGGAGTGCACCTCATTTAGGATGCAGAAGTAACCAGCCACGGCCCCAGCCAACCCAGCGGGAGCCGCACAGCCAGACCCGGGAAGGGCGCCAGGCCGAGTGGCGGGCGGACAGCCTGGCAGCAGTGAAATGCGCCCACCCCCCTACAGAGAGGATGCGGCCAACTGCACCCCCACAACATTTCCTCTAAACAGACAGACGCTGTGGATGCATGTGCTTCAATGGGAGTATGAGGGGAGTCTGGGAAATTGATGATCTTGTTAGCACTCTCCCTTTAACCTCTCCCCTGTAATATCCTTCTGCTCCTTCTAGACACTGGCCATAGAGATAGGGATGATGGATTTCTATATTTGTTCCCTTGGGAAATGAGGTGTGTTATAACCAGCTATATTATAGACTCCTGTACAGGAGGACCACTGCTGACCTTGTTCTGGGCCTTGCATGGTGTTGACTAGTGGCTTTACTAGTAATATCAATATTCAACAAAGATGGAAGGTTTTTGAATCTTGTACCTAGTATGCGCATATGTGTTTGTTTGTGTGCATGTGTGAGTGAATTTATTTTCTAGGACAGTGAACAATCTTATTAGGACATCTGGAGGTCTAGAGTATATTTTTTCCCCTCTTGAAAATGTAACTCATGCTAAAACATGAAATTAAGAACCTCAGTATAGTAGATTATGTTTTCACCGTATGTGATTTTTTTCCAAACATCAAAATGCATAAGCCTGCCACTGCAACACAGTCATTTGCAACAGTTACTGGACTGCTCCTGAAAACCACCTGAACTGTCTTTTTGTTCAGATTATAAATTTCACTCTATAAGGAATGGGGCATGTGATGTAATTTAACTTATTCTGACTAATATCTGCATCTGCAAGTCATGTAATACAACAGCTGAAACCAATCTCTTCAATCCTGACCTTTTTATTTATTAAAAATATCAATATATAGTCTAGAAATGGTGATAGATGAGGCACACCGTCAAAAACGCTGTCAACTGTCCTCAGGTCACTGTCTCTATCACACGTGAAATCCACATGTGTTCATGAACCTTTTGATCTTATATTTTATCTGCTGAGCAACCAGAGGCTTCGTAAGACAGCTCCCTGCTAAAGAGCTCCTCAAGCTCTGTTTACTTCTGGATATGTGAAACACCCCAGGAGACCACCTCATCCCATCCTGTGTCTCTGTGCCCCTATGGTCACTGTTCAGCTCAAATATTCCCTGCAGACTATTCTGTTCTTCTGTGATACTCTAGAAGGCATAATATTAATCCACTTCTGATGCTGGACATGCATAATTCAGTGATGCTATCAGTAAGAACCTATGCCACAGTGCCACCATAGGTTCTTGTACTTCGAAAAGTTCCTTTAAATTGCATAGAGACAGTAGGGCTGCTCTCAGCTAGGCAGACAGCGACATTTTTGCCCAGCACTCCACGTGCCTCCCTCTCTGCTAGTTGTACACAGGGATATGGGTATTCAGGGAGGGTCTGTGTGGCTGTTCCCTAAAAGCTCTACTAACCTGCACCAGAGCCCTCTCTGCTATCCCAATGATAACTGGCAAATAAAACATCAACACCCCCCCCACACACACACACAGACATCACACAAGCATGCACAGAACCTGAGACAAATAAATATACTCAAGCATACACACAGTCTCTCTCTCTCTCTCTCTCTCTCTCTCTCTCTCTCTCTCTCTCTCTCTCTCTCTCTCTCTCTCTCTCTCTCTCTCTCTCTCTCTCTCTCTCTCTCTCTCTCTCCAAAAGGTGGATTGTACAATAATGTAATGTATCTGTATGTGCAAAGAAAAAAGACTGAATGCACTGAAAGACTGAAAAGAATGAATGCAAAGCTCATCTAAAAGCAAAAGAGAACACTACAATGTCAGCATAAATGTCAGCAGGGGTGCACTGTGAGGAAATGGAGGAGATGAAATACTGCAATGAACACATGAGGAAGTGTTGCACAAGGACAGCGAAGCATTATATGTTGTCCTTCATTTGGTGTCCTCCCTCTGCACCAGCTTTCCCTACACTGCCTCTGTAGAAAACAGGTCATGAATACAACAGTTAGAGAGAGCTGTAGGCTTGCCAGGGTTCAATTTTCCTCTGCTGTAACAACCAGCCCCTGAGGAATGATGTTAACATGAAAATGGACACCACTGATCAACAAACTAAACTAGAAAGGAAAGTCTGAGGGCAAACTTTAAATTGGTTTGAAAAAAATTGAGCACATTAGTACCCAGTAGTTACAAGCTTTGCTCAAGATGGTCTGTATGTGTTGCTACTGCAAAAGGCCCACTGTTACATCAACTGACCACGTAGGAATGTTCAAATTCTGAAGATTCTAACTGTTTTTAGTCAGTGGGAAATTTTTCATTTACATTTACGTTCTGTCGATCAGCAGATGCTCTCATCCACAGTGACGTACAAGATCAGTGCATTTAACAATACATTTACATTGTTGACATTCAGTAGACACTCATTTCCAGGATGACTCCATAAGTCAAACAAAACCGGCGTCCAGCAAAATGACACAAAACATTAGACAAACACGGAAACCATCATCCACACACAAACATGAGCTGGTGTCAAACACACCAGCTCACTGGCTGAGACCAGTAATGTACTGTGTTCTTCAACACAATATACCTGACAGGTATGTACCATTTTAAAACAATGCCAAAGCACACCCAGGGCCCCCTTGGGTTAATATTAGTGTAATGGTATTATAATATAACAAACAGTAAGAAATACTCCCCTGGTGACCTCCCTAGATAGACTGACCTTGTCTTTGTATTACTGAGAGTTCCTGCTATGAGACTGAGAGGTGAGGCTGCCACTTCAGCACAGACACACCCACCTTGCTCAGATAATGAGTGGATGAGCAGCCAGTTCAGAGAGGGAAACTAAATTACTGCCTAATTAGTGAAGAAATGCAACCTGGAAACTAACCAAGGCAAAAACAAACACCTAATTTATAGCCTAAAAAATACACTGAAACACACTGTTAAACACAGCACAGTTCAAGGAATAACATCAGGTTATAAAAATGTGGTACTTAGCTAGTCTAGTGGAGGCAACAATGCTCACATTACCCAAACTAGACGGACACTGAACCAATTGCCAACTGACTAATTAGCAGTAATATGCATTCTGGAAACTGATTTTCATAACAGTAAGAACATTTTCAAGTAAATGTAACTTTAAGAAAAAGAACTATAAGTTAGCTTTTGCAAGCCAGCTTTAACTATTTTCATTTCATGCAAAAAAGCAGAGAACCTGAACTTGCAGAATCAAATATTCAAATAATCAAACCCTGACTTTTCTCCAACGTCACAGTATGAAACTCTAGATCTTTCTGTATAAATAATGATTGGCAGAGATCTGCATTTAATCACTGTTTCAGGCAGGAAATTTAATCATTTCAATATATTACGTATTACTTCATGCTGGGCTATTACACTCTCCTTTATGAAAATTAATAAAAAAGAAAGGAACTTTTATCACTTTTGTTAAAATGATTTTAATAATAATTTAATTGTTCTTGATAACAATAACCAAACTCCTATTTTAAATGTAACTATGTAAAGATAAATGTTTACCCTTGAAAACATCCACACATCCACCCAACCTCCAAAACCCATCATCTTAACTTTCTGGGGGAAACATTAAACATGTTATTTCATTATGATTAAACATGCAACTCAGATTATGTTAATATTAAATATATTCAGCCATCCAAGTGGCACTGTTTCAGATAGCTTCATTCCCTAAGTGCCTTACTATGATGCACACATAAATCAAATGGTCTCTCCGTGGGTGTAAAGCTTTCTTTGCAGACCTTCAAAACCTGTCTGACAGGTGATGATGGGAAAGGAACTCTGTAAAGCGTCATTGCTGAGCAGTGGCCTTCCAGTGGGAAAAAAGACAACTCATGTAGACCTCTGTCCCACCTACATTTTTGCTGTGAATGGGATTTCCCTGAGAGTACAGTATGAATGGCAACTAGAGATCAAGAGTGATGGGGGTGGGTGCAAAGCCTCTCCATACTGGTCCTCAACCTCACCCACACATGTCACCACCCCACCCACAGCCTGTCACAGAAGGTTTCAGGCCCTCCTACAGAAGTCCTCAGTGCCTCCCCAGCAAGCTGCTCTCATTGACCATTTGCGGCACTACACCATGTGCACTGATCTCCAGCAATCAGGCCTGCAATCTACATGATGTAAGCTCAGAGCTCTGCCTACCCACAGTGTAATGGATGATATATGGCCTGCCATCCCCATTGTTGCATCATAACCATGGCGATGAGCCCAGCTCAGTTAATTGGCCACTGGGAACCATAGCCCAAGAGGAAAAAAGCAATTGGAGACTCCTCACTTTAAATATAGACATGACATAATCTATGGGTGTTATGTAACAAACGGTTATCAATGCTCAGTGGTATGCACGCACACGCCTGTGAAATGTAGGGGAGCGGCAATCAAAGCAGGCTGAAAGCAATGAAATTAATATTTTTTATTACAAAACATAGAACTACAAAACGTTGAACCACTGACCACCCACTCAGTTATATCACTTCATAGCAGAAATGCAGTTATAGCACTCAACAGCAGAAATACAGTTATAGCACTCCACAGCAGAAATGCCTAATGCTGTAGGACATAATCTTGTTCTACAGGGTTTACCACAGAGATAAAACATCTCTATTTTGCTGGGTAAAGGCCAAAAAGCACCAACCCCAAAACCTCAGTTCCTACGCAAGGCCCTTAAATCAAAGCTGAACTGACTGCTACCCTCCGGCTGTGGCCAGAATCTCCACGGGCTGTGGTGCTAAAAAACAGAGACCATTATGCTGTGAGCTCCCTTCACTAGAGAAAATAAAAGATGTAAGGAAAGAAAGGAGAGCCAGCCGGAGGGACAATGCAGCTCTCTCTCACTCTGTACCCGTCACTCACACAGCAGACATGGCAATGGCGTTCCAGAGTTATCACACTCCGAGAGTAACGAGCAGCACAGACCGGAGGCAAGCAGCAAGCTGCTGTCGGTAGTGTGAAGGGGGCTCTATTTTTAGGAGGCCTGACGCACCTCACAACGGAAGACGAGGACAGAGAATGGGTGGGGGGGGGAATTAGGGCTTGGAGTGCCTGTGACGCATTGGCAGGTGTGCGCTTGCTCGCTTGGGCGTGCCAGCTCCTTGTGGCAGTGTGGGCTCTTGTTCATAAATGAACAAATGGGGAAGCCTGTCTTTAGTGTCCAAGGGGAGAATGCTGTCAAAAATGTGCATTTGAGTCCGCTTCCAGGGTTATGACGGCCACTGATTTTAGATGTTACAATGGCAAACTGACAGCAGATATATGTAAAATCTGAAAATATGCAATACTTATACAAGTAAAAGACTGGCAGAGTAGTGGTTAGGGTACTGAGGTCAAAGGGCTGTGGGAGGCAGCAGTGAATATGAAACTATTAGTGTGATGTATTCTTTTACTTAAAGTTGATTTGCTTTGGCTTCTCTTCAATTAGACTGACAATGACAAACATTCGTTTGGCAGGACAACAAGGCTTTGCACAGTGAATGAATTAATGGGATGAAGCAGTATCTGAGAGTATTACAATAAATCGTATCATATTTGAGTGTTCTTACTTATCAAGCGATGTTCCCCATACAGTACTGCATCCCATACATGGAGGGCCAAAATTTCACACCAACTAGGTTTTACATCCTCATTCCCACATATACTCAGCAGGCTGATCCAGGCCACTGAACAGCTGCTAGTTCAAATAAAGTCCACCCTCTCCACCAATCTTACACTTTTAAAGAGGTGATAACGAATGAAATTTTAATATTATGATTTAATATTATGATTATTTACTGATGCAGGCTCCTAAACAGGCTAACAAAGTGCTTATAAATATATTATTGTCATTTAGCAGATGCTCTTATCCAGAGCAACTTACATAGGTTAAAATTTTTACATGCTATCCATTTATACAGCTGGATATTTACTGAGGCAACACTGGATTAAGTACCTTGCCCAAGGGTACAGCAACAGTGGACCTGTGGGGAATACAACCTTTCGGCTACAAGTCCTGCTCCTTACCACTACGCTACACTGCCATCCCCACACAAGCGCAGGGAACAATGCGAAGTGCAGAGTACGATTTGAATTCCAGCGTTCAGCTGCAGCCTGTTTCACAAGGTGCTCCACACCTGAGAACAGGCTGCTTTTTCAGCGCGGAGCTGCCATACTCCATGTCACTAACAGTGAGAGACTGACAGAGTGTTGACAGGCAGTCCTCACTCCTCCACTCCAAAGACCCCACAGGAGCTCTGTGTCCACAGCAACCACAGTGTTCATCTCACAGTAGAATGATATGATACCAGAGTGGCTGGATCTGCAGTGCAAAGCACTGCTTACTGCTTACTGACAAACAAGGCCAGGTTTGGTTCAGGGCTGGTAGTTCCGATTAGTCTGGTTCTGGTTCCAGTTCTTCCTTTGACTGGCAACCTGGAGTGATTCAACCCTCCTGAGAGCAAATCATCCAAAAAAATCATGGAAAGAGAGCCTCGGCTCACAAGGTGGTCATCCTGAGTGCAGCCAGAACCCTCCAGCCTGGTCGCCAATTCCAGCCATGTTGTCAGCTGTCAATAACCAAGAGCCCACAGTGGTGGAACAACAAGCTTGGGATAGGGATGGTATTGACAGCAGGGTTTTCTTGTCTGTCTGGCAACCTAAGAGTTGTCAGACACCTATGAGTGACTTAGATGGCATGAGTGAAGCTACATCTATCCACAAAACAATGCTTACTGCAAAGTGATGCAATATGGGACCTGTAGTGTGAAAAATAGCCATTGGCAGTGTGTGAGGGTACTAGATGATTGCATTTGTCTCACTTCAATGCTCCTGCGCAAGTGGTTGTCGTTAGTGAACGTAATGTGCAATTAGCCATTACAAAAAGAGTTGCATAAAAGGGAAAAAGCAGAAAATAAATTTAAAAATCATTACTGCCTTTTTTGAATAGAACACAGAACTCACATTCCTCTGACTCTGATCATTCTTCTTGATTGTAGGGCAGCTTCTTCTAGCTGAAGGGAAAAAATAAATGCATTTCAGCTCTCATTTGCTTCTAATCACAGCCTTCGTTAGCCGCCAGACTGCTCCTCGTTACCCTCCTGCCTCTCTCAACTCCGCTCGCCACATTGATGGCCGTGTCACCACCTTAATTGTGTGTGTTTAGTCTTTTTCAACACACCAACGCAAAACAAAGACATTAATACGGGAACTGTCAGCTGAGGCAGGGAACGCGGATGGCGGAGACAATGAACCGCCTTGATACGTGCTGGGCGGACCGCGAGCCTGTCTCCGACGGTGGCTATGGAGGACAATGGCGGGAGGGGGATGAAGGGGGCGCAAAATTGATTCCAGCGCAGAAGTGACAGAATGCCTTTTTTTCTGGAGGGGGAGAGAGCAGGTGCTCCTGGTTGCCCGGGTAATTGAGGGTCCAAAGGCAGCAGGGCTGTGAGCAAATGTGAAAGAGGCTGATAAGCTAATCAGTCAATAAGGCCAGAAGAAACAACGAGATAGCAGGTCTGAATATAGCCGAGAGGACAATGGCATGATTAGAGTTTTGCGCTCTGGTCTGTCTGAGGCCACTGCTCATTTAAAGTCTCAGCGTTCAGGTCAGTAACATTAACAATGTTGATAAATACTGTAACACCTGTGTAACTGGGATGTAGTGTGGACTTTGGCTTGAATATAAGCAACTTTTCAGTTCACCTATCCAATTCCCAAGGCACTGCTGTTGTATCCTGGAGGGATGTACTTAACCTCAGTAAACAGCCAGCTCTATAAATGGGTATCACATGAAATGAAACTACACATTGTTAATCATCTAGATTCATTAATTAGTCTCTGGTAATGCCTGGGTCAGCCTGTTTCAGCGACACACAAGGTGACAATTGAATATGTAAATGTCCTCTACAGAAAGGACAGAGACAGCCTCACTTCTGTCTGTTCTGTCTGGCAGCAGCAGGTGGTGACCTGCAGTTAGTGGTTAGGGGACTGCACTTGCAGGTTCTGATTTCAGTGCAATACTTTAATACCCTTCACTGATGTACTTATGGTTAACTGTACAGCTGTACACATGGATAACCCATGAACTGGATGAGGGTGTCTGTGAAGCAAATGACTTATGTAATCCAACATCCATCAACTGAAGGACACTACCATATCAAATGACTAAGCTCTGACTGAAACACATGTCTGCAATATTCCACCAAACCCTGAGCAACCTTTATAAGATCAACAAGATCTGACAAGATACTCCTGTGGTATTCCCACAGGATTAATTATAAGGGGTTGGGATTTGGCATCAGTTACTTCAGAGTGTGACTTGCTTCTGGAGCAAGTCAAAGACAGTTGCGACCTGATGGCAGCTGTTTTAACAGCCCCAGACCTGCCTCTGTCATTAGCTAATAACAAATGATCGTGCCTTGCAGTCCTGTCGGCTATTACAAATAGACTGTTCAGCTCTGTTGATTTCCTTATTCCATGTCTTCATGTTTTTTTGTTTTATTTTTTTTTCCCTAGTGGATTTGGTGTGCTTTATCAGACAAGGGACCTGGCTGGGGGACGCAGTCTGTCAACGGAAGAATTTCTCTGCCTTTTCCAATCTGTTTCACAAAGGTGCAAATTGAGATAAGGCCTCCCTTAGCAACAGGCTATGAATAGGCTTATGCTAGCAACAGCGCCTGGTTTCTCATACAGCAGTCTGCATTATGCAAATATTGAATTGGTTTCCAAGACTTCATGCTGTAAGTAATTGTGTGCATAAAATAACAGATTCATCGATAATGTTATTTTAATGTAAACATAACAAATGCTTACAAAAGTCATACTCTTTAACTTATACCCTTTCCAATGCTTTACCCTTTGTACTGTCAGCCACTGTTTCACACGCATGTCAACACAGAATCTTTGTGACATGATTTTGCTGTTCTTGTAAAACAAACGTCCTGTTGGCTTTTTCAGGCATTTTTCACAACTGCAAACCAGGAGCCTTCACCTATTGCAAAATACTATACTTCTTTCTATCACACACTGTAACTGACTTGAAATGTAGCATGTTTATTTGTTTTTACATTACATTGTTTATTTAAATGGGTTACATTACTTCACTGGCATTCAGTGTATGCGCTTATCAAGAGCGACTTACATAGGGTACAATTTTTACATGTTATCCATTTATACAGATGGATATTTACTGAGGCAATTCTTGCCCAAGGGTGCAGCAGTGTCCCAGTGGGGAATTGAATCAGCAACCTTTCAGTTACAAGCCCTGCTCCTTACCAGTACACTACACTGCCACCCCAACCCCCACCTTCAAATGTTCATTTGAGGGCCCTCAGTTTTCAATTTGCCAATTAACATTGGCAGATCTCTACCAATCAGCTTTATTTTCAGCTGTATGATCATCGCTGCATGTGAAGAATGTGAGCAGGTAAAGCCCAGCAATTGGCTAACTAGTGTGACCAATCGAAGAGTGATTAGGGGTGTTAAAAACAGGTGTGTGGCCACTGTAGCAGAGCTGTGATGTAAGCAGATGGTTTTGCAGTGACTGTTAGTGTATGAGTTCTGGTTTTGTCTTTTAATTTTCTGTTTTGGGAATGGCTTTGATTTTTTTTTTTTTTTTTTTGGTGGGGGAAATGCATCAGCTAGTACCATCTCAATAACATTTGTACCAAAACAATTTACAGAATTTTATTGCATTTAAGCTGCAGGGCAGTTACAATACAACATTAAACAGCATCTTTAAACTAACAATTTCTACAAAGCATGCATGTGCAATTTTTATATAGTAGCACGCTATCTGATTGACTGCAGCCCTGCTGAATTTCAGCTCTCTCTCACTGAACATTGAAGTGCAGAGCCAAGACAGCAAAATAATGACAAAAAGCACAGACCTAAAATGGTAGTTCCCAGCTCGAAAGAAGCAAGATTAGCAGGGGGATAGAAAAAGGATTTTCAGGCCCCACTGAGAGGATGACGAGGGAGGAGAAAACACAAGGGAAAGATGGGGAGCTGATGCTTGTACAAATTAGGCCCCTGTCTTGGATACACAGACATGCAAATGTCAACATGTGTCCTTGCTCCTTGCAGGCTACATCATCATGAGCTGACTCAACAAGGGCTCTGGCCAATCTCAGCTGTCGGATCAGGGGCTACGATACTTTTTCTCGATAGCGCAGCTCAATAAAAAAATGCCCCTTTCTGATGCATGAGTCATAACAGATCCTTTTTATTAAAGCAGCTGTCTGCCACAATAATCCATGAAGGAGATTGTAGATAAGCCAATATAATTCTGTTATTTATTTTGTCGTGAGGCTTTTGCCGATGCTTGCTGGGACGGCAGGTCCATAAACTGGTTAATCGGAGTGATTAATCCTTACGCAGCCTGTCGGAGTTTATAGCAGGAGAGCTGAAGTGGCAGTCAGGGTTGAGTGAAGGAGCTCGGCTTTGCCGGGAGGGCTGATTTAAAAGGATTTAAGGGACGGGGGGCCTGAACAGATGGGAGAGAAAGTGAGGCGGAGTAGCGGCGCATCGTGGATCTCCAGGGATTCCTTCCAAAAAATGTAAAAAGCAAAGAGGAAGACATGAGAGACAAGGAAACAGATTGGACAATTAGCCGGCAGCTGAGTGGTCCATTAGTCTGGCAGCAGTGCCAGCGCGCATGTGCCACGCCTGCCAAGTACAGGAGAGGGAGACAGCCACAGGAAGGTGGGGGTTGGGGAGAGTGGGGTCATAGGGTAGGGTGGGGTCAAGGCAGCTCTACATCAAATAAGAAAAAAAAAATGCAATGAAAAACAAAATGTCTTGCATTTGACTTAAACACAGCAACTGTGCACGCATCTCAGGAGAACTCTAACACCCCTTTTCCACTGAAGAATTAAAGAATTAAAGAATTAAGTGGCCTCACTACAGGTCTTTCTCCATCCAGGAAGCTTCTGATAAAGACAATCCTTGATAACAGATATAAAGGCATCTATTTCGTTAACTGAGGTAAAACTGTATAGTTTGGTCATTAAGTTCAGGTTCCTGGTGGTTTTGTGTCTCTATGTTGATGCTGACCCATGTCAGCTCAGCCTACTAGTGTTACTGGTACTGGCCTACTTGGCAGTAAACTGTAGGCACAAGCAACAAACACATACATATACACAGTCATAGGTGTAAACCTGGCTACGTATGTAACCACTTTTGCTGCAGCAGGTAAGTCATGCACAGCACAGTAAAGAGGATTAGTGCTCAACAGCCTTCTTCTTCCAAACATCAGATAGGACACATGGCCAAGAGGTCCATTTAGAGACCAATCAATGGGTCACACAGCGAAAGGAATGTCAAAAGGACAACCGATAGCTCCCCATAAATGAGCACATCCTGGGGGGGGAGTGAATCACCACACTGTAATGGTAAGACCGTCCACAATCCCACAGTCAAGAAAACTGCAGCTCAAGCTATTCTTGTCACCCACTCACCGTGACTCACCCCTGGTAACAAAGCAGATGACAATGACCCAGGAAAATGAGCAGAGGAGAGGAAAAAGGCAATCGCTGAGTTAACAGGAAGAGTGAGCACGGTCAGCCAGGTGCCTGATTTGACACGGCAGTCATGATGGGATGACACAAATAGGTTCCCCTGGGAACTCCTGTAGGATTTCTTTTTTTTTTAAATAGGTGTTCTCGTTTCTGTGAAGTGTAGAAAGAAGCTTTCATAAAGGTCATCAGCCAAGGCTAAAAAACTGGCAGGTCTTATGTAATGGCTAACCACCTGAACCGCCGCCTGTGGTAAGGCCTCACAGTGAGTGGAGACAAGCTGGAGAATCTAACAGGAGGCTGGTTGAGGATTCACAGTGTAAGACAAGCCTAAAATTCTACATCAGAACACAACCAACCATGCAGGACAACCAACAGACATTTGCCAGTGTTACATCCAGAGAGGATAAACCAAAAATTCAACCCACTGTTATCCTTGAAAAAATGCAGTCTCATTATTGGTGGAAGCAGAGTTTTTCCGATAAACAGCAAATGATGCTTGCCTCCCTAAAATTAATCTAGTTTGCTAGATCTAGAAGTAGTTCAGTATCAAGCCCAAATGCTACATGGCCTACCCACATTCAATAGCTTTGTTGGTAGCAAAGACAGGCTACACCAAACAGGAAGTATTCACCACTGTGGACACCACTGAGGATAACATCTTGTCCAGTGCAACTGGAAAGTAAACAAACCATTTTGAGCAAAAGACAAGTATATGCATCAGGAAAAAACGAAATCATCACAAATAGCAACTGTAAGTGAAAACTACAAGTGACTACAAAGGATGATTTTTTAGTGGCAAAAATGATGGTGTATAATTTGCCAGGCCTGCGATAGCTGGTGTCTAGTGTCTTGTGTCAAATACCTGAAAAAGTGGCCATATTTTGTGGAGTAGGCCATCCTAAGTTGTTTTTTGACTCATATCTGCCAAGTCTACTTGTAATAAACCAGTAGTGGGTGACCACAGGGAGTGGGCATGGAGGTCCCACACCCTAAAAAAGTATTTTTTTCCATTATCTACTTCAGTAGTTCTATAAAAGGAATAACATTGTTGGAAAAAACACAGCTCCCTTCCACATGACCCCACACATAAGATTTTAACTTTATTATAACATCACAGATCTTCCTCATAAAAAAGATCATTTAAGCCACTGGGGGGAATCCACTGGGAAGCCAGTGATTTCGTGTCTAATTGCTGAGATAAAGCCATGGTTTCCACCTCATATACAGAGCCAGACAGGCAGCACTGAAGCACAATAACAGGGATAATGGAGTTCAAAGCCAAGTGTCTCGCTTTTTGGAGCAGTAAATGAAAGCTCTAATCAGGACAGACAAACAGAGACAGCCAGGTATATGAACAAAAACCCTCAATCGAAAAGCTCTACTTTTCAACTGAGTGGTCATGTAACCAATAGAAACAGGAAGAGGGAGCGTCTCCATATTACAGTCTGCAAGAAAAAAAAAAAGATTCAAACCCTAATGAGCCTCGTCATATACCTTTGTAACCCAGAGGAAAGCCTGGTGTTTTCTAAAGAGCTCCGACAGCCCAACTATGTACTGTAAACTTGTGGAAGTGTTGTCAACCATCTTTTGTTTTGTGCAGTTTCATCTTTTTTGATACTTGTGAAGGGGAAGAGGCTGTTTACTTGTTGGTTTTTTTTAGTCTTCCAGTGATATACAGCATCAAATAGAACACTTCTAAATCGTAAATTTTTCAACCAAAACCTGCTGCTGAGAACTGTGTCAAAACAAAAGACCTTGTAAAATTTAAATTCTACTATTTTCATTTTAGGATTGTTGGTTTCACATGCCATTATTTTTCATATCGCTATATACAGAAGTGCAGCCCTCACAGAATTTTCTATTGCCACAAGAGGAGACATAATCATCATTTTGTCTCATTGTGGACATCTTCATTAAATTTTAACCAATAGGTTTAAGTGTAAAGTATCATTTGCTGTAAGACATTCCCCTCGTCCCTTTCTTATCAGGTGACTTTAGCTGGTGTGACTAAGCAACCATTATACCTTTAATAAGATACCTGCTCTTGCATTCGTCATAGGACTTGGATATAAATATATTTATTTAATGATACAGTATATTTTGTGTGGTCTTTTGTATGATTATTCCCAATTCTGCTGGTCTGCTGTTAGTCTGTGGCTCTAGGGACAGCCCGGCCCATTTATAACACCATTTTTTACACTCAGTATTTCCAGGCAGAGTGACAGCGATGTCACCACTAAATGAGCACCATCACTCACACAAAGTGCGATTCAACTTGTACACAACCTTCATTGCCTCTTTCAGGACCTGGAGTCTTGCTTAGTTCAGGTTCCAAGTGGTTTTCCATGGTTTTTTCCACTTTGCTGACCCATTTCAACTCAGTCCACATTTGATACTAATGCTGGCCTACTTAGCAGAGAGCTACTGGAGTCAGCAGGCTGTGCTCCTCTGCTGGAGCTGAAAACAGAGGATATACACACAGAAGGGAGAGAAAAGGTTGTAGCTTATTTTATAATAAAATTAATATAAAGTCAAGTTTTTAGGGGGGAACACTCAGCCTTAGACTTCAGGTGAAGTTGAGCAGCTATATTTCTCTGGGTAAATGCCAGTGTACCTGCAAATGCTCTGAGGTCCGGTAGTGCAATGGAAACACCATCCTGTTCATACTACCCTGGTTCAAGCAAACCAGTTCAGAAGCAGTATCATAGATCGATGTGACTTTATCATAGATAGACGCATTCTAATGTGCTTTAGAGAGAAAAAGATAGCAACTACAGTCACAATGAACCATATCAGTCCAGTGAAACAAACTATAATAATCTATTAAAAGGCCATTGCCTGTAGCACTGCAATCAAACCCATGTTCAAATGTATGAAAGTTCTCATGCTGGTGCTGCTTGAGTTACATGCCTGTGTGGGGCTTCTAGCAAATACTGAATGGGAAGGGCACTCCCACTGTGACAGGAGTCACCCTTAAAGATTGTTCCTGTTCTAAACTGTCCGCTAATGCACACTGAAGAAGTCACACTGATCTGCATCATTCGATAGCTATCCATCACAGCGTCCATTATGTCAGCCAAGCAGCGAGAGGGCCGTTAAAGTTACAGAGTAATCAGGGCGAGGATTTTAATGAAGGGAAAAAAAGACACTGTAAAAGGCTGTTTGCTTCACCTACGCTTCACATAAGACGTAGGAGCAAAGTTACCTTTTCATCACGACCAATTATCTCTGTAATGTGGAGTGGTGCTGAGAATTTAATCAGGCCCAAGGTGTGGTGAGTCATCGTCCAAATTGCTGGCTTTATTATCCATACTTCTTAACGGACCAGGGACAAGAAGTTTCCATAGTAATGAACAAAACACTTGTTAACTCTGTGTAGTCACAAACATCACTTTCCATATAAACGAGACAAGAAGAACTGCAATTGTATTTACCTGTTTTGTTTGCTCACAAATATTCATACACTTATATTTTTAGAGTTCAGCTATAGCTTTGAAAACATGTGGCAGTACATGCAGACATTAAGCATGATGTCATTTTGTAATCAAGGCCATGAATGCTACTCTGGTTGACAGAAACCCTGTCCTCCTTGTGCCAACTGAACAAGTAAGTGTGTCGGATGCCACTAAATATTACCCACGTGAAAGAACGTGAAAGAAGACGAGAAAGAGAAAAGGGTATGAGAAAGGAGATGTAGTATTCTATTGTAGCTCAGAGAAAAAATATTCAAATCTAATAAACAGCATACTGTTCACTGGGACTTCATGACCGAAAACAGAAAATCATATTTGCTGATAGTAGAAAACCCAGAGGAATTCACTAAGACCTTCTTTTGTCACATGGCTGGAATTCTGAATGAGGGTTGGGCATCACTGAGCCTTAGCTCTTGTATTCAATACCCCATATATCGATTTCATATAGCTTTCTTCATTTAGTCAGTGCTTTTTCATGGTCACAAGAAAAGCTCTGGGGGCAACTGGCATAACTGGCATTTACTGGGTATTAAATGTCCACAATAAAAATGAAACATCAATACAAAGATATTGCACAGTCACATTGTGATGTTTTTTTTCTTGGGTTACGCATTTTATATGGTCTTTGATGGAAACTATAAATGGCCTCTAAATGAAAGAGCATCCTAACCTGAAGGAAAGCTTTACTATTGGCCATCACTTAGTGAATAATGCTCCTTCCTCCTCTCTGTGTGTCTCTCTCTTTTGTGTGCGCCTCCTTTGGCCTGTGTGTGCCATTTACTCATTAGGTGGCACCTTGCCATCAAAATCGACTTTCTGCTCTCCCTTAAAGCTGCTTTAAATGTGTGTTCGACTAAGATGGATGTTAATACGCTTTAAACTAATCGCTGTTCCCTGCCAAGTTTGACAGGTTGAAATTAAAGCCTTCACCTTCCACTGTGCAAGTACTAAGAGAATCTCAGCAGGAATCTTTGATTTACTTTCAGGTTCTCTTTTGTAAGCCCCTGCTTTTGGTCTATTCCATTTCCTGTTTGCAAATGCAAATGGATTAAAAGGTTTTTTTTTTTTCTTTTTTTTTTCATTCAAGTCTCCAGTATGTATTAGTAAAGAACAGCAATGAAGAGGTAATATCTGATTTCTTCTGAGATTTCATGTTGATTCTGTGTGAATCTCACACCCAAAGTTTAAGATGTGCATGTTGTTATGTCACTGTAGGCTATCATGAGGTCTTCCAGTTTGTAAATGACTGAGTATGACAATTATGTCTAATTATGAAATCTGAGTATTATTAGTTTATTTTATTAATTGATACAGGGCTATTCTCTGAGATTATTCGTAACTACCCCTCAAATTGTAATTCAGCAAGCTAGAGCATGCATGTCTGCCAATTAATGAAATTAACTACCTTACGTTTTCTAGGAATGGTCAGCAGGCATTGCTGTACCAGAGGGAAAGTCTTTAGCTGAAGTATCGTTAAAGTCGTTTACCCTAACAAACCTGAATTACAGGTACCTGTAACACCTAATCAAACATTTTCCCTTGGTTTATTTTGGCATAGAATAATCCACAGTTTATTCTATATTTTCCAATAGTCATGGGTCCTTTACAAAGTCGATGCCCATGTTTGCCTCACGTAATGTTGAGAACTTGTCCATGATGAACTGCCAGGATGGGAAAAGAGGTCTATGACAGAGTCAAAATCAAAACAGAGACTGACTGAGTAAACATGTAGCACAGTAACCATAAGTGCAGTACTATAATTTTAAGATTGACACAAATATTCTGATGCTGATCATATTCCTCCTGCAGGCAGGCATCTCCTTCATGTTGGACCTCTCACTGCATTAATCTTTTTACCATTTTACCATTGTCTTATCCAACAAAATGTCCCTGAGTGCTGTTGAACTTAATGCTGAGCTGCAGTTTTTGAACCAGCGGGGTGGCAGTAGACTTATTTCTTATATCTTTCTATTTCTTATATCTTCTTTTTGGACCTTTCAATGGCACACCTTCACTTTAATGTACTTACATCCTTATGGAAATTAGTTCTGCACCATAATGAGCAGACAAGATACTATACAGAGACATGGACTAAGAAATAGATTAAGCAGTATTGTTAGGAAAGAGAAAGCTGCTCTGTTTCCCTGCCCAGTTGACACTGAGGTGACATCTCTCTTAGGAGTGAGAGATGCAAGGAGGATCTATTTACCTGGTGGCAAGGCAGAGAAACTCACTTTGATGCCAAAGCTCTGCAGTAGGTACAATACATGTGCATTTGCGCATCGTTGGAATGAGCTTTTAGTGTTCAGTTCATATGTTAACACCAATACTTGGAAGGGTGTTCCCTGTGCACACATGGTTCCCAGAAAAATAAAATATCCTCTTTTATTAACTGTGAAAAGATAACACATTCTTAGTTCTTTTTGAGGGGGTGAAATATTACTCCTGATACTGAGAACAATGGGTACACTGACTGGAATTGAGAGCCTAATTTATGACATGACATGGAAAAGTTCAATGAGGGATGACTATATGTTCCCTGACTGAACAAGAACTATATTTAAAGTGAAGAAATGCCACGTTGTAAATATTTTGGCCAATCAGAAAAGCACTTACTTAAGAACAAGGGCACCATTCAAATATACTGAGTACATAACAGTAATGCGGGTTAAAACCCCTTTCTCCCCAGTACTCAGAGTGGTCAGGTGAGTCAATCCCATGAGCAAAATTTGACTTTGTGTGTTGCACAGAATGTTGCGTAATTTGTATTTTCATGAATTAAATAGGCCAAGCTCCACAAAACACTAGACTGTCTAAACATGGTTGGGCTTGCTCCAAGCTTCCTAAGACATTACATTACATTACATTAAGACCTTAGTCAAAATGAACAGGCACAGTGAGTCTCCTCAAATTCAGGCAATGTATTTGCACAATACTGTTAATGAGAAAAGACTCAGCTACATTGACACCTCAGAATCCCACCCTGGTCGTATTGACTGGACCGCATCAATAACAGAGCCAGAACTGTCTCTCTCTGAATCTGACTTCAACGTGCCCTGTCTGCATTTCTGAGGCTCGCTGAAGATGCAGGCCCCAAATCAACTGCGATAACAGCCGGAAAATGAGAGCGCCAACGTTCGCCGTCTCCAATCACTGAAGGCTGCGGAGCTGCCACTCAACGCTCTCCCGGCCTTCACTCGGCTCCCTGCACCTTGCAAGATTACTCAAGGTCTAACAAGAGCATTGCAGCGAATACTGTGGAGAGTGACAGGGGAATACGAGTGAGACTGGAAAGAAGACACTGTTGTGTATACATGTATATTTATACTGGAATCCTTAGAAATGAATAACTATATGTTTGAGTTCCTGCTGACAGATAATATACCACATGCATTTCTTTCTCTGCAGATATACAAATAAAAATTTGAGTTCCTTTAGATATGTAAATATATAATTTATATCTCCGTAAATACAGTACATGCCTATGGTTTACTAGCAGCAGGCTCTAACGCAAGATATTCCCCCTAAAACAGCTGAAACATATTCTTTAACAGGTGCGAGGAAATAAGCACTCAATGGGGGGCTTAGAAACACTTGAGATTCGACATGCCATCAGAAAGAGTAACTGCGATAAAATAACTGTGGTCTAACATAGAACAAAAGTACTAGAATAATGACATTTTTCAATGAAAAATACAAACTGAAAATGCCGCACTATGGGTGGAACCACAACAGCCAGGCCTCAGCCAATCCTGATCATGTGTATTCAGACTGCAGTGCACAATCAGAGCCTTCCTCGCACCTTATTTTTCTGGGAGATTGGATTCTTGCATGGCACACATGGGGTAGGACGAAACGCAGGGCTGACACCACCCATTTCCCCTTCGACGCACGATACACAATGGCAACAGCTCCATTACAAACACTGAGATGTGCCTGAAGCATTCGTTTCAGGAGACAGCTGGGGCCTTGCACGCACCCTGTAGGCTATCCATGCCATTATTTCTGACTCAGCTATAATCTTGCTCCACCCAAAGTCTTGTAGGTAGGTGACAGTGAGAAAGGTGGCACTTGGATTACACAAATCCACAGGCTGCATCAGGGGTTGACTCAACTGAATGTGACTGATGTGTAGAATGCCTAGCACATCATGATGATAATCATGACCTGCTTGAGTTCTGCTCTGCTCTTTGCTGAGACTGTTTACTTTAGGCCATCTGTTGGCCCATTATGTTGTAAGATAAGCACAATAATATTCCAAATATTCACACCTGGGAAACATTTGCATAAATATGTGCTTATTTTGCAATTGTAGGGCTAAGACACGGCCCAAAATTGAATGCATTTTCAGTGAACTTTCTGGTAAACTTCACTGCAGTGGTTATTACCCAGAATTTCATTGAGCCTCCCAGCAGTAATTAAAACCTCGACAGAGTGAACATGTGAACAATTAAAAGGGGGGATTGGGTTTACTGAAAATACAACGTGCAGCAGAAGAAATACAAAAATGAACCATTCTGAGGGGGTGAAACATTACTCCTGATACTGAGAACAATGGATATACTGGAATTGAGAGCCTAAATTATGACATGACATGGAAAAGTTCAATGAGGGACGACTATATGTTCCCTGACTGAACAAGAACTATATTTAAGGTGAAGAAATGCCACGTTGTAACTATTTTGGCCAATCAGAAAAGCACTTATTTAAGAACAAGAGCGCCATTCAAATATACTGATAAACCAATGAGAATAAAGTACATAACAGCAATGCAGGTTAAAACCCCTTTTTCCCCAGTACTCAGAGTGGTCAGGTGAGTCAATCCCATGAGCAAAATTTGACTTTGTGTGTTGCACAGAATGTTGCGTGATTTGTACTTTCATGAATTAAATAGGTCAAGCTCCACAAAACACTAGACTGTCTAAACATGGTTGGGCTTGCTCCAAGCTTCCTAAGACATTACATTACATTAAGACTTTAGTCAAAATGAACAGGCACAGTGAGTCTCCTCAAATCCAGGCAATGTATTTGCACAATACTGTTAATGAGAAAAGCCTACAGTCTACCTCATTAAAGACAAACTAAACAATAATAATAAGAAGAGACCCTTTATTATTCTTCCCAAAGTTGTGACATAGTGCAGTGAGCCTACTAGGTGCAAATGGCATGCGGTATTCACATCTGCAAGAAATGGCTGTATGACATGTTTCCTAATGACAAGGTCGTCGCAGCATAACGAACTCTATTCGACGAGGATGAAAACACCATCGTCCAGTCTTGTTTCGGGATAACCGAAGCTCTCCAAAAGCCAAGCGATCTAAGGGTATGAGTACGCGTGACTCTGCGCAAGGTCATTTTGTCGGTTCAAGAATTCCCAAATTGACTGACAAGGCAATCCCACTGGTTACGTAATTGCGTGTATTAGCCTAAGACACAATCTTCTATCAACATGTTATCACAGTAATCATAAAATCGGAGATAATTTTTCTCACCCATCCCCCAACCCTCACTCTCACGCAGCGCGAGTTTAAGGAAACTGAAGAGGGCAGTGGGGTGTATTACAGAGGGTTAAAAATGTAACACGCGCTAAATACCTACTCTGTAATGTCAACGACTGCTAATTTATGTTCAAAGTTGATGCACTGATATATTGCACTTAATTGTGCAATGTTCTTTTACGCACATCTTTACGAATGAGAGGTAAGGGCTTTTTGCAAATCACCAGGCTACAGAGAAAAAAAATAACAAAGCGTTCCAAAGGAAACAATCAACACTATTTGCAATAACAACAAATTACATTACTTAAAATAGCACTTGAGTTGTGATTTGCGTCTGTACGTAAGGATGACTGCGTTGCAGTGGTATCCATGTACTATATGTCGCATTTAAATACGCCCTTTGGTCGGTAAACCTAAAGTTGATTGTAATTAGCTTGCCGTACCCCTGTCTGGACTAAACTTAGCCTGCCTATATGTGTACGTAGAGGAAATGTTTTCCTCCACTCCACTGTACGAGGAATCTATTAAATCTACATTTATTAAAAAAATACGCGAAAGGTACCCTTACCAAATCAAATGTTGCCTGGAAGATACCAGAGGGTTTTTGCTGTGTGCAAAATGGCTACATGGTTAAGCTTCGTTATTATTGAGAAAAATGTCATTGCCGGTATCATTATTACATAATTCTACGATCAAGTCTTCGTCTCCTTTGCACGGACATAATGGGATCATCCTTACCTGTATTTCAAAGTTCGCTCTAGGTGTTTGGCTTAGTATTCCAGCGTCGAGGTTTTCATCGGGAGGCGCGTGTCGGGGAGGTCCGGCGTAGTCAGAGATGCTGTCTCTGTCTTTCTGCGGCTCCAACTCTACGCAAGCCGAATGAATGGTAAAGATGTGAGACGCAAGTGGTACCACACTGCATCTCCCTTCCCCTCCGAGCCCCTCTCCCCCCTCCTTTTTTCGTTAGCTCATCAGCAGGAACACACCACTCGTGCGCCCCCGAGAGGGGCCGTCACAATGAGGCCTGCGAGCGCAACGCACGGATAACCTTGTTATTAGCCGATTACGAATTTCGCTAGACGTGTCGTTTTTCCTTTTTTTTGTTAGATCTCAGCTAACCTCAACTCCCCCATAATGTTCACACCACTTAGTACGTTCCGTTTTACAGTTGTAAGATGACTTTTGAAAAACATTAACTACTTTTTTTTTCAACGCGAAGCATATACGTCAATATTACGTACATTCCTGTGTGAATATCAACGTGTAGCAGCTTAAATTCTCCTTGCACGCCCGCATCAAATGAAATAAACCTAGACCATTTTTAGATCATTTTTACAATTTTCGTAGTCCATTTTCAATGGTAACTAATGATCTATATTATTTATAATTAGTTATGTGGGTTGTGTGTTAATTGACAAAAATGAAAATTCCCATTTTGTTCTTCCTCATATTGATACTGATGAAGCAGAGCCTAATAGATCCCCTGTACACAATGCATAATATACAATATTTCCTTCATATTATTATTAGGTTTGCTTATTTGAACATTCAGTTTGGGGACCATAGAAAAGGCAAATATCACATTCCAAATTCACACATGTGAATAATGAGTGTGTTTGTGTGTATGTGTGTGCACTCACGTGTAACAGAAAGCCATTAAAGAGATAAACTTACACACAAGAAAGCTATTATACACATTACATTGTCACTTCATATTCAGGTCTGAAACAGATGTTTAATATAGCATGCACAGCACATGTCAAGCTATTGCACATTTTGTCACACACAGACAGTACAGCAGGGGTCTCTATAAGTGATGATTCCATTCAAGTGAAGCCATTGCTCTGAGCAGAATTACAAACACCACCCCCGTATTTCGCTCCATCATGCAGACGCACACACATCCACCTTCTCCTGTCACCATGCCAACCGCAGGCCCCTCCTGCTATGTGACATCATCAGGCCAGATGCTGAAGTAGCCATGGGTGAAAAGAGGGCAGGAGAGAGAGGGTAATATGGTAAAGGAGAAACAGAGGTGGCAGGGAGGTGGGGTCAGAGCTGTGATGTGACAATGTGTGTGGGATTGGGACTGGGGTTGGTGCTGGTGCCAGGAATGGGCTTGTTTTGTATTTGGTTGAGGTCGTGTTTTGTTTTATTGTATTGGAGTTTCGTTGGGTTTGTGTTGCATTGTCCTGTGGTAGGTTGGAGTTGTGTTGTGCTGTCTTGGGTTGTGTTAGAGTTTTGTTATCTTCTGCTGGGTTGTGTTGTGGCGTGATTCATCGGGAATGCACAGAGAACTGGCCAAACACGACTCAAGAACTGACACTAATAAACCAAGGTAGGCTCACCCCCCCCCCCCCCCCCACTCCTGCTCTGGTTCTCTGGTGGTGGTTGACAGTTGGCACTGAAAGCGTGAGTGGCTTCATATCACAGGGTAACAGGCCAGATGACATACATGGTGCACCTCCTGTTGCACTCCTAGTACACAACAGACCATAGAACTGATTGGGGGTGGGGCAGGGGCCCGGGGGGGGGGGGGGGGGGGGTGTAGCCAGAATTAGACAGAAAGAACAGGATAAACAGAAGGACAACAACAACAACAACAATAATAAGACTAATAATATTATTATTTTCATTATTATATAATTATAATAACATAATTCTAATAATAATTATGTTATAATAATAATACAACTGATTTCAACAGTGCCTGTGCTAATAACCTGAAACTTTATTAAGAAATTCATGTTTATGCAAAGTAACATCTGTCAATATTGAGTATTAAAGTCATTTAGCAAAGTACTGAGAGGACTAAATGAATGACGCGTTATTTGTGCAGTCATTAATTACAGAACATCCAGGCTTGAAAAGATTTGTAACAATTTCGGAGTCTCATTAATAACAGTACACAACCCATGGAAAATTCATATCGTTTAGGGTAAGATTTCATTAATGTTAATAGCATGTTATAATAACCTGAACGGGTGACATCAATCATCAATAAGTGTGAAGAACATTTGTGAGGGAGGTGTGTACTGTAAGGACACATGACACAGTGTAAGACAGTACCTCAATTAAAATAATTTAAAAACCCTCAGCTGTAACAAACATGCTGTCTAGATGCAGACCTCCACATCATAAACTGTCTTTATGAGGAGACCTGGATCCTATCAGGATCATTGGTGTATGGGTGCTTACACAAAGCTTTCACATGAGATTCCACCTGCGTTAAGGCTTTCTGGAAACTCAATTTTGTCCACAGGCTCCTGGTAGCAGTATGAATACGTAAACTCACCGGCTCACAGATGGACAGCCTCAGAGAAAATGAACAGATGGATTAACACAGTGTGAAAGCATAGAAGTTGAACTTATTTCACTCACTCTGTATCACTCATCTCCATTTCATGTTTCAAATGAGGCGGGCTGTGCACCAGACTACCCTTTGCTGTGCTTTGGTATTCTGGTATGAAACTGAACCATGACATTGAAAATGCCAGTACACCAACTCAATTTTTTCTTATTCATCGGATTCCAAATGTCATCACACATGACTGATCAACTATACTGAAAATTACTGACATTACAAGTTATAACAACAACCATCTGTAAAGTTTTAAATGCAGTTTGCAGTTACCTAATGAATTAAGGACGCCATTAAAAAATCCTAATTAAATGTTTCCTTTACCTTTACAAGCTGTTACATTTTACCTTGTTTTAAAATGTCTCCCCTAAGCCTTCTCTCAACAAGCACTTTTCATCCCCTTTCCAATAGTATACCAAAAGCAGAGAACAGCTTTTAAAGTACCCATTAAAAGCACACTTAAATTTTAGGCTTCACAGCCCTGATCCATCAACCCACCACAGTTGCTAGTTTTCATTCCAGCGTAATGCTCAGATAATTAGGTTTGAATGAGCCATTAATTTAACATTGACCTTTACTTTACATCATTACATTTAAACTGCTATGAACTCTTTGAGAAATTAATGTGCTGGTGTGTTTGTACTGATAAAAAGTAGTTTATTCAACATATTTTGTGAATATCTGCCCAATGAACAAATTTGGTGCTAATGTCTTAATTAAGCTCAATTATTTGTTCTAAGCTTCATTGAACAGTTAATTACCCCTCCTGTATGTATTACTAATTCAACAATTAGACAATTATAACTTCAAACAGAAATAACTTGGAAACATTTGCTTGAATCCTTCTGTTACAACACATTTCTAACCCATATTTGGACAAAGTGTTCAACATCAGATTCCCCTAAAACAAAGCACTGTAGCAGCTTTTGGATGATGCAGACAAACCATTTAATAAGAGGGTGTCAAACAGAAGAGAAAATAACATCTGCCAGCTCAAACGGCTTTGCAACACTTCTCTTTGGGTCCAACTGCAGTTTAACTGGCTTAATATCCTGATATATGATGAAAACACAACATCATAAAACATACAAACGCAAAACTCAGTTTCATTAAGCGTTCCAGCTGAAGAAACCACAACTCTTATTGTATTAAGCTTTATTCTTAGTCCAAGCTCTGTACAATGACAACAATGAAAAAAATGAAAATGCAAAGCTTTGACTCCTCTGTAATCCAAAACAAAATCAGCAGTACAGAGGAAAATGTAAAAAATAAAAAGGGGGAAATCTACGATTTCAGGGTGAGGTGTCTAAGGAGGCATTGGTCCTCTCATGGGGCCCCTTGGGGGGGCAGGGGGACGGGGCGGCATGGGGGGCCCTCTCTGAAAGCCAAAGGGAGGTGGGCGAGGGGGGCCTCCGCCGTAGCCTGGAGGGGGCATGGGAGGGGGTCCCCTCATCCCTGGGTGCATGGGCGGGCCTGTGGAGGGACAACAGGTCAGTTCACAGGACAGTGGCCTATAATGCCTAACCCTTACTATATAATATTGTGTGCAATCATTTGTTTTGGTTTATAGCATGTGTGCTTAAATCAAATACAACAATTAGCCTATTCATTTAACCTGTTTTTTATACTTTTATTGTATCTGAAGTCGTGTAACTGCACAAAACTTTGTTTATTGTATAAAAAGACCACACCGGACTGTTAAAATGGAAAACATTTCTGCAATTAAAATTTATATCAAAGAGAGAGACAAGTCAAACCTACAGTTTGACCTGCATTACCTCACAAACTGAACAAACTATTACAAAGCAATGTTACAATAGTTTATATTTTCCTCTATGTAACTTGGCCCTGTTTTTTTTTTTCTTCAATTCACCATCTGTACAGAATGTGCTCTTAAAACTGAGTCAGATCAAAATGTTCCTGAAGGAAACACTGAGAGGGACCCAAATCTTTGTGCTAAGTAAGCCTGGGTATGTCAGTATCAGTCCCTCTGATAAAAGCACTGTCCATCAAAAGCAGTTTAGGTACAGTTTCTGATGTAGTACAGGCACCAAAGCAGAACTTACCCATGGGGGGGCCAAAGGGTCCTCTTGGTGGCATGCCCATGGGTGGTCCATGCGGGGGCATGCCTGGGGGCGGGGGTGCCCGATGCTGGTTGGACCCAGGAGGACCTGGTGGCGGGGGCACCATCCCTGGGGGGCCAGGAGGGGGCATAGGCATCTGGGGCATTCCTATGTGAAACATGGGACAAACCACATGAGAATGAAACTACACTGCAGTGTACCCGGTCCTTTAACTGTCATCTCTCACAGTCTTGTTTGATAGCTGACTATTTACACAGTGCTTTGGCGTTTCATAAAAACATGCATGGAAATATGTGCAAGATTTTCTTTTCGTGTTAGCTTGTCTACGCTGTGAGAAGCAGCAGCTTGGCATTTACAACAGATGGTACCACAGCTTCCTTAAAACCCTTGCAAAGTCTGTGCCTTGGAGAAAGATGCTCCACTGTTCAACTCTTGTTAACAATTTGTTTAATTCTGCACACCGAAAGAGTGTCTTGTCAAAGTTGTCAGACAACTATATTCCTACTTAACTGCATTGATATTAGTAGGGGAGGTAACCTGTTACCCTTTCTATACTCTTTTGTAAACCAGTCGGCCTCCTTTCTGTGACTGATACCGAAACCCCGAATTTCTCTGCATGAGCTCAGAATCGGCACTAAGTGATGCATGCATTCCGATGAAGGACAGCTGGCCAAAATATTTTTTTAACAAAATGAATGTGTGGTTGTTCATTTGTAACACACAGGGCATGACCTGTGTTTTTTCTTTGCTAGCGAGAACACAATCATAAGGTGGTCTTGACAACATTATTATTTATTATGAACACAGCAACTGTTTTTAAGTTAAAATTTTCATGTGTTTGTGGTTAGTCAGTAATGCCCAAACAATCAGACCAATTATAATACTTCAGGTCATCCACAGGCTTGTTTTATGTACAAGTTAAATCTTCAGTGAACATTGAGATCCACTTTCAACTTTATCTTCACATCAAAGATTCTCATGGACTGAATAATGCCCCTTGAACTTTTCTTCTGAGGGCCAAAGGGATAAAGAATAAGAACAACAGTTATGACCACATACCTGGGGGGTGCATGCCAGCAGGCGGGAATGGCGGTGGTCCAGGTGGGGGTGCTCCTGCCGCTCCCTGGGGTCCCGGGGTCCCTGGAGCTGGGGGCATTGGCATCCCAGGAGGCATTCCTGGTGGCATCGAGCCAGGGGGTGGTACAGGGGGAAATGCACCAGGAGGGGGCAGGCCTGGCAGGACAAAATGGCAGTAAATTATGGCAGCTCATCCAGATTTCTGAAATCTGATATTACACAAGTGTAACCCTTGATAACACCACCCCCAAGTCACCCCTGTAATATTCAGTACAGGCCATTGTGTACTGTGACGGTCTGAAGAATCACACCCACAATCATGTGTCAGAAAACTGATGCTAGAGCAAAAATTCCCACTGAAACAGGGAAGAGCAGGGAGAAATCAGGATTAGTGCAATTAACGTGGAATACAAAAAAAGGAAGATGAAGAAGAGTATATGAGGAAGAAGGTGTCAAAAAAAGACTAAAGGCAGTAACAACAGCAGAAATAAATGACCTTCTGAAGCACATAGGCTAGGACTACAAGGAAAAGCAGATGGCTGTGCGTTACAGTAACATAAGGACATAATCCAATACTTTAAAAAGTG